>NW_004524832.1:1228392-1243557 GCF_000260255.1 Octodon degus | reverse complement strand
TGGTGCTGGGGGATTGAACCGTGGTCCCTGATGCTTTTGCTAAGCTTGTTCTAAGTAGGTGCTTTAGACCACTGAGCCATCTCTCCAGCCCAAAACATTTTTAAAAGTTATAAATACATAAAAATATAACAGCATATATCATGGGTAAAACCTATTTACACTTCGACACATGTGTATACAGCTTGCTGTTCATTGTATCAAGTGGGTGAACACAAAGATTGCTTCGCACATTCCCCCAGTGCAGCCGCTAGGATGGATGTAGTACACATTTTATGCCAAAGTAACGTTTTTCATTCAAATAATACGGGTGTGTACAACCCAGTGTGAGGAACCTAGGGTTTTTAATATGTCTGTTCTTTGTACTTCTGTCCTCAGCCTCTTACATTTTCTCTTTATTATGGATTGGGTAGAGCAGAATTTGAAAGAATATGAAGTGGCCAAGAGACATGGGATAAGCAAGAGACATATGGTTCTTTGAGTAAACCTTTTGCATGAGTTAGCATCTCCCAAAGTATGTACTAAAATTACAAGTAAAACATTTATAGGAATCCTTCCACTACTAGAAGAGTTCTGCAAGAAACAACAGATGTCCTTGGCCAAAAAAAAAAAAAAAGACGCTGAAGATCAGTGGAACAGATTAGGAGATGCACACACAACTGTAAACACCATCAGCCACCTTATCTTTTATAAAGGGGCCATACATGTGCACTGGAAGAAAAATACCCTCTTTAATAAATAGTGCTAGAAAAACTGGCTTTCCACGTGGCAAAAACTAAAACTAGATCCAAGTCTATCACCGTGTACTAAACTAAAGTCAAAATGGATCAGTGAGTAAATATTAAAACAGAAACACTAGGTCTCCTGGAAGAGAAAGTAGATAGGAATCTTGAAGACACAGGGCTAGGCAGACGCTTCATGAACAAAGCCCAGACTGCACGGGAAACACTTCGAAGAATCAACAAGTGGGAGCTTGTCATTTTACAAAGCTTTGTACATCAAAAGGAATCACCAATAGAGTGAAAAGACCACCCACAGAGTGGGAAAATTTTTTAGCTAACTGTCCTTCAGGCAAAAGAACTTAGATCTAGAACATATGAAGAATTGAAAAAATCAGACCCCCTCAAATTCAAAGACCCAATCCAAAAATGGGCATCTGAGTTAATGTACACTTCTCAAATGAAGAAATACAAATGGCAAGTAAATATATGAAAACATATTCAACATCATTGGTCATTCGTGCAGTGCAAATTAACACAATAGTGAGATTCCGTCTCACCCTAGTAAGAATGACTATCATAAAGAAATCAACTAATAACAAATTCTGGAGGGGTCATGGGTAAAAAATAACCCCTCTCTGCTGTTGGTGGGAGTATAAACTGATGCAGCCACTATGGAAATCAGTATGGAGTTTCCTCAAAAATCTAAGATTGGAGCCATTCCCCTTGTGGGTGTTTTCCCAGAAGAACTAAAAACATCATACCACAGCAATGTATGTGCACCCATGTGTATAGTAGCACAGTTTGTCATAGCTAAACCTTGGAAACAACCAGGATGGCCATCAACCAAGGAGTGGATAGAAAGATACCAAGTTTTTATATAATGAAGTACTACTCCGCTATAGAGAATGATAAACTTGACAACAATAGAGGGGAATGGATGCGACATGAATTCATACTCATAAGTGAAATAAATTAGTCTAGCATATATAAACATCATATTGTCTCCCTTTTGTAAAAAGCTGAAAGAGTAAATAAGACCCAAAATGTACAGTAGGTATTGTGAAATGGGAAGAAAATGCTGAAAAGGAAAGAAAAACTGCAAGCAGGGAAAGGAGAAAGAGAAGAAAGGGAAAAGGAAAAAATGGCTGTGTGTGTGCGTGTGCGTGTGCGTGTGTGTGTGTGCAGATATGTATCTACACACACGATAGTTAAGATAATTATACTACTAATTGCTATTAGCTCATTGAAAGGAAGGGTTTATACCTATATTGTTAGATTATTTTTTCATGCCTATATCTTATAATATGAACAACTGCTTTAAAGTTAATATACAATGTACTAGCAGTTGTTAGACTCCTACAGTGTTGTTTCAAAATTTTGTACCATTGTTTCTATTTTTTTTCTTTTCTTTAAAATTAGAAAAGAAACACCAAGTATCTTAGACTGTTATGTAATATATAATAATGTAGTTTTTACCCAGTTCTGGAACTCAGAAAATCCCCAATCCAAGGCATGAGCAAATGTAGGGCCTGGTTCGCCCTGGTCTCATATATTACATCTCTTATCTGTGTTCTCACGTGTCAGAAGGGGCAAACGTGCTCCTCCAGACCTCTTAGCAGGGCACTGAGCCCGCCTGTGAGGATGGAGCACTCATGATGTACTCACTTCCCAAAGACCTCACAATTTGGTTGCAATAAATGAACCTTTGAGAGACAGTTTCAGGCCATAGCACTGGATTAAAGAAAATTGAACAGCCTGTCATGGCTAGGCTTTGCAAAATCTTTCAGATTCTCTTGTGTGTTATGGCCAAGTGTGTTACTCAGAATTTACATGATCATGGAGTGCTTCTTCTCCCTGAACACAGCCCAAGAGAAATGCTGGCATGGGCCAGAGGAGTGAACAGGACCTTTCTTTTTTTGGGGGGGGAGTGGGAAGTATCATATCTTAGAAGTGGTTCCCAGAGCCAAAAAAAAAAAAAAAAGAAATCATGAAATATATATCTTGAAAATATAACCATTTCCATACTTACCTTTTCATTTGAGTTATGGAGAAAGAACCAGTAATTAGATTAATACTTTTTGGAATTTTCATTAAGGCCTGTCATGAGGAAAAAATAAAACCAAAAGGAACCTTCAGAAATTATGCTGTCAACTACTTCTATATTACTATTTGCAGGTTTAGTTTAGAACTTTCACATAGGCAGTGGCATGTTATTTGTCCATTGTCTCTTGGAGGTTCTACAGGCCATCCTTATCTAATCAAGACATTCCTATTGTTTACAGGAAAACATTATCCAAGTTTGTCCATCTCTCAACTTCAGTGGAATTGTCCATGGCTATTCAAAAATACAGCAGAAGAATCATTCTAATTGTTCACATGCACTAGAGGCCCCAAATGTACCTTTCAGGTGACCACTACTGCCTGATCATATCTCACTACCAGTGCTCCCATTGGGAGTTAGCACATAAAAGCAATAATAGCTTATAGAAAAATCTGTAGATGTAGATGTGAAGGGAGGATAGTTGATCTGCAAAAAGAAATTACTTGGGGAGCATACTCAAGGACAGCCTTCCAAGACTCAGTGGCATGCTGCTTGCCACTGCCTGTATATGTATATAACCTTTGGTCACCTCTTTTTCCTTGTTCAGCCGAACCGCCTCACTCCACACTCTCCACCACTTTATGTGTGTTTAGTTGCCTATTATCCCATTTCAGATTCTTCCTTCGAACTTAATTCATGCCCTTTTTAGCAAGACCACTACACTGTAAAACCTGGAGGAACATCAGTTACACAGCAAATACACTAGTGCAGTAATTACATTTGTCTAGTGTACATGTTAGGTACTTGGCAAATGTCCCTATTATGTACTGTACTCTGAGGCAAGACTTAGCTAGAAATTATGCAGGATATGGTATTAGCGCCCTTCTCTGCTTCCGTATCCTGAGGCAAGAACCATAGCAGGAGCACATTTCCTACACAGAGTGGGGCACCCAGCAGAGTGTTCAGCACTTGTTGTGGAATCATACGATTCTTCAGGCTCTTTAACCTTGCAATGATTGCTTCATATTCTTGTCCAAATGAAAGAAATGCTGCATAGGTGGATGGTGGTTGGAGCCTCTCCCCCACTTCTGTTTTTCGAGGTTGTTTCCAGGGGCCCATTGGAACACAGTGGAACCATTGTGCTGTCAGTTTACCATGCTGGGCATTTCACAGGCTTTTGCTGTGCTTATTAATTATCATAGTCTCATTTTCAAAAGAAAAACTCTTTGCATGAGGACATGAGATAAAGTGGTTTTTAGTAATTCCTAGAAGTTTTATTTTTCCCTTCAACAAGTTGATAGCCAACCTGGTGTTTCAGAAAAGCATTGACATGCATAACCACTGTAGTTAACTTCAGTGCTCATTAATGAAGCCCAGAATTCATAGTTACATGGTTGTAATTTGACAGAGCCATCTAAATCTATGCATATTTTTGAAAGGTCCCTAAACACGCTGCTTAATCTTCTAAAAATCACTAAACTGCTTTGGCAGCCTTTAGCCTCGTATAAGCAGAGGAACTGTTTTTTAGTAAGTGAACAAACAGAGAAGATACGCCTAATGGCTGGACAAGTGTGTTTCAGCTGGTCTTTTCATTTACCAATATAAGGGTGCACTCGATACAATCACCATTTTCCCTGTTGTCCTGAAAATCACAATACCTCTTTTCATTACACAGCCTCCTTTTACCACAGCAGTGTGTCTTTAGAATGATGCTGGTATCAGCCTACTTCCACTGTCTGAAGTGCTAAGCACTTATACATTTGAGGATTCTTCAGCCTTCCTTCCCTTCCATTTTCCCACAGCCTACTGTCCTCCTGCCTCCCTCTGTATCAGTTCTGTTCCTTTCCCAGGTTCTTTTCTGGTCTTCCAGTTTTCCTTGCTGAGTAAATAGAATTCATTTTGCTGTTGTAATATGGCTCTCCAAGTAAACATGGACACCCCTATCTGATAGTCCCAAGATTTAGACTCTTATTAAAGAGGTACACAGAAATACTTTTATGTATTGGTTATCCATCAAAGATTGAAAGGAATGTGAATATTCTATGCTATGAGAAGGCATGCTGATGAGTAGGACCTTCTGCTCCAGAGGACCTCTTTCTTCTGCCTCTCTTCCCACTTGGCTCCTTTCCGTGCCCCAGGCATGCACGTACTTTGCCATCCTACATTAAGAGTATGTGTGTGCCTACCTGTTCCATCTTTTCAGTTACAAGAAGACGCCATACTTATTTGTCTTTGTGTTTTTGTTTCTGAGTACTTAATATATTGTTTTGGAATAGAGGAAAAAGCTTTATATATGATTACTTTTTTATCTTTTTGGAAACTTAAATGGAGTAATTCCTGCAGATAAATTTTAGCAGTAAGCTTATGATCAAAGTTGCCATGGATGAATATCTGGACTGTCATATTTCTGTAAAGAATATTAATTGTTGTATTTATCTTTAAATTTCAGATTATAGCTGTCTGTAGAGAGGCAGCTCTTCTAGCTCTGGAAGAAAACATTAAAGCCACCTGCATTATGAAGAAACATTTTACTCAAGCTTTGAACATGGTAACACCTAGAATTCCTGAGTCATTGAGACGTTTTTATGAAGATTATCAGGAGAAAAGTGGGCTGCATACTCTCTGAGAAAATATTTATATTCATTGTGCTGTAATCCTTTCTAGAGAACATTTGTTTCTTTCTAAAAGTTTTCCTTAAGAATGTTAAAAAATATGAGGTAAAGCATTTGAAGTATTTTTACTGGAATTGAGCAGCTTCAAATGTAATAGATACTTTTAATCATATGGGCACAGTGAAAATACTTTTGAGTTTAAAACAGTTCTATCTGGAAATGTGTGCTAAGTTTTAAAAAGCAAACACTTAGCTTTTTCATTTTTTATCTTATCCATTCATCTCTTGAAATGATTTTTTTTAGCCTAGAATTTAGTTTGGTGCCTTCCTAAGAGTCAGATCTTTGCATCAGTCTTATACAACAAAGTAGAAAATATACGTAGATAAATGCATTGTGAAAAAATATTCATAAATCTTTATTTTTGAAGGCCAGCCAATGAACATTTCTTTCATTATAATTTACTTCTCATTTATAGAAAAAAAGTATTGAGTTATTTCGTATAATATAATTCCTTTGGAATGCTTAAAAGTTTTGTAAATGTAAGACCAGTGTAAGCTAAAGAAACAAGTTTAGGGTTTTTTTCCCCTAACATGTTATAAAAAAATCATATATTCATGTTCTAACTTGTATGTGTTGAGTTACCAATAAATTTTCAGTTTAAAAATAATCCTAAAAAATTGTATTTTTAATCATATTGTGTATACTACATTCTAAATTTGTGAACATACATGCTTCTAGTTATATATGCTTGGAGTTTCTTAGCACTTTAGTACTCCATACCCTTGAAAAATCTTTTGAAAAATGATTTCCTGATATTGAGATATAAAATGGTAATGGAAAGAATGTACTTAAAGTCATTATCAGTATTTGAAAATTACAAGAAAAACAAGGCAGGCAAGAAATACCTTATTATCACAATAACAAATCATAGAATTTTTTGTTGGAAGGTATTCTGAAGTCACATCTCAACTGCTTTATCCTGTGACTGTCCAAAATAGACTGGTAAGACAGTGTCAGTTTGCCACAACATAAACCACCAAGGAATGAAGAATGTCACTATTTAAAACTGTGCTACCAAACATAATGGTAAATACTTACATGTGGCTATTGAAATTTAAGTTACATATTATTAAAGATGTCGTTTATCAGAGGTGTCAGCCACATTTCAAACTTGCTACATATAAGTACCTACTATACTGCATAGAATTGATTGTAGAATATTTTTTTTTATTCTGAAAGTTGTGTTGGTCACAGCTAATTTAGAAAATTAGGCTTACACATTGCAATAAACACAAACTCAGATTACTTTTATACTTTCTATTTTCCCTTTATTATTATTTATAAAGGAAAGTGTGAAACAACTTTAACTTTATTTTTATTAAATACATGGCTGAGAACATAAGAAAATAAGAGAAGTCTATCCCCAAGGTTAAAACAAGATAATAAAAGAAAATCTACTCACAGCAAAATAAAAACCAGGATGGTGAATTTGACCTGACACTGAAGCTCTGGTGCTGGGGGCTGTGTGGTGGGGGGAAGGTGCGGCAGTCTTGGTCACCAAGGATGGTAACAGAACGTTAGATGTCAGTGGCCACTCCGTGCTTCAGCCCATAGGGTGCAGGCCCTTAGACCTGAACCTCGCACATACTGCCTAATTCTTCAGTGTAGGGGTAGACTAGTAGAGAAGTTTTGAAGAGTCTCTTTCATTGTTGAAGAGACCATGAAGAACCGACTCAGCCTGTGCTTTGAACTTTAAAAAAAAAAAAAAATACTTGAAATTTTATGGGCTACTTACTATGCCCTCAGGGTTTGAATTCACACTACCTTCTATTTTTCAGAACACCAAAACTTATAAATTAAGTTGAAAACATGGATACAACGTTAGAAAGCAGTCCTTGGGATGGCTAGCTGTTGCTCTGCTAAGGAGAATTATATCCTTACTCAATCATCAGAGGAGTCCAACAGTTAACCCCCTGCTTGCAAAAAGATTGTAATCCCAAAAGATGCAGTTAAGTAAAGCCTCACACTCTAGTGGAGGGAGCATAAATTAGTACAACCACTTTAGAAAGCAACTAGCATAGTAATGTAATCCAATATTTCTCCTAGCTGTGTGTCCCAGAACCCGTCTCATGTACAGTGAGGCAATGATTAAGAAAGTTCATAGTACCATTGTAAGTAGTAAGAAACTAGAAACAATCTAAATATCACTAAGACTGGGCTTAATGAATTCATAGGGAAAGTCACAATGGAATACAGCGGCTGCAGTTAGAAATGGTGATATGTAAAACAAGGGTGAAACTCAAAGATGAGTCAGGGAACATTTTAGAAAAATACCACTTAAGGGCTGGGGCGATATCTCAGTAGAATAAGTGCCTGCCTGGCAAGCGCAAGGGCCTGAGTTCAATCCCCAGTACCACAAAAAAGAAAAAAAAAATACCTCTTAAGTTTAAAGTTTGAATCAGAAAATAATACATATTGCAAAAGGAATAAATTAAATGGCAGAAAACACTACATTTTAAGAAGGTATTTCCTTACAGAAAAGTTGTATCGGTAAATGTTTCCTTTCTTAGACTCTTAAATGGGTGATTATAATAATATGCATTTTTATATGCCCAGATCCCATGATTTTTTAAACTTAATTTTAAAACATAGACCTTAAACTAATGTCACAGTATCACTCAATTCCATTGGGTTTCCAAAGCACTCCATAGTGCTAGTTCTGTATTTGAAAATCAAGCACCAGATACAGTGGAATGAAACGCAAGAAGGTGAATGAGGGACGAGGCTTTCAGACCCCAGAAAACAAGAGAAGTTTATGAATAAAAGTATGTGAGTCCTATGTTGTAGCATTGGAGATGCTAAACCCTGCATGTACATCTGACTCTAAGGCACTGGCCATGGAAAGAAATTGGAAATATAAGGAGTTTAAAAAGATTTTACACCCACTACTGTTATGGACCATTGGACTACATTGGATTACTTTGCTGAATTCACACACCTACACTATTTGAATGGCGATGGAACACCCATCTCTGAAAAAAAATAAAAGGGGGATATAAATGAAGGCCCATTTATTTATATATATATATATATATATGATGTAAAGCTACTTTCTCAGTTCAATGAGAAGATTTATACTAATAGTGTTTAGACAAGATATCATGTCTACATCCTGTACTCTGAATAACTACTACAAAGACAATATGCAATGTATTAATTATTTTAACTGTCCTAACCTGTTTTGAAACTGTCTCATTGCTATTTCTCAATAAAATTAATTTAAAAAACCCAAGATTTTATAACAGGCTGGGGAGATAGCTCGGCAGTCTAAGCACATGCCTGGCAAGCACAAGTACCCAGGTTTGATCCCTGGCACTGCATGCCATGCTGGCCATCAAAACGACATGGGGGCTCACGCCTGTCATCCCAGCGCTGGGGAGACAGTAACAAGGGGATCACTAGAGTGAGCTGTGTAGCAAGGCCTTGTACCAAATAAATAAATACAAAGATTTTACAGCGCTGGCTGAGCACTGCATCCTTACTGTAAGCCATTTATAAGCCAGTTATTTTTATGTTTCCAGATAATATGCTGTTCCTCTACTTGAACCATGTATTCTTTACAGTGGTACAAGAAACAGTCTGAGGCACACAAAAGCACAGATCAGGTGTCACTAGTAACACTTTACCCCAACTTCATCTCCATGAGGTTTTTACTCTGGGTCCTATCATTTGGGTTTGTTTGTGAGAGAATACATATATATCATGGAAATTTTAAGTTCAACAAGAAAAGTAAACTAGCTTCCTGTCTCAAGACAGTTTATGTTTTGGCATCTGGTCAAAACTATGCCTTTGGTCCAGATTCTTTGGGAGTGGCTGGGATAGTGACATTGACACATCTTTTCATCATTCTAAGAGAACTTACTTAAATAGTTATATTTAGCAGTTTTTTTCTAAATTTAGGGGAATGGCTTTAACTTTTTTTCCTCATGGCCATGCTCTTAGCTTAAAAAAGATTTAGTTCTGTCTTATTTCTAATGTATTAAGTAGATTTTTTAAATATAATGTTTAGATTTTGCATTAAATTTTTTTTTTGATTTGTGGAAGACCCAAACTCGAGTATCTGTTTCATTTATCTTAATCAGGAAGCTACCCAAAAAAATTGCTATAAAGATAAAATGATTCCCTTAGTCTATTGTCACTTAAATTTCTGAAAGTAGTTAGCATCTTATTTTATCATGTTTTCATGAGTCCTTCCATTAATATGAGCACATACCAAAACAACCTTTGGGATTACATGCACAAGTTTCCAAATTACCCCACATAGAAAGCTAAACCTCCCAAAGTACTAGCTTTCCTTCTTTTGAATTTCCTTAAAATAGCTGTATGCATGGGTTGATCTCTTCCTAATACCTCTATCAAATATACCCCAGTACTATGCCTTCTGTGGCTAATAGTTATAGACTAATATTCACTTTAGGAGTTTTTAGGGGCTGGGGAGATGGCTCAGTGGAATAAGCGCTTCCTTGGCAAGTACAAGGGCCTGAGTTCAATCCCCAGTTCCACCCAAAAAAAAAAAGTTTATAGCAGAAAGAAACATTACAGGATTTTAAGTCCTACAAAATCACGAAATTTATAGGCTCTTTCAAGATTTAGTAATAAGCACATGTGGAAATACAGATAAATGTCATTGCACCCACATATAGCAAACCCCAAGGATATGAAAGCAAAACAGAACATTAGGATCCTGTGAAAATGAGGGAATATTACAAATATCAAAGGCTATTTGCCAGGTGCAGCACATTCGAAGCCAGTTGAAAGGGGATCCAAGAAGCTCAGCATACACTTCCTGAAAGCATGCGTGAAGACAAAACAAGGCCTTATTTACATGGTTTCAGTGCATCACCAATTGTAAAACTATTTAAAACATCTTTCTAAAAGGCATTTTAAAATACCTGAGATATATATATATATGTATTTTTTATTTATATATTATATATAATATATATATTGATTTATATATTATATATATTAATATATTATTGATATATGTTGATATGAACTTCATTGATAGCATTATTACAGCTTAATTTCAGAAACATTAAAATGTGAACAACATACTAAAAGTACATCTTACAAGAAACTGAAAATAATATACTCAAACATAAACTCACAACAATTAAAACATCATTCTTACCAACATAATGAAAGTTGTAGGAGGGAGACAGTTAAGACAGTTAAGGATAGAAGTATATTATTTTGGAGCAAGGGATAATCACAGATTACAGTGTCCTGAATGGAAACAGCAACAGGGGAACATGCCAGAAATTGGAGAGTGGGGAAGTTAGGAATGGGAGAGAAATGGACAAAGATGGAGCTTGAGCATACTTGAACACACATTTTCTGGAAGAAAAAGTTTATCAAGCACAATTGCTTTAAAGTTCAAAAAAATAAGCAGTGCAATTCAGGGTATAAAACAATTGAGTGAAACACAAAGAAAATAGAGCTAAGGAAAAGAATCCTATTCCATGTCTTTTGGTTCAGGAATTGTACTTAAAATCACTTTATTCTACAGCTATCCTTCCACAAGTATGAAAGAGCATATATAAAAATCTCATTGCAACCTTATTAGAATAATAATCCCAGCAGCCTCAAAATTACTCAGCTACTTTACCAATAAAGGACTACTACTTAAATTGTCTGATATATCCATATAGTGGAACAGTATGCTGTTTTAAAAAGACAAGCAAGCTTTTTTTAATTAATTTTATTGAGAAATAGTAATGAGACCATTTCAAAACTGATTAGTAGGATAGTTTCAATAATTAATACATTGCATATTGCTGTCTTCATAGTGGTTATTCATAGTACAAGATGCAGACATGATACCCTGTCCAAACACTATTAGTACAAATCTTTCTTCTCATTGAATTAAGAGAAAGCTGTATATCTATCATATTTTGTATATACAGATACAGAATGGTCCTTCATTTGTATCCCTTTTTTTGTTTAGTTTTGTCAGAGATAGGTATTCCATTGCCACTTAAATATTGTAGGTGCATGAATTCAGCAAAATAATCCAATATAGTCCAGTAGTCCATAATAGTAGTGGATTATCTGCAAGACTGGCAGTGTCAGAAGTTGTTGATTTGATCCTTTTACAGCTCAGCATATCAATATGGCTATACCTTGTTTTTATACTTTTCTGCTGGATGGTTAAGACCAAGATAAAGCAAGACCTATATAACAAGAAATGTAACTTTTGTATCTGCCAAGGTCAGCCAAATCCCCTCAGGATTTACCCTGAAACCCTGTACCACAGTTTGTAGATCCTTTGTCAGTGTCAGCCATGTGAATGAGTCACAGCCATTGCTTGACCAGTTTAAGCAAGAAGTTTTTCATGACCTGATACAGATATTATCTCAATATAGAGGATCTCCAGGATAAATAGAAATAATATTGTATTATGGTTATACTCTGCAAACAGAATGCTCATAAGTGTCATGTAGAGCATAACTTAGGGTGAATGCCTGGATTCCTGCATAACCACAATGTGCTTGCAAAACTAGGATGATACAGACATACTTTGTAACCACCATAGAATAAAATTAATAACTTATGTAGAAACAATAACAACTACTTAGAAGTCCTAATTATTTTTTTTTATTTTTTAATTTTTTTCCATAATTTTATTGAGAAATAAATAGTAATGAGATCGTTTCAAATCAGATTGGTAGGACAGTTTCAATAATTAACACATTGCATACATTCTTCCTAGTGGTTAATTGCTGTACAAGATGCAAACATGATATCCTATTTACACACACCATAAGAACAAATCCCTCTATTCATTAAGAGAATGTAACTATGTATCTATCCTAGCCACTTTGAATACACAGATACAAAATGGACATTCATCTGTATCCCCTTTTTTGTTAAGTTCGATTATTTGAATATTATAGGTGTGTAAACTCAGCAAAATATTCTAAAAGAGTCCAGTAACCCATAATAGTATTGGATCTTCCGCTTGACTGGCCCTAATTATTTTTAAATAATTCCTTGATCAACGAAGAAATCATAATTACAGGCTATCTGAAAATACAAGTAAAAAAAAAGTGTTATATATTAAAGTCTACAACAACACATTAGACAGAATAAGTTATAGATCTATATTCTTTCTGTAACAAGATCAATGGAATTAAGCATTCTAATAAAAATATGGAAAAGAACTCCAAAATTAACCTTAGGAAAAAGTTAAACTTTGAAGCTGAAATTAATAAATTAAAAAAGAGTAGAAATTATCAAAGCAATATGCATTTTTTTGGAGAAAAAAACCCAAAACATTCATTTTTTTTTTAATTGGGAACAATGATGTTTCCTTCAAAAAAATGTCTTTATGCAGGAAAGAAGGGGCCATTAGAAACAAAGAAGCAGAGATTGGAAAGCTGGAAGGGCAAGGAAGGAGATCTGCCTAGTGGCCCAGAAAGGGTGCCGCCTTGCCAGCATCTTCATTTTATCCACATTTCCAAAACCCATTTCAGATTTCCAACCTCTAGAACTGTAAGAGAATGCATTTGTATTTTTTCACTCTACTAAGGTTGTATTTGTTACAACAATCATGAGACACTTTTTAGCTTATTTTTTCAGATAATAAAACCATAAATATGTAAAACTTGACATTATGATCTCAAGACACATCTCCTTGCCTACAGAAGAATCAAGTTTATCCTTCATGGCAGAGTTAGATATAAATACCACATTTTCTTTATCTATTCATCTGTTCATGGCTATGGAGGCCACTTCTATGATTTACCTACTAATAATTTGGAGGAATATAATCATTAAGTACTGAAAACGTACTAATAATAAAAAATCTCTCCAAGGTTGGAAAGAGACTTCATGATAATACCTCCTTTGCTTAGCCTAAGGCCTGAAAACAGACTTTCACACAATTGTACTAATAATTGAACACAATTACAGTATTGAAAAAAACTAATTTGATCTTGGCTTTCAGTACTTGAGTCTACCCATTTTCTCTATGTTCTGCGTTAGCCTCTTACCTGCCACCCTTGCAGAGAGAGCCTACATCACGTGCCGTAGTGTCATTCACTGTGTCCCCTTCTTCCAGGCTAGAGAGGAGCTCCTACCATGTAGCCCAGTGTGAAACTGCTCTTTAATGTGGAGCCAAAGCATTGTATTTAATTCTCCCAAGCATTTTCACTATATGATTAACTAAAATTTATATATAAGATATATACCAAGTACCTATTTGCACCGAAGTTGAATTTTTTCTCCATTTTACAACATGAATAATTTTTTTTTTTTTTTTTTTTTTGAGACAAGGTTTTGCTATGTAGTTCAGGTTGACCTTGAACTCACTATGTAAGCTGGGCTGGCCTCAAACTCACTGGATAGCAGAGACTAACCTTGAGCCCACAGGAGCCTCCTGCCTCAGCCACCCAAGAGCTGGGATTACAGGCACGTGCCACCATGCCCAGCCTACATCAGCAAATTTTAAAACTGCTTTTAGATAATCAGAAAGTTCCAAGAATGTTGTAATTCTGTCTTAATGGAGCCTATTACCTTTTTTAAGCCTTGAGGTTCAGTGTGATGCATCATGGGCTAGTGTCTTCATAAAGTAGACCAGAAAATGAAGAGAATGTGACAGGTAAAAAAGGAAACCTTGACATTTGAGATGGAAGGCATTTTCAATAAGACTGGGCATGATGGTGTAGCGCTGAACCAAGATCGCAAGTTGGAGTCCACCCTGAGAAATTTAACAACCTGATGAGACCCTTAAGGGATGGAAATGTTCAGTATGAAAGCCCCTGGACTTTTTAAAAAATGCCCAGCACTTTTTAAAAAATGAAGAAGCAACAGAGAAGCAATGATAATAAATTCAGTAATAATGACCTTTAAGGAGAATGTATCACTGGAATAGTGAATAAAAGTTAATAGTGGCTACAGTATGAGTCACATAATTTATGTATTTATCTATGCTTGAATGTGTGAGCTACTCTTTTATATAGTTTTCAAACACAACCATCTCAGCTTTGCTTTGTGGTGCAGAAACTAGGACAAGATAAACACAATTCAAGACCAGCTGATGTAGTAATAAGCCAGGCCTATAGGAGGTGCTAGAGGGACACCACAAGGACAGAGCAGGAAGAGAGGACCTGTTTCTTCCTGTTTCCTGTGCATTCTCCTGTTTTCCTTCTGTTTGTTGAGCATCACATAGATAGATAGATAGATAGATAGATAGATAGATAGATAGATAGATAGATAGATAGATGATAGATCTTTTACTTTGATAATTTCTTCTGAGTTACTGTTTTTTTGTTTTGTTCTGTTTTGTTGTTTTCTTTTTGGTGGTACCAGGGTTCAAACTCAAGACCTTGCACTTGCCAGGCAAGCACTTATTCCACTGAGCTATCTCCCTGGCAGATAGTTTCTTCTGTAGAGGCAGGTAAACAGAGCTTTTGTAAATCTAGCCTTGTGCTTTCCCTTGCTCCATGATGCCAGCCACCAGGAAGGAGAATGCTGTTGAGAATGAATTATGAAGATGTTAGATTGTTAGATCAAGGAGAATTCAGTGTCACTCTCAGTAGAGCTGAATAGATTGCCACAGATGGATGTATCAGAGATTCTGAATTAAAATTTTTACTTTCATAGATGTAAATGGCTTTATTTTTTTTTCTACAGTTTTATTGATAAACATATAGCAATGAGACAGTTTCAAATCAAATCGGAAGTACAGTTTCAACAAATAATACACTGCATATATTCTTCTTAGTGG
>NW_004524832.1:1186419-1224817 GCF_000260255.1 Octodon degus | reverse complement strand
CCCGGAACTCGGCAGAAAATCCTACTCGGCGGGCGGGGTGGGGGAGGCACTGCGGAGTGGTGGGGGGCGGCCCGAGGGGCTGGGAGAGGGTCCTGTAAATGGCTTTAAAAAGCAACTTTATTATGTTCCCACTGCTTCATGTAATCACCTTTTTTATTTTCAGTGTTTTGTTTGCTGCTGTATTCCCAGAAAAATTGAGCTCACACTCAATGAATATTAGTGAAGAAAATAAATGAATACCGCTAAAAATAAAATTCAGAAAAATAATTATTTACTTGGTCTTTCTTAGACATTTGAGAAAGCTTGTCCGATAAATTCATCCCATGCTAAATATATGGTTTCAATAAGGATCACTGGTGCTGATCTTAATTTATTAATACTTCATGGGCCTCTTGTTGAAATATTTTGTTTCCTCCATTCATCACTTTTTCAAGTATTGAATTTAAAATGGATATGGCCAAAAATGTTTGCATAGGTTTTTATGATATAAATTAGAAAAACATAATAAAAATGTTCCCAACAATACTTAGACTTGGATGTGTGTATAAAGTATATAAAGTATTCGTACCATAAACACACAAAATTTCCTACCATCCTCAGTGTCTCCTCAATTTGCCAAATACATCGAAAGTTCAGACTTCACCAAGTTTGCCGTTGGAAGCCAGTGTCCTATATGGGTTCTATGTCTACAGAGTTCTCATTTCTAATCTCTTGCTGTTATGGTTTGTGTCTCTATGTCCCTCAAAGCCTCTTGCAGTTTTAGATGGGCCTTTTTCAGAGGTTGCTGAACCTACAGTGTTTGACTGATTTGTAGGGCAACGCTGGGGTTAAGGGTGCTAGGATTAAGGGTGAATTATTGCTGGTACAAAACTGAGTATAAACTGCAAAATTATGATGGCCCTGATCCAACATGGCTGAATCCCCAGAACAACATCTTATCTTCCCAGTGACCACTCTCCCCTCCTCCCCCACTCCAGCCCTGAATTCAGCTTCCTTTTACCTTTCCCACACACACAAGGAAGCCCCAAATCAACTCTTGTGTGTCCCTGAACCCACCCCTCAAGCTCCGCCCCAGCAAAAGCCCATAAAGTCTCATCCTCCCTGTCTCCAGTCAGAGGGTCTGCCCAGCTCTCCGCCCTCCATCCTCTCTGTGTCATCAGAGTTAATAAAACCCCCTCCCCATTTCTCCTTCTCTTCTAACTGTGCCACTGCCACCAAAACCTAAAGCTAGTTGACTGATTGGATTGGCACTGCCCTAATCCCAGCAGCCTGGATAGAGTATAAAAGGGGCAGAAAGCCACTGTTAAGGTTCAGCTGTTGATTTTGCTGTCTTCTGCCGCCATGAATCGTTGCCCTCTGCCATGTGTCACCTTGTCTTGGAGCAAACCGATTGTAAACTGAAAGCTCCACACACTGTGAGCTTGGTAAGTCTTTCCCTTATGATTTTTGGATGTTGGGCATTTTGTCTCAGCTCCGAGAGATGAGAAACTGAAACCCTTGGCATTCTTTTCGTCCAGAGCATCTCTTCACCAGGTGCCCGGGGGAACACCTATAACCTCAGTTACTCAGGAGGCTGAGGCAGAAGCATTGCAAGTTGGAGCCTAGCATGGACGGCACAGTGGGACCTTACCTCAAAATAAAAAACTATAAAAAGGTGGGAAATGATGGGTTTTCTTTGCCTCAATAAAAAATTCTTAGTCATGGTGGCAAGCCCATATGGCACAGGCCACCGGAGGCCATGTGCTATGCACTACCTTCCTCCTCCCTGGTTAAATTATTTCCTACTTCCTTTTCACAATATCCTGTTTCCTTGTTCCCACCTCCTTCCAATCACTGTCTGCCATGTCATGAAGACCGCCCCCTAAACCTCACCCTCCATTCTGGCCCTATATAACCCTTATTCTCCCCGGTCAGGCCCTCAGAAGCTCCATGTCTCTCCTGTGGTCTTCCTCAAGTTCACAATAAAGACCTCTTTTATTGGTCTCTTTACTGTGCCAAAAAAAAAAGCAGGAACACCCCTGGATTCTTTTCCCCAATACTGCCCCAAAAATAAAGGAAGAAAAAATTATCTCTTTCCCTCTCTGAGATGACCCTGTCAATTTGGTATTTGTATGAAAGATCGTGAGCACCATGAAGTTCAACTGATGGTTGGAACATGGACCCCCCAGTGGCCTATATGTTCAGTGACGCTGTGATGCCAGTGCTTCCTGGCACAATGAAGACAAAGGAATCTAATCCCAGATCAACTAAGCAGGACCGCATTTCTAGCAGCAGCAGAGCCAGGAAAGATTACAGGGCCAAGGGCCTGGGGCGGGCTTGACTTTGGACATGAGTACAAAGGAGTTGTGCATGGGGATAAAGGGAAGGGCATGGTCATGATGCAGGTCGGTCAGGAGCAACTTCGGAAAGGTAGGGCTATTTTCTCAGCTGAGCACGAGAAAGCATTGGAAATGTAAGAGAGCAAGGAGACCTTGTGTGTGTCATAGGGCAGCAGGTGGCACGGAGGTCAGTGGCCAGGAACTTGGAGCACAGAGAATTTGTGTAATTCTCCCATTTTATCTCAAATTCATATTTATTGTTTCCCTGAATTTTATTTACATGTATGTGGAAAAGCCTAAAACCATTGCAAAGTTCACCTCCAGCTTCTACTGTGAGTGAAGGAAAAAAATTTGTCCTCCAGTCCAACTTTTAAAAATTAATAATTACCTTTTTTTTTTTTTTTTTTTTGCATATTTCCACACACAAAAAAAACACCTGCGGCCTTCTGTGCTTTGCCTCCTGCATTTAACTTCTCAGTAGGAATTCTTCAGAGAGGTTGATGAGCGTATTGAAAAGAGCCTTGGCCGGGAGTCCAAGGACCCCATTGGCCACCTCAGCCTCTCGAGCTGTGTCTCCTGGGTTCACCTTCAACAAGGGCCCCACCCACGCTAGGCCTCCCAGAGGCTCCCATTTTAACATTAAAATAGCTGTAGAAGCTTGGAGCTAGAGAAATCACTCAAATACAGGTAGAAATATTAATACTCTGATTTAAACGTATTATAAGTCACAAAGGCCCAAACTCCTATAAAATGCTAGGATTTTTTTGGTAGAGTTTTCTCAAAATCGTTGGTGTCCCTAAAAAAAATGGCAGTGATATTTTAGCACAGAGCCAGATTGTTCTAACCCAAAGAACAATAAGGATTTTTTCCAGTGGCTTTTGGGGGGCTCTACTTTTTACCCTCTTGGAGTAGGGTAGACATCATAATCACAGAGCCCACCAGCCCTAGAAACAATCTGGTCCCTCATGGGAATTTGCCCAACTTTCTGGGAGGAAGTTGTGTGTCACTGTCACCCAGCGCTGGATTTTCCCTCTGTTCTCCATGAACAGGAAGAAAAGTGTGACCCTCTCTTCCCTCTCCTTTACAGTTTACCAGTAGAGGTGGAGAAGCGGGGTCAGAGGGTGTAGTCCTCTGCACACTGGGCCCTCCAGTCCTCTGGATATCACAGTTCATTCAAGTGCTTTTTTGTTTCCTTTTATTGCTGTTCCTTTACTGTGGACTTTATAGTCAGCCCCAGTAGACGAGAGATGAATTCCATTAGGAAGCACACTGGGGAAGAAGGCAGAAAAATTTTGGCAAAATAACAAAATGGGAATAATAATATACCAACCGGAATGGAATACTCACCCATCTCACACAGGGGTGCTGGGAGAATTAATTAACGTTTGTAAAGGCCTTTGAGTTCCTTGGGGGACCTTGCCACCGGAGTGCTGAGCATTATTGTGAAGGGATTATGTGCACAAATACAATACCAGGGGCCAGGATATTACTAAAAATAAAGCAGAACTTTCTGTGAGGAAGGTAAGGAAGGAAATGCCTCACTGAAAAAAGCTTAACTGTCTTTTAATACAAATGCTTAGGCTACCGGGTAATGGAACAGCAAATCTGAGATTCCATTGTAAGTAAAGGATTATGTTTTCTCGGCATTGTCAAGGTGCTGTGGAACAAAACAAAATGACTGCCTCCCCAAAAGAAGGTTATAGTCTTTGAAAAAGAGATTAAGAGGATGTTTGGCTCTTGCACTGTGTAGTCCATCCACAAGGAAAAAGGCAACAGTAAAGCAAATGTTTGTTTGCATTTGGGGAAAAGGAGCTTTAGCGCTGGGAAGAAAAGGAACTATTCCAAATTCAAATCACTCTTGGTGGTTGCTCTGAACAAATCCAGTAGTGAAGGGTAAAGATTGCTGGCAGTCTGGCTTCACTTTTCATTTGCTTCTCTCTCAAACAAGTACTTCAAATCTGAGTTTTGAAATAGCAGAAGAAATATGTTCTTGCTTATAAGTTTACAAAGAAAGATCACATTTACTTTCAAAAACAAGTCAGAACAAACAGGCACACTCCACACTGCCCATGTTATAAATACAGTAATAGGTGCTGTACTCACAGAATGGGTTCTCCACTGGAACACACATTCAGTTAACAAAACTCATAGCCAAAGCAGGAGTGAAATTCCTTCCTCTGTTCCTAGCCCTTTCTTTTCCCTCCACCTCCTTATTTTGTAGAAAGGCCTCCGGAGTTTGAAGCAGATTAGCAAACAAATAAATCCTTTAATGTCCTGAAATACTTTCTGCAGCATAAATGGGATTAACCTGCCAACCCAGCAAATTCTACATTTCAAATACTTTGGCTGTATAATAAGCCATTTCTTCCAATCCTCCTCATTTATGGCACAAAGGTCATTGTATTTTGATGTTTGCAGTAGTTAGAGTTTCTCCCTCCCTTACTGCCTCCTGTGCCATCTCCAACTCTCTCCATTTTCTACTTTTGAAAATGTCTTTTACATAGCCTTTAGAAAAGCACCAAAATGCACGAACAGTATGTAGTGGTTGACAGAGACAGGAGAATGATGGAAGGTAGAAGATGCCTCTCCAGAGCCCTGTGATAGTGGTGGAGGAAGGAGCTTTAGTCCAGCAGTGACCTTAAGCTCTGGGTGTGAGAACCCAGCATCATCTGCAAATGCAGGTGTTGTACAACCACCAGCACCTGTTTACCCCAAACCCTACTACAAAGCAAGAATGCATTCTGTAGATCCTGCTTGTCCATTTGGAAAACTAGAAATGAGTTTTGTATGAACAGAGAAGGGGGCAGTGTGTCTCTGATCTTAGAGCATCTCTGAGCACCATTTTATCCTGTGACTCACACAAGGTCATGCAGTAAGAGGCAGTGGCTGACAGCCACCAGGTGCTCTCCTGCCAGAGCCATGCTATTCCTAGCAAACCACACCACTTCTCTCCAGAAGGTATCACCACACTGCTTTCATTGAGGAACTGAAGGGCATAAGACTTTTAGGGTTATTTACTTAAAGCCACTGGGTAAATTCTGACTCATATTAATAACATTTGCCTCTGTTCACCTTTTGTAATCAGAGCAACATGAGTCATTCAACCCTTCCATCCTCTCTAGTGCTGGCCTAAGGGAAACACTTCATTTTAAGAAGCAGATCCTCAAGTTGTTTTGGGTGAATTTCTGAACGCCACTGAGGCCAGAAGATCCTGCAGCTGCGAGCTCAAGTAGTCCTGAGAGACTCCTCCTGCCCTAAATCAGAGATTCCCCACTAGGTCTTCATGATAAAATAGAAGAAAGAATGAGAAAAGAAAGAATGAGAGCATCCTGGTGGTTTTATTTCAAAATAGTAAAGTAGTAAAACAAAGGAACTACAGCAATAGGTGACAATGTGGATGACTCAGCAGTACAAAACTATTGGTCAGCTTTTCAGTACTGTGATAAAACACCTGAGAAAAACAATTTTTTTTTCTTTGGTATTTTAGGGAAGGGTCTACAGGGTGTTCAGGGTCTCACTACTAGATCGGACTCATAGTAATCTGCCTGTTTACAGCCTCCCAAGAGCTGGGATTATAGGTATGCACCACCATGCCTAGTCTCAATTGCCATCTCAGTGTGGCTGGGGCCAGAGCCAGCACGGCAGGCCTGGAGATTGAACCCATGGCCTCAGTGCCTGCTTGCAGGCACGTTAATCTGCTGAGCTATTTGGCTGGCCCTGAGAAAAACAATTTAAATAGGAAAAGTTTATTTGGCTCATGGTTTCAGAGGTGACAGTGCAAGGTGAGTGGCTCCATTATGATAGGCCTGTGGTGAGGCAGAAACACCACGAACTTCCCAACAGTAGAACAGCCTATTCTCAAGCCAGTGATGGCAGCACGCCATGTGTAAGGGTTGTAATGAACCCATCTGTGCATACCAAATTAAAAAATATAAATTAAAATTACATTACTTTTTTAGAGATGCCATAACAAAGTTCATGGCTTAAAAAAAAGAGAAATTCACTTTCTCACAGTTACTGAAGCTGGAGTTTAAAATCAAGGTGTTCACTGGGTTGGTTCCTTCTGAGAGCTATGGAGAGGAGCTCTGTTCCAGGCCTTTCTCCTTAGCTCATGGGTATCCATCTGCTCCCTGAGTCTCCATGTCTCCATTGCTTTTTCGTAAGACACTAAACGTGCTGGACTAGGGTCCATCTGCCCTCAGGCCTCCATGTTAGCCGGACTCCATCAAGAACTTCGCTCTACATAAGGTCATTTTCCTTGGTACCATGGGACAGGACATTTTTAGGGGAGGGCAACAGCAGCACTATATAATACTTGACTGACAAGGCCCACAGTATTAGAAACAAAAGAAAGCACTTCTTGTCATAAGGTGGAAAAATTCAAAATGTACAAAGACAGAGGGGTTAGTATATTCCCTAAAAGTCTTTCATTTGATTATACATATTGCTTACAGATTTTTAAGCCAACTTTGATTCATTCTCCTTCTGAAAGCAGCTACTAAGTCCTCCTTGTCCTTTGTATCACACAATATCCATCAGCGTTGAAATGTGTCAGATTGTAGCCCAGTTCTTCTCATTTCAGGAAAACTACTTTATAGCAGGCATTCTTTAAAGTTAAATAGCCAAGGCTGTTTGTGACAACATTACATGAGAGAAATATAGCAGTAATTTTAGAAGTATCCTAAATACATACCCAGATGAGAATGGTCAGATAAAGTATGACAAAGCCAAGCTGTGCACACATTTGAGGAGAGAGTGACGCGCAGCCTCATAGCAGCATCCAGTTGTGCGTTGAGCTCTCGCTACGGCAAGCCCAGTACCAAGAGCACCTGCGCAGACTGCACCATTTCTTTTCCGTAAGGTGGGATATGAGTTCATCTGCAATTGAGGGAAGTGGGACTTAAAAGACTTAAAAGGTGAAGGAATGTGCCCGAGATTTCAAGCAGTGAAGTAGCAGGGCTCTCTATGCTCTCTCAAACCAAAGAAGTATATAAGCAGGACAAAGTTCTTGGAAACTATGTGCCAAGCCATGCTCATGATCATTATGCCAAGGTTGTGGGGTTGCAGGTGTTGTTGTCTTTCTTTTTCAAAAAGATCAAGTTTGTGTCTCACCAGCTCATCTCTTCCCTTGTTCCTGTGCCTTTTGTTGTCAGTTAGATCCACATTTCCTATCTCAGGCTTGCTTTACATACTGGTTCTGGGATCTGTCATTCACCTCTAGCAGATCTTTTCCTTCCAAATGAGTCCAACTGTCCAAGTTGAGATTATCCAGCCCCCTCTCATAATCTAAACTTTCTTCCCCCAGGGCTCAGCATAACCAGCTCTGCTGCAGGAAGCCTTACCTTTTCCCTCCCCCTAACCCCCCACATTTCTGGCTGTCTATGTCTTTACACAGGCTGGGCCCCAACCCATCAATTTGTTCTCTGCCCATCTCACACTTCCGTGGTCAGCCAAGCACCATCACACTACTAGCCTGCAACTCCTGCTCCTCTCAGCGACCTCCTGTGTCATCTACACACTCATCCTGGGTGTAATATATATGTCTTGCTTGTGATTTTATGACTCCATTGGTGCTTTTCTTCTTGGCAGGGAGCATCTATTTTCCTGGTTTGAAAGTGTGTAGCACTCACCATTGTGCCATCATGATGCCCATGACAACAGGACAAAGTTCATTGGACAAATAATGCCAATGAATGTAATTAATGTTGATGTATTTAAAATGCATACTGCCACAACAAAATAATAGGAAGTTGACACAAAGCATAAGCATTCAAAAAAAAAAAAAAAAAAAGCATAAGCATTACCTTCAAGACATCAGGTAAGTAATATTACAAACCTCAACCTGAACTAGGATGGGTTTATATGTTTATTTGTTTTTCTCTTTATTTGAGGTAAGGGCTTGCTATGTTGTCTAGGCTGACTTTGAACTCACTATGTAGCTCAGAATGATCTCAAATTTTTGATCCTCCTGCCCCAGCCTCTTCAGTGCTAGTATGCTCTACCACAGCCAGCTTTGGGTGAGTTTATGATGTAATGACCCACAGTGCTTCTGTTTCTTCAGTCTTGTGAGCTTTATGGCTCATCTCATAGATGTTCCCACTTGCTACCCCATTCTTTTTTTTAAATTTATGTATTTGGTACAGGATCTCACCATGCAGTTCGGACTCATAGTGATCCTCCTGTTTTCAGCTTCCCTAGCGCAGGGATTACAGGCACACACCACCACTTCCAGACTTGGTTGCCAGCTCAATGTGCCTGGGGGTGGGTGGGGCTGTTGCAGCATGCAATGCTGGGGATTGAATTCCAGTCCCTGTGCTTGCGCAAGCAGGTGCTTAGTCTGCTGAGCTATCTTGCTGGCCCTCTACCCCATCTTTTGAATAGAGATAACAGAAGACACCTGGGTTAGCAACACAATTCAATTTCAGCACATTGACCTTGTGTCCTAGTTCTCTTCTGCATCTGAGTCTCCTGCTCTATTCAAGAGACATACTCCCTGCTTGTTACCCCATACAGTCCCCTAGTACTGATTTTCTCTTCTTTAAGCTGACCCTTTTTTTTTTTTTTTTTTTTTTTTTTTTTTTTTTTTTTTTTTTTTTTTGCGGAGCCAGGTGTTGAACTCAGGCCCTTGTGCTTGCCAGGGAAGCACTTATTCCACTGAACCATCTCCCCAGCCCCCCAAGCTGACCCCTTTTCTTCTGACAAATTCCTCAGGCTACTATCTGCTTGGTGCAACCTCTGCGCAGAGGATTTTGAATGACGATTGAACTTTAGCTGATACCACTTAAACCGCATGTAACTTTTCCTATTGGGTTTATCTCCCAGTTCCGTACCTACTTTGGGATTCAAGGCAAAGAATCACTGAAATCTCAGGGAAGGCATCTCTGTGTTATCCCCTCTGTAGCACTTGTCCTTCTCTAAGACTTTGCGTGCTAACCCCACCTGGAAGCCCAGCACCAGCCCTTGCTACTCTCTGGGGATTCACAGCCTTCAGTTAGATTCCATAGGAAACAGAACCACCAACAGTTTTCAGACACTCCATGGGTGCCAGTTTCAGAAGCTTTTAAACAGACTGGAAGAGCTTGAAGGAAAGTTGTTGAAAGAAGTCATCCTAGGAGAGACTGAGGCAGCTATCAGATGGGCAAGTCTTGCTGTTTGCCCTTTAGGGTAGTTGGCCTTCACACAGGGACAAGCAGCTGCTCCCAGAATGAGAGCATAAAGCTGACTGAGAGCTGACTCTATTCGGTGTCTCTGTGAGCCCCTCAGTGACATCTTCAGAATGCCACTGTGGAGGACCTGTTTTGGGTGGCAGGTCCTCAGCTGGCATCACCAGCTAAAGCTAAGCGAGTCAGCTCCAGGGCCCTGCTGCTGAGGAGGAGCCTGCTGTGGGCCCTGGCTGCAGTACTAGGCTGTGGCGCCCTCTGCCTAGGCAGCCCAGATCCCAACTCTTGGGCTTCTTGACCTGCCAACCTGGCCGGAAAGTTGACAGAATGTAAAGAAAGTCTACATCCAAAACAAGAGAGACAAAAGTCTCCATGGGTGCCAAAAGCACTCCTGGCCCTCTACTGCAGAAGTTCAGGATGGAGGGCGCTGTACCCCAGAGGAAGCAGGCAAGGGTATGGGGAGAAGATGGAGCTTTGCATCCACCTGTTTCTGGGTTTGAATCCCATCTCTGCCCTAACTGCTCATGCAGTTCCCAGGGTTCCACCCACCTTCTCAGGACAAAGTTCTTACCCCAGAACACAAAACCCTGAGCACCTACTTTTTAAGGCTGTGAAGGGTAAAACAGTAGTGCTGTCAAGCACAACACCATCCTGAACTCAGTAAGGGCTCCCTGCCTCGCCCCTCCTGCCTCCTCCGACTCAGGCTGGCATCCTCTGCGGTACTCAGACGCATCCTGTTCACATGGGATGCTTTGGAGGCTGTCACTGCTGTCCTCCTGTTCTTTTTCACAGGAATTATTTTATAAGTGTGCAATCTAAGGGCATTTTTTTTTGTTTTGTTTTGTTTCCCGTTTTCCTTTCTTCAGATCATTTCTGACTTAGAGGAGCACAACACTCATTTTCCTGAACTTTTTGAAATCTGTTTCAGATGTGAGTCAGTCAAGTGCTGTTCTCTTTCCTCAATTTGACCTTGAATAAAACAGACATTTTTGTCTGGTTCCTGGAAGTGATGCCGTGGTCATCCAGTGCTTTTTCATCAGAATTAAGCCAAGAATAGAAGTTCCCTTGGAGTTTGCTTTGCTGCTGGCAATGAAAGCATCAGGACAGTTGGCAAGCGCTTGCTCTCTAGCTTCCTCTCTGCAGAGCAAGGCCTGAGCAAAACCCGGATGATGATGCTAGTCCCCGGCACACCTTTCTTGCCCATCTATTGTTTAGTATCAACAGTACATTTTTCATCATCACCCACAAAATGGTGACACCACACCGGCCCCATGAAGCCAGGCATAATGTCAAACGCCTGCAATCCCAGTGCTGAGGGAGTCAGGAGGGGCTTAAATTCCCATCCCACCTGGAAATTTAGGCGGAGCCTGTCTCAAGATTAAAAATAGGAAAGGAAGGGTTCCACCCACCCTCTCAGGACAAAGTTGGATCTTGACCATGGTGATCAGTGGTAGAGTGCCCCTGGGCTCTGTCTGCAGTATCTCAAGACACACACACACACACACACACACACACACACACACACATTGCAATGGCTGATTGTGTCAACATGAGAAGTTTAGAAGCTTCACTAAGTTGATTCAGCACTTCTACACCCGAGGGAGGGTACAGGGTGCCCACATTAGGGCAGCTTTGATGCTATGTAAAGGGAGATGAGGCCGGGCGGACCTGCTTCTCTTCTTCGGAGGAGCTCCAGTCTTCACCTTCGGCTCGGACATCATCTCCTGGCTTCTAGCGCAGACTGCTTGGCTTTCGCCTTGGATCCTTTAGCCTTCTGGTGTAGACTCAGCAGCCTTCCATTGCAGACCCATCGACCTCCTGATAGGGACTTGCATGGAACACTGCAGTGAGGGACTTGGACTGAACCCCTCAGTCTCCAGCATGCAGACGCCCTATGCACACTTCCTCATCTGACTCTGTGGCTGACGATGGTGAGCCAATCTGGGAATTTCTTATACATTTGTATAGCTTGTGTTATATCTGTTGTCTAGTAAAACACTGAAACACACACACAGAAACAGCCCCACTAAATCCACTAAATGTGGCAGAAACCTGTAATCCTAGCCACCTGGGAAGGTGAGACAGAGGATAGCAACTTCAAGGCCACCCTGATGACATGACACAGTGCTATCCTGTCTCATGTCTCAGATAACTAAGAAGGGCCGGCCTCAGCTCAGAGGATCTGCATCTGCTCACTGGCCAGCCTGCCTGAGCCTTGGCACTTAATCCCCCGTACCACAAACAAACAAAAAAAACAGACCCTTTAAGCAAAGACTATTATTAGCCCTCATTTTACACATATGGAAATTGACGCACAAAGATATTATGTAATTGGCCAAAAGCCACAGGGGTTGCAAATGAGGCAGCCAAGACTCTGACCCAGAGCCTGTCTTCTAACCGCACTCTGAGCTGCTGTGCCTCTTGCTCATGGACAGCCCACTAATGTACCAGTTTCCTGACCTTGGGGAAGTTGCTGACTATCCCTCGATTTCCTTATTTATAACAATGGAAATTCCAATACGAATACCACAGGAATTGTTACAAAAATGAGGTCACATATGGGAAGCCAGGTGGCCGCACCCTTCATGTGCACCCACTGCTGTGAGGAGGGGCTGCATCCCTGTCCCCTGTCCCCGAAGCCACCACACCTCCTGTGCGCTCTGGCTGCCCTGACCTTCACCTGTCTGCCCTGCTGAAATCAGAGTCCCCCTCCTGATCAAGGTATCTGCTTGGTGAAGCTTAGCTTTCTTCCCCAGGTGACTCATGGTATTCCTTTCTGCAAATGGCCTCTGTGAACCAAGGCAGTGGAATGACCTTTCTGTGTGCCTCTGTCTCCTACAAGTCACTTGCGGGCCAGAGGCTCTGCCTGAAGCTTCCAAAGTTTTCCCAACACCAGATATAGAGTCTCACGCAGCCTGAATACTTAACAAATAGTGGTGGGATACTTGTTTGTCCCAAGGGACTTGGCAGGCCCATGCTGTGTGCAGCTGAAGGCGCTTCATTGCCTCCATCCTCCCTATGCAGGGCCTGGGTGGGCTGGTCAGGCAGAGTACATTTTCAGGACATTTCTAGAAGCAAAAGCCTCACTTCTGTGTCTGAGCTGCCTTGCTAAGCCCAGAGGTCTCCAGTAGGAGGAGAAAAGGCCAGCCTGGTCTCTATTCTCTCAGGTGCCGGACTGCTCGGTGTCAGAGTGTGTGCATACGTGTGCAGGTGGGCACTGTCACACCTGGCTGGGGATTAGGACGTGCTGATGCAGATGCCAGGGGATCTTCACAGATCAGCTAATGCATTCAGGAAACAGGCTGTGCTGAAGAGGAGCAGCTGCCTGGACCAGGGGCAGGCTGAGCTTAGTCAGGAGTCACTTGAACGAGAGCACAGGACAGTAGCTCTGGGCTGCAACAGCTGTTTGCTTACTCAGCCTTTCCAAGGCTTTCAAGTTCTACTGTTAAAAACAAACAAACAAATAAGAAATAAGTAGTTCAAAAGTTGGTCTGAAATCCTCAGCCTGGAGATCTTTTCTTTTTCCTTAATTAAAAATATGTCTAAATTACTAACCTATATGAGGTGGACTTTGCCAGGAGTGGGGGCACTTTCTTGTAATCTCAGAATGCAGGATGTTGAGGTAGGAGGATCACAAGTTCAAGGGCTACATCATGCGTATAAGTCCAGTCTGAACGATATAGTTATACCCTGTCTCAAAATGAGCAAATACAAGTGGATGGTGTCCTTGGTTTTATGGACATTTTGACTTGTTTCTAATGGTTTCAATATTAGAGAGTCACAACTTCCTCCAGTCTTACCTCCTTCTTTCTGAGGTGACAGAGAATATTTTTGTAAAGCAGATGTCTGTGACTTAGATACTACTATAAATATTAGGTAAAGTTTTACTTAATCAGATTTCAAAAAGGGCAAGAGTTACTCAGCTTATATTGTACACATAGAAACTTCCCTTTGTGGTTACAGGAATTAATTCTTTGTTTCTCTGAATTTTCTTCTTTGGTTTCTCTTTTGATGGACTTAGCCAAATGCTGGAGTTGCTCTGGTGGGAAATATGTCCTGTTTTTCTTTGTATATTTATAGAACTTGAAATGCACTTCACAATGAGCTCAATGCTTCTAATAAAAGGGAAGTAGGCCATTTTAAACAATAACTGTTTAAACAGAATGTTCTGCTTTTTAAAATTTCATTTCAGCTCATTTTAGGCACAAAAGCAGCCCAGACAGTTCTCACAATGGACTCACCCATGGGCTGGGGTGGGGTACGGGATGCATTGGAGGATAAGGGGCACATCTTCTCTGTTGGGGATCATTTGGTTTGGTAATTAATGGAAGATAAAGAAGACTTTTCTGAGTTAGTTCTCTAGAAATTTAAATTTATACCTCCCCTCATGTGCTGACAGTGACCCTGTTATCCATTCTGTGAGATGGCTGAGTTTTGCAATCCTCAGGCCACTGTTGCCTCTGGGCTCTCTCTGCTGGGTGTCTCTGGGGTTAGAGCCTACAGAGGCAAAGAGCCTACAGCGCCTACAGGTAAAAGGGCTACTGCCTTGCTCCCCTCCAGTGAGGCTTCTGCTATTGTGACCTATTCCCTGATAACTTAAGAAGCCCCAGGCTTTCTTTTCTTTCCTTCTCATGGAGTTCCCTTTTCCATGACAGCCTTGGAGAGCCCCTGCTTGCTCACATCGGTCCTTGGATGAGAGACGTCATGAGAGACACTGCAAATGTATTGAAGAGTCATGTTGTCCAGTGTGATGGTTAAGCTTGAGTGGGTCTACTTGACAGACTTGGGAGCCACTTGGGATTGCTGGGCACACGTCTGGGTGTGTTTGGGTGGGTCACGGAGGCAGGACCTCAGAGTCTGTATCTGGTCTTTGACCCCTTCTTCTCTGTTGCCGCTCCCCCGCCCAGCTTCCCCTACCCATCCCCATGAGCTAAGCAGCTTTGCACTGCCACGCTTTTGCCATGCTGTCCCTGCATTATGCCTAGCTGACCAAGGACTGACTCCTCTGAAACCATGATCTACATTAAAGCTCTCCTCCTTTAAATCGTGAGTGTCCAGTATTGCATCCCAGCAACGGAAAAGCTGAGTACCTACTTTGGGATATATGTTCTGAGAATTTCTTCCCAATAAAAGGACTTTCTGGTCAGATCAATTTGGGTGGGTCACGGAGGAAGGACCTCAGAGTCTCCTACGAGTCAAATTTAAATTTCTAGAGAACTAATTCAGAAAAGTCTTCTTTATCTTCCATTAATTACCAAACCAAATGAACCCCAACAGAGAGGATGTGCCCCTTATCCTCCAATACATTCATACTTGGATAGTCCACGAGCCTGATTAGTAAGACAGAGAGAAGTCCTATGCCTAGAAAATAACAAACCAACTAACCACAAAATAGCAAGAGTAAACACAATTTAACTTTGTCTGACCCAGGATTTTCCAGGTGATGTGTACTCATGTTTCATGACACTGTGAGCACCTGAATAGGCTTGGGAGTTGCTGTCCTCAAGCATCTGGGCCATCTTCTAGGTTCAAGGACGTCATTACCACTTAGCATAACTGTTCAAGCAGGCTTCAGGGAGATGTATGTGATCTCTACTGTATTTAAATTTTTACAACTGTTACCTTAAAATAGATGACAGCCAGAAATCAGGTGGGGTTATTACTCCTCAAACCCCATTATGCAGCTACCATTTCGCTGATGCACAGGAGAAAAGACAGTTCATGCAATGAACCAAATCCAAGTGGTGAGACTGGAAAAAACAGACTAGAAATTTTTGAGAATAGGATGAAGTGACCCAGCATGATCTATTAAGGAAACAATACCTGGAGCTGGTCTCAGTTGCACTCATGTGAAGGTATGTGCTTTGGCCAGTGCCCTCAGAGGGGCCAAGCCTAAAACAATGGACTCCCTCTAAGGAACCTCACACAAGACTGATGCAGAAGCCAGAGTGCTGACAACTGCTGTTCAAAGAACAGGGATGCACTTTGGTCATGCTGCTAACTCGGTACACTCTCTTCCTGTAGGAAAGCTGCACAGGAAGCCAAGAATTATAATCCTTGTGAGCAAGAAATCGGAGCAAGGGAAGTGCATTGGATAGTGGTGTTCCTAAGAGGGATAGATCTGCCAAACCAAAGAATGATTACACCGGCAAATCCTCACATAGTTCTCCCTGAGGGTGCATCGAGCATTCCTCCGATGTCAGACCATTCTTTCATTGAGTCTCTGGATCCACTCCTACTGGGAAAGGAGGTGGAAAACTCCCAGACCAGGTCTAGGTCTGATCTCATGCTCTGCTCCTCTGGCTTGCATGTGGTCCTTCTCTGGACTATTGTAATTTGATGTTTCCAGGTTCCACATCCTTCTTCCAGTGGCTGGCCATTGTCACTTTGTCACTCTCGGGCAGTGCTTCCCCACCCAAGCCTCCTTATGCACCAGTGTTGTGACTACTCTGGTCCAGCGTGGACAGGGCTGTCTTCGACAGAGACATGTGGAGAGACAGGAGAACGTAGAGATGGCGCCTCACCACCTGTGACCTTGTCTATGCAAATATTGTCCTGGTCCTTTCTGCTCCTGGGGTCATTTTAAAGTAATGCATATTGACAATTGCAACGAAAATGTGTTTACCAAACTCTAAAATGGCACTGAGCACTGAGGAGGAGCTGGAAGTAGAAGGGCCCTGACCTGTACGCCAGGCATTGTCACTGCGCTAGGCATTCACCGAACTTGACCAATACACATGGTCCCCAATTTATAAGGTTTTGACTTATGATTTTCAACTTTACCAGGTGCAAAACTCCTACGCAGCTGCACTTCAGATTTTCAGTTTGTGTTTTCTCCTGGGCTGCTGTGGCAATGCGCAACAGGACCCTGTCCTGCCATGCTGGTCGGCAGCAGGGCCCAGTTAGCCAGGTGATGGCCAGGAGAAAAATTCCTACAGAGCAAATGCTGCCAGCATCTTCTAAGTGGAGGTATTCAGTAAATCACATGAGAGCCTCAAGACTTCACTGTAACACAGGCTTAGTATCAGATGTTGCCCAGCTGTTGGTTCAGTTAAGTGATGCTCGTGGTAGTGAGGTGCACTGAACACACTTTCACTTACAGTGGACCGAGCTCACCCGTAGGAGCACCTGCAGTTTTCCAAATTCCGAATGCCTGCAAAAGCTATTTGCACAATATAATCAAAACCACATGCTCCCATCTGTATCATTCCATCTCTCTGGCACTTTCACTGTTGCAGTCTTGTTTCTCTTACTGGTATTAGACAGGGTCGCTTCAAGCCTTAGCTTCCATAACCACCCTAAGGGGCAGCCCACCGCACTTTGTCTTATTTTACTTTTGAAAGCACTTGTCACTCTCTAAAGCTAGTTTGCCTGTTTGTTTGTTGTCCAGTGGAGTTTCTGTCTTCCTAAATGCGAAGCGGAAGCTCTGTGAAGATGGGGACCTTTGTTACGGGGCTCGTGGTGGTATGACTGTGTCCCATCCCTACAGCAGCGTTGGCACACAGCAGGAGAATCATGACTGAGGAGTGAGAAGCAGCTGAGGCTTGTCACTGTCACACCAGAGAGCTTCTGCTGCAATCGAATTCCCTGCAGTCCATCCCTAGCTTGCCCTCTTTACCCACTAGACTACCTGCCTAGTGGGTGGTGGCAGGCAGTGCTGTCCGCTCTCAGAGGAGACACTTGCCATGTCTACACGTGGCACAGGGTGTGGTGTGCTGTGAGAGCACACGGGTCTCGTGTCACCGAGAAGCCTGGAGGATACTTCACTCTGCTTGCTCAGGGCAGGGAGCAGGGAGAATGAGTTACAGAGAGTGGCAGGGCAGCAGCAGTAGAAAGAATTACAAATCATCTTTGGAGGGGCTCTTTGAGGACATCGAATTCAATCCTTTGGCTTTGCTGTCCTCTACAGTGGCCATCTTCTCCCTGCATGAGCTCGCCCCAGTGGGCGCTTATGTTACAGCGCCACTGACAGGTCCTGGGGGTTACTGAGCAGGTGCTCTGGGCAGGCTGGGCCATGTGGGGTGCACATCTCAGCATAGGGACATGGTCACCTCTCATACCATGTGTGGTCTAAATTCATCTGCACAACCTGCAGAGGTAGCCACATGACAGTAAGCTGTAGGGCTGAATGTTAAACCCAGCAATCTCCATCTTCAAGTGAATGGACACCCTGACAGCCATACAACTCCCGGCTGGTGGCCCCACCCCTGCCGTCATTCAGCCCAGCCTCCTTGCTGCACATATATGCACAGCCATGGATCCCTGATTGTCCCCAAGCATTAAAGCCTGTTTCAAACTGGCCCCCACTGAGCCTTCTCCAGCTCCCCGCTGCAGAATCTTCCCAGGGCCTTTCTCAGCTCCTGTAGCCCTTCTCACTCTCTTATTCCCTCCCCTGAATTTGAGTTCATGGTTGTTTTTCTTTCTTTGTTTGCAAAACTCTTCTTGTTTGCTCGCTTCTGTGCTTATCATCTGGCTGAATATAAAGCCAGGGAGGCACACCACATGTCCCCTCATCCACTCATGTATCCCTGCTTTCGCCACAGAAGGCAGTCCATAAATGTGTGCAGAATAATTGAACGAGCAAATACCCGCTGGGCACGGGGCGACAGTCACTCCCAAACATGGGTTCTTTCCCCAGATGCAATGTACTCGGCTGTCCAAGTGCATCATTCCCTTGGTTCCTGTGTACTCCACACTTTCAGATTCAACAAACTGCACATCAAATATGTTCCAGAAAGTTCCAAAGAACAAACCTTGAATTTGCCACCTGCCGAGCACTAGACTAAATCCACACAGACAAACGACTTGCAGGCCCACCAGCTCCAGCCTCCCACTCCTCCCAGACCTGCACTGTCTCTCAGCTCTTGTCTGGGCCTTGCTCACCTGTATCTCCTGTGTACCACAGTGAGGCCCACGATGCTCACACCTGTATGAAACAAGCCTAGGATGTTTTCCTGTCATTATTCCCTGAGCAATATACACATGAATGACATTATAGTAGTCTTATAGGTAGGATAAATATACACCATGTGATGTAAGGAACATGAGTATCCATGGATTTGGTAACCATCCTGTGAGACCAGCCCCTTGCATATACAGAAGGACGGCTTTGTTCTGCAGATACCAGGGAGCCCTTCAGGCAGCAAATACTTCTGCTATGTTGTCCTTAAAGTATCACCATGATATTCCAGGTATGGAAGGTGAACAGAATACAAGAGGATGATCATCTTCCCCTCCTATCCATGCTGGAGCCCCAAAACAATGGCGCTTTGATGGGAAGGGGTAGATGAATGAGTGGAACAGCTGCCCCCACCCCAGCAACCCATATGTCACACCCATGGTGTGGGCTGCTGCTTAGTGGTGCACTGGTTAACAAGTGGCTCTCATCATTCCCTGCTTCAGCCTGACCTGTAGCACTGGCTGACATGGTGGGAATCCTGCCCTGTGCTGATTCCAGCTGTGATGTGGGGTCTGCAGGTAGGGCTTGGGGAGCTGCTAGCAGTACCAGAGCCAGCTCCGGCACACGTGGGCCCTCTGTTTCTGGGAGGCACGCTCTCCCCACCATCAATGAGAACCATCACCCAGGACAGTGCAGGCCTGCCTGGCATAAACACCCTGCTGCACATCCCCATAAAACCAGAGTTCTATAAAAGACATATATCAAGGGAAGAGGAAGAGAAGGAAAAAATGTCTAAAATCTCTGGCCAAAATATATGGAAGAGAGATAAATTGTTCTTTGTTATTGGTTTGGTTTCTCTTATACCACTCTATTCATGTCTTTTCTCTCTCCAGTTTTCACATCAGGCAGTAAGTCATAGACATAATTCAGCTCCACACCCTGCAGCGAGTAGGTAGCGCCCCCCACGCAAGGCTGATTTGTTGTCACCCCAGGGCCAGCTTTGTTGTTTTTGTTTGTTGGTTTGCTTGCTTAGAGAATATGCTTCCGAACTGTAATTTATTCACTTTGTTTTTATTTGAGTCAGTGGGAAAGGACTGGCAATTAGTTCTTTTGGCAAAGGTTCAGTTATGCCTGAAAAAGGAACACAGACTTAACATGTTATATAATCGCTCCTAACCACTCTGGGAAGTTCTCCAAGCCCGGCGTGTCAGGCTCCATTGTGCTTGTCTGGACATAACCTCTAAGAGAATTTCTATTTTATGAAGCAGGGTGGGGAACACCTAGAGACAGTTAGAGATGAGGTTAATTGCAAGGTTGACTTGCTATGCGGGAGCAAAAGGAAGCGCTTATCTTATCCTGAAACTCGTGCCACATTCACCCTTCAGCGAGCGGGGGTGGGGACCATTGGACTCTAGGTTGTAGAATAATTTTGCTTCAGAATCTAATTATGTCTGGGAGTGCTTCTTTGTTTTCAAGTGGTAAACTTTTTATTGAGGTATAACATGTACGTAGAAAAATGCTCAAGTCTTCAGTATTCAGTGCACTATTGCAAAGCCAATACACACACCAAACCTTGTCCAGGTCAAGCCATGGATGTCCCTGGCCAGGAACTGTTGCATCCGAGTCTGGGAACCACCTAGCATCTCCCCCTGTGGGGCACTAACTCTGTGGGAGCATTGTCATTGTACTTTTCCAATTTTAAGTCAAAGCTCTGGTTTTTCCATAATTATCCAGAAGAGCTCTAAGTTTTTCATGATTTAAAAATAAAGATTGGGAGTAGTGAAGGGCAGTGTGTCAGGGACCATGAACACCTCTGTGGTTTGGGATTTACTGACTCAGACTCAGATGTGGAAATCTGCATGGTGCAGGTCCTCCCCCAGGGCAAGCAGGACTCTGGGCATACTACTTTTTAATTTTTGGCCAGGTCTCTGTCTATATAAACAATTTGACTTTTAAAAAATGTTCTGCAAAGTTCGTGGTGCCTTGCAAGCAGATTTATCATAGAGATTTATAATAACAGAAAAGAAGTACTTAAGTGCTTGTTTATGCCCAGTCGGTGCACCTGGAAATTCTTAGCATCCCGGCACCATTTCTTCAGGTCCAGGAAATATCTCTTCCTGTTCTTTATTGTCGACTGTCCTGTTTCTGGCGAATTCCACATTTCCCACAAGAAAAGGGGGCAGTGTTGTTATTCACAATGTGCCACGGCTTTTGAGTCACGAAACAATGTAACTTTATTTGCACATTCCTAATCCTGTGTATTTAATTCTGGTTGAATTATTACTTGTGGTGCTGTGTCATCTACTAGGCTATCGAGAACACTGGCTTCCAATGACGTTTTCAGAGTTATGGTTTCTTTTCTGTGATGTCCATGAATGCAGGAAGTTGTAAAATATTTGTTTTCTGGTTATGCTACAGTTGCCTTGGGAGTTTTACAGCTTTCCAGTAGAAGAGCACATCTTTCAGCCATGCTTTTCTTGAACTCTTTGGGGCTGTATTCGCTGTGTTCGTAGAATGAGATTGCTTTCAGGGTTGATCCCACCCCACCTTCTGTATGTGCCCACTGGCAGGACAGAGATGTCACGCACCACGAGCCAAGAGAAGGATCTCACCCTTGAGGTCGTGTCTGTCCCTCAGACCAACCCAGAACAGCAGAATATTATTGCACTACTAAGAGGCAAGAGAAGACCAACGTGCTAGGTGTGCTTGACAAGGGTATTGAGAGGCCTTGGGTGAGATGCCTGCTGTTGCCCCTGCAGGAGACCCTGCATGTGGAAGTGGGTGAAGACACTCCAGGTACTAGCAGTGCCTGGGCCACTCCTCACTGCCTCTGGGTGCTACAGATAAGAGGTCACTTGGGAGGCAAAACATGATGGGTGAGAGCAACACATGTTCATGCCCCAGCAGAGCAGTGGACCTCAGTAGCCTGCGGTCTGGAGCTGACTTGCCCTTTGTCTGAGGTGACAGCCACCCCAAATTAGTGCATCAGTGCTATTCTTCTGGGCCATTCTTGCATGATTCTAAAATGAAAACGGCAAATAAATAAATTAATTAATTAAATAAAAATAAAAAATAAAAAAAAAGAAAGAAAATGGCATACCTGCCGCAGCTCCTAGGGTAACCTTGTATATGTGAGTGCCAAAACTCCTTGGGGCATCTGGTCAACCCTATGACCCAAGCTGGGGATCAGAGAGTACCTAAAGAATGGACCACATGAGTCCTACCCTGAGCTTGGCCTTCCTTTCCAGGACTCTCTGTAGGCTCTCAATGGTCCTAGGCACCAGCAGGAGAGTTAGAAATTTTCCAAGAAGCAGGACTCCCTGAGATTTGGTACCTGGCTCTCTGGGCTCCAAGGAGGCCTGGTGTCAATGGGGTTTCAGAAGCAGGGCCGTGTGTGGCAGTCTTCCTGCTCCCAGAGACTCACCCTGCATACCGTTACCTAAAAGGTCTCCCATGTCACCAAGAAAGAAAGAAGTACCTGCTTGTGGGTTTTGTTTGTTTTTATTTTTTATTTTTTAGTAAGAACACATGATATTGAAGCAGTTTTCTGTCTAGGTAAATCTTATTTATTAGGTTGATATTTTGGGGTCTGTTTTAATCCAATATAAGATTCAGTTTCCTTATTTATAAAACAGGCATAGAAAGAACACTGAGTAAAACTTACAAGATGTTAGAACAAACACAAGATAATTCATATAAAAATATTTTATCACTTGGCAAGGACTATCCAAAGTAAGTTTGTGGTTTTTATGAATTTGTGTTTGTCAAATGTTCGAGTAAAGTAACTGCCAGCGAGTTCTTTCAGTCCTCTCTTGAAAATCATAAATTAGAAATGACACTGACAGAATGATTTGTTTAAATCTTGAGCCCAGCGAAGGGTACCACGGACCTTTCTTTTATTCTCCTTTACCCTTTGGGGACAGATCCTTGGCTCTGCGTGCCTGACGCTGGCTGCCCTGAGCACCCACCTATGTATTATGTTTGCCTTTAAGTCTGATAAATGCAGGATTCTTCCTACTTTCCAGTCATGATATGTTCTCAAAGCTGTCAGCGTGGACAGGTCACATGCACCTCCACACCTGGGCAACTAAACCCCGGATGCCCTAGGAGAGAGGATCTGTACTCCAGCGTGGGGCAGACAGGGAGAGCAGGAGCACGGTGGGGCAGGCTTCAAGGCAGTGGTGACAGACGGCCCCTCACACAGCCACCTGGACCCCCACAAACACCTGACCTCATACCGCTGTCTAACCCCCTCCCCTAAGGCTGGGCTGACCTCTGGGCTTGCTTCTCAGGCGTAGGACACAAAATGAGAATGTCACTCCCATGCAGGGCTCTTGGTAAATGCCAGGGGACTTCCATCCTCACAAGACCTGTGCTGTCTCTGGCTTTGATGACAGAGGCAGCGATGTGGGAGAGGCCACCTGTCAAGGAATTGAGGTAGTCAACAATCTCTGAGTTATGAAACCTACCAGCAATCAAAGGTCCTGGAGTGGCTTTTTCTGATGATACTCCAGTCCTGGTGACCCCCACCACCAGTTACAGCCACAGAAGAGACCCTCCATTAGCGAGCTGGCCATAGAAGCAGTGTGAAAATCAGCATTGTGTTCTTTTAAAAGACTAATTGCACAGTAATTTCTTATGCAGCTATAAACAATATAGAAAGCAAAAACAAAAACTTAAGAATTAATATGTGTAAAATTTGAAGACAATGTCTTAATTTTTTTTAATTTTGTGGCAGAACCAGGGATTGAACTCAGGCCCTTGCTCTTGCCAGGCAAGCACTTATTCTACTGAGCTATCTTCCCGGCCCCACAATGTCTTATTTAAGAAAATATTATTGGGCCTGGGGAGATAGCTCAGTAGATTAAGTGTTTCCCTGGCAAGTGCAGGGTCCTGAGTTCAATCCCCGGTACTGCAAAAAAAAAGAAAGAAAGAAAAAAGAAAGAAAGAAAAAGAAAGAAAGAAAGAAAGAAAGAAAGAAAGAAAGAAAGAAAGAAAAAAAGAAAGAAAGAAAGAGAAAGAAAGAAAGAAAGAAAGAAAGAAAGAAAGAAAGCAAGAAAGAAAGAAAGAGAAAGAAAGAAAGAAAGAAAGAAAATATCTTCCTTAACTTCAAAATTGTATGGGCTGATTATATATTTTTTCTTTTTTTGTAACAGTTTTGCAAATGTTAGTTGAGGTTTATTTTTTGAGACCAAAGACTGAACTCAGGGCTTCCAACTTGCTAGGCAAGTGTTCTACTGCTGAGCTAAATCCCCAGATGCAAAGAGAAAAAAAACTGCTTTGTACCGGGAATCGAACTCAGGACCTTGAGCTTGTTACACAGGTTCTTGTGCCACTGAGCTATCTTCCTTGGCTCCTACAGGTTTATTCTGTTCCAGTGCATACTTCTACATATGCACCTACAAAATTATACCAGAAATTTACTTTAAATTATTTCCAATTCCAGGGTATGGATTTCTTGATCAAATTTATCAGCACATGGAGCATGAGCTAGGTAGCTCCTAAACGGATTCCCCTACTCAAGTCTCCTATTTCTGCCAAGGAAAACACGGTTTTGAACTCATTTTAGAGGCAGCCTGTTATTTCACAGCTGAGATTAAAGGGAGTGGGGAGGGGGAGGGGGGCTGAGTAACAGCAAGAGCCCCACCTTGCGACGGGACTCCTGCCCCCTCTCCCCTATGTGCTCTCTTCTTTCTGTCTGTGAACCGCCACGTGTCGCCCGTTTTGTGGGACCAGGCTTGGGTGCTGCCTCCCACCCGCTGCTCCTCCCAGCCCGACTCTTTCCCTTCGTAGCTCCTCACTGCCCCGCCACCCACGTGGCTGGTGAGTCCTTCAATGCGCCGAAGCCAGCCAGCCTCGCTCGCACTCTGAGCCCCCTCCAGTGGCCCTAAAGCCAACCTTCTGCTTTCTAGTTCACCCCAAACCACTCTGCCTGCCTCCACACCCTGCCAAGTTTGCACATCAGTCTTACCCTCCTTCCCCAGCACACAGCCTCCGCTTCTGTTGTCCCTTACAATGACATGCTTCTGTCCCCACGCCATGTTTTCAAAAAATTACTCAAGCTCTCCACCCGCCTAAGGCTTTTCTTCTTCTTTTTCTCATTACTTTAAGAACAACTCCAAGCTAGGAGTGGGGAGGACACCTATTACCATAGCAACTCAAGAGGCTGAAGCAGGAGGATCAAAATTTAGAGCCACTGCCTGAATTTTAGCAAGCCCCTGTCACACAAGGAAAGGGAGGAACTGTTCAGTGTCTTCTTGAGAAGCAGTTATTCATTCTTTTACTACAGAGATTCTTTCTGAATTTCTGATCTGATTTCCGCTCTACGTTTCTGCATTTGATTCTTTACTTCAGACACTATTAATTCAGAGATTTCTTTTTTTTTATTCCAGAGGTTATTTCTAATCTGAGTTTCTCTAGACCTTTCTGCAGTAGTTTCTTTACTTCAGATGCTATTGATTCAGACATTTCAGCTGTGTGATTCCCAATTTCTTCTGTGCTAGTGTCCTCTGCACTTGTTCTGGGTGGACTCAGGGCCTGAGATGCATTTTGCTCCTTCTCTTTGTCATTTTGTATAAGGCCTTTTTTGTTTGTTTATTTATTTATTTTTGCAGAACTGGGGATTGAACTAAAGCCCTTGAGCTTGCCAGGGAAGCGCTTATTCTACTAAGCCATTTTCCCACCCCTCTCTTTGTCATTTTGTATAGCACTGTCCTCTGACCTTTGGTGTAGAGCTTTGCTGCAGTTATAACCTTAGCAACTACTGAAATTTGGGTGCAGATCTAAGGAAATTAAAGTTCATCCAGTTGGGCCTGGCTTGGGCCTGGCTACTGTGCTCAGCTCCTTCCTGCTGTAGCCGTTGGGAGTGAACCTGTTGTGCCCCTCTGGCAAGATGTTTTGCTCCTGGATGAACTGGGTGGTTCTGGCCCCTAGTCTCTCTGCAGGGACTTCAGTTGCATAGTTTCACCCCAGGCTTGTATGCCAGGCCTGGGCTGGGTCTGGAGGGCTCCAGGGTGTGCAGGAGAGTGTGGATGCTCTCCCACACACTCTCCGGGCCTGGGCTTGGGCTGGGTCTGGAGGGGTCTTGAGAGCACTGTGGAAGTTCTCACTCATACAGTGGACTTGGGCTGGCTCCAGAGGGATGCAGGGGTCCTAGGAGCACAGCAGAAGGTCTCACTCACGTGGCAAGCCTGGGCTTGGTCCTGGGAGGTTCAGCAGGCTCAGGGGAGCATGGAAGCTCTCCCACACACTCGCCGGGCCTGGGCTTGGGCTGGGTCTCAGGAGGAACTGTTGTGGCTGTGGCTCAGTGGTAGAACTGCCAAGAGTTTGAGCCTCAGTACCTCAAAACAAACAAACAAACAAATAAACAAGCCACGTTTTTCTTCTTTGCACAATGGTTTGCAAGCATAGCACACCTCCCTTCCCCAGTCCAGCCTGCCCTCTCACTTCAGCAGGCTGCTTCCAATGCAGCTCTGTCCTCTGCGGCAGCCAAGGGCCCGAATCACGTCTGTGCATGAGTCTACAAATATGTGAATAAATAAATGAGATTCTACTTGTTCTACGAAGTTCTCCCCCACAATATCCCTTTTCCCCCCAAATATAGTAAACAATTTGTCAGTTTAGAACTTAATGAGGTTTCCCTTACTTCAGGTATTGTTTTTCTACCCCCAGGATGGTTGAGTTTGTGTACACCCAACACTCTTCCTTTCTCCCTTATTGCAGATGTATAAAGGCCACCCTGTCCCACCTAACTGGTCCTCCAGGCCCCAGGCATGGACCCCATCCTTTAGCTGTAGAGATGATCCATGCAAGTTAGGGGACTTTCCCAACATTGATCCAACTTTCTCAAGCTTTTCATTCAATTTCACAGGCTGTCCTTCAAAAGTAATGTTTCCCAGCCATGCATGGTGGTATATACCTGCAATCCTAATACTGAGGCAAGTGGATCTCACGTCCAGCCTAGGCCACTTAGGAACTTGGTGCGATCCTGTCTTAAAAAATAAATAAAAAGGGGATGGGGATGCTCAGTGCAAGGACCCTTGGTTCAATTCCTAGTATTGCAAACAACAAAAACCAAACAAAACCCTCCCATTTTGCTTACATGTTTGAGTCAGAATTCTGTCACATGTGACATGAAAATTTTGTTATCCTTTACTCTCCTTATATTTTTCAATTGCAGGCCAATAATGCACTTGGTTAAATATACATTTCCAGATCCTAAACTAGAGGTAACTCAGTAAATGCCTTTTCTTCTCATCATACATATCACAAATGACCTTGTGGAAAAGCAGAGCTAATGCCTATTTGCATAATCTACAGGAGAAACTGAAAATAACAGTGTCAGTAATGATGGAGGGAAGGGATATATATATATATAATATTTTTATATATATATATAATATTTATATATATATATATATAGTATTTGGAGAGTTTCATGTTTCTATTTTCCAGGTGGAAGAATCTGAATTCAAAAGGAGTAAACCAAGGATCTAATTTTAGTGTGGGACCACTGCAGCTTTCTGAGTTCCACTGTCATAATGGAGCCAAGTGGCTTCTGATTCAGCTTTTGTGTATCCAGGCTGCTATTTGCCACCATAGTTTTATTTCTACATCCATATAGACAGGCTTGTTTGAGGATTGGTTGTTGAGACATGTATATAAGTGACTTCGCGCAGGACCCTGGGCATCAGAATGTAAGGCAAAAGCTTCTGTGCTCAGGTGAGTATGGTGGGGGTCAATGGGGGGGTAACAAGTCTAGGCTGTCACTCTCCCTGCGTTGGGCCTGGTGGAGGAAGGGAGGAGGCACGATGCCTGCTTCCTGTTCGCATGGCTAATTTTGCCCATGGGATGTCTGCTTCTGTGCTTTGAGGGTGCAGGACCTGGCCTTGCTAGAAGCTGATGCTGAAGATTCCACAGTGTGAGCCACGAGAAGCAGTCAGTGCTCTCCTCTTGCATGTGGCCTGCAGCCTGAACAGTAGCCAAGTGAGCTGCTGGAAGAGTGTGCCCACGGGGAGCTCTCGGGGCATCTCACCCTTCAGTGAAATGTCAGGGCTCGTCAAGTGAGGTAGTGCCAGGTCGTGTGCATTTTCGATGTGATGGATGACAAACAGCTGCTGCAGCTGGACCAGCCAGCTCAGCAGGTGGAGCACCGTGATGACATTATCCCACCAGAAAGGCAGCCACCAGCTCCCTCCTGCTGAGAAAAGGACTTTTCTCTGCTTCCTGCATGAACATGGTGGTACCTGGCCAACTTGGTCATGAGCAGAAAAGCATGGGAGCCTTCTACCCTTGGGCCAGAAGAGTGATTCTGCCTAGTTTAAGACCTGCACTGGACAATGTCCCATAGGTGGTAGCTTCCTTCTTCCCATAAGTGCTTGGACTTGTGCTTGTCTATCTGTAACTCTAATACTTTGTAGTCCAAACCGGCCTTAAATTCATGGTACTCTTCCCATCTTAGTCTTGTGAGTGCTGCAATTACAAGTATGTGTCACTATACCTGGCTGACATAAATGTTGTATTAAAAAACACATACCAAGATTGCTTTAGTTGACCAATATGGATATTCACCTTGATATTGAAAACACTTGAAATCATATTAGGAAATCCTCTTGAACTCCTAAAAAACCCTCAGCCTATAAGCCTGAGTGTTATTATCATTACTCTCATTTTTTTTTAATAGCAAACAAACAATCCACACATAGTGTTGATTGTATGTGTTAGAGTTTGGATCTAGAGTGCCACCAGAGGCACATAGGCTCAGTTTTTTAGGAACTTGGCTCTTGAGAGTGAATCCTTAATACGTTGATTCCTTTCAAATTCTGATAATGATCTGAAGGCTTCCTAACTTCTTTTATCCTATTAAAACTTTAGCACTACTTGTGTGTGCACCTCTGTCTGGGCTGGGCTTTTCAGGTGTGGACTTCTGCAGACTGTGGACATGGCCTGCCAGTTAGATTCTGGCTGTGGAAACATGTAGAGACCATCTCATGATCTTGATAAAGGGACATGGAACAACTATGCCAACAAGCTGGGTGACCCCATCAGACACTGCTACCATAAAGATAACAATTCCCCAACTAGACATTTAATTTCCCAAAGCAACTCTACACAACTAAAATTGAATGTTGGCCAAGTAACGTGTTACCAGCTTTTTCCTTAATGTGGAATCATTTGTAGTATTTTTTAAAACTACGTCAATGAGTACGATTCCTTAGACTAAAAGAAAAAAAAAAAAAAAAAAAAAAAAAAAAAACAGGAGTTAAAAGTTCCAGCTGTCTGAACATTTTCTACTTTAAAAAAAATAAAATGAGTTAGACAGGAACATCATGGTACATGACTCACAGTAAACAAACACCAAACATATGTTATCTTAATTGTGTTGTAAGTCGGGAAATTGTATGACTCTAAAAAAGAACTATCCAGAAAGGAAAAATGAAGGATATTTAAAGGACAAATGGGAAAGTTTTGTTTTTTAAGTTGTCAGTTTGTGCAACTTCAAATGGCCACGTGAATGGGGATCAGCCAGAATATAGATGTGAGTGCTGGGTGTTAGAGATCTCCAGATCTACTTCAGATTCACTTTGCTAGCTTTTAGCTTATGAAGGTGTCTACTTAGGAAAGGTTTTTATTTAAGCACTGGGGATTAAACTCAGAGCCTTCACAGTGAGCTACATGCCCAGCTCTCTTTCTGTTGTTGTTTAATTTTGTTATTAGTACATGTTTGTAGTACACAATGATTACATTTATCAATGTGGCATTGGTTCATGCACATAACACATCTTATAAATACTTCTTTTAAAAAAATTTTTATTTTATTTATGTGTGTGTGTGTGTGTGTGTGTGTGTCCAGCTCAGCCCACCAGGGGGCGGGGCTGGCTGGCATGTGGTGCTGGGGGATTGACCCTCAGTCCCTGTGCTTTGCTTAGCTTAGCTTGTTCTAAGTAGGTGCTTTAGACCACTGAGCCATCTCACCAGCCCCACATAACACATCTTAATTCCTTTTCTGTCCCCATACCTCCCATCCATCCTTTCTCCTTCCAACTTTTGGCTTTTTATGATTTTATGTTGAGACAAGGTCTCATTAAGTCACTAAGTTGCCGTAGCTCAGATCAAACTTGCCTTTGGCCTGCCACAACCTTCCAAAGTGCCAGGATTGGAGTTCTGTCCTGCACCTTCCATCTGCTTCCATTGTTTGCTTCAGTAGCTTGTCAGGTCCCCAGAAGCCAGCATGGTGCAGCAGATTGAAAGCTAAGAGGGCTTCCAGGAAGCCCTGGCTGCTGCAGGATTTCTCAGCCACATGGTGTGGACCTTGCAAAATGATCAGGCCTTTCTTTCATTCTCTGTCTGAAAAATATTCCAACGTATTGTTCCTTGAAGTAGATGTGGATGACTGTCAGGACACTGCTGCGACTGTGAAGTCAAGTGCTGCCAACCTTCCAGTTTTTTAAAAAGGGGGAGAAGGTGAGTGAGTTTTCTGGCACTAACAAGGAGAAGCTTGAAGCTACCATTAATGAGTTAGTCCAACTGTGTTTTCTGAAGAATATAACTATCAGCTGTTTAAGACTTCTAATTTTTTTTTAATTTACAAAAAAAAGGTATGGAAACTATGTACCCAACTGCCATCTGATTATAAATGACAATAAAATATTAATTCTACCCTTAAAAAACCAACCAAACAAAGAAACAACAAAAAAGTGCCAGGATTATGGGTATGTACCACCATCCCTGGCTGACTTTTTTTTTTTGCAATCATATTTTGAATAATCAAAATCAAAACACATTGCTCCTATAATAACAACATCTATAAACTCTACTGAGTGTGGTGTAGTATGCTTGCATGCTATTAAATGACCTTACACACAATGTGTCATATTGTCATCCTTAGGAGTTCTTGATGAATTAAATACAGTCATGCACTGAATCCTGACATTTCATCCAATGATGCACCACAAGTGTGATGGAGAGCCATAAGATTATACTAAAGTGAAGCTAGAGAGATAGATTGGCAGTCTAAGCACCAGCCAAGCAAGTGTAAGAACCTGGGTTCGACCCCGGGCACTGCATGCCATGCAGGCCCCACAATCCCAGGCACACTGTGCCAGCCCTGAAACCAGATGTGGTGGTACATGCCTATAATCCCAGTGCTGGGAAGGCTGAGACAGGAGAGTCACTATGAGTCTGAGCTGCATGGCAAGACCCTGTACCAAATAAATAAATAAATAAATAAATAAATAAATAAATTTTTTAAATTAAAAAAAGATTAAACTAAAGCTTAAATGTTCCTATCGCCTAATGGTGTTCCAGCCTTCATAACATCATGACACAATGTGTTACTCATGTTTGTGGTAATGTGGATATAAACCAGTGATGATGAAACTTTTAGGGACTGAGTCCCCAGATTGTATCCTAAAATCTACTTATTTATTGCAAAGTTCCAACACTGTAATGAAAACTAAATGCTTAGCTTCTGGGGTGATGCCAGGCCAATGGGCTTGTGTGCTGACAGAGGGGCTCTGCATGGGTGCTGTGGCACGCGTGCCACGGGTTCGTCACCACTTGTGTAGACCAACAATGATACTGATCATTTTTTTTTTCATTTTACAAAGAACTTTAAAATTGAAAAACACTTCCAGAAGTCCACATCAGATTCAAGGCCATGGCTGCAGTTCTACAGGGAAATGGGGAGCCAGATTTCACAGGACAGCAGGTAATCTAGTCACATGTGCTTGCAGCAGGAGACGTGACGTGGGTCTCAATAGAGGCTGGTCTTTTTCATGATGTGCAGGAACTCCTGCACCTTGACCCCTCCTTCTCCCTCTCTGTCAGCTTCAGCAGGCAACTCCTGAAGCCCCTCATCGGTCAGGTTCTTGCCCAGCCCCTTGGCCACGCGCTTCAGATTTCTGAATGACATTGTTCCAGTTTCATCATCATCGAAGAGCTTGAAAGCTTTCAGGATTTTTTCCTCAGTGTCTTTCTCAGGCATTTTCTGAGTCACCACAGTCAGAAAGTCACTGATGCTCACTTTTCCTGTCCCCTCCTTATCAGTTTTGCTTAGCATTCTCTTGATTTCTTTTCTTGGGCTCAAAGCCCAGCGCTCTCAGTGCAACCTTTAGTTCCTTTTCATCAGTGGTCCCAGTCCCATCTGTATCAAAGAGATCCAAAGCTTCCCTGGTTTCCTGTTTCTGCTCTTCAGTCAGCTCTGGCTTAGGACTCATCCTTTTTCTCGGGGCTCTTGACGCCATGTTTCCTTTTTTAAAATTGGAGGCCGTTGCAGCCGGACTCCGGGGCCGTTGTTAAGGTAACAGTGTACACACTGACTTGGCCAATACCTATCATTTAAAAGCCCAACACATACAATTAGGGATAGTCCACAGTAAATTTACAATCACCAAGTACTGACCATGTCACTAGTTTACTATACTATACTTTTGATTGTTAATAGCATGTACTTCTACTTATAAACAACAACAACAACAAAGCATGCTGTAAAACAGTGTGCTGTGGTACACCAGCAGCAGCCTCATGCAGTTCAGGTTTCCCAGGCCTCAAGAGGTTGTGTCCGCTGAATGACCCAGGTGTGTGAATGCGTACAACAATGTTTGCACAGTGAGGGCATCACCTAGTGACAGGGATGTCCTCCTCATTAAGTGATGCATGACTGTCAGTGGAGTTTAGTGAGTGATGATTCATTTCCTGTGTACATGTGAGTGGTTTGGGGATACCCAGAGAGATGGGATCCCCACTTCTGGATGTGCCTGGCAGTAGTCTGAGGAAGAGATAAAGAGATCATTTGTATCAGTAGATTGAGGAAAGTGGAGGCATCTGGGGTAGTGAGGATCGTGGAGCCCTGAAGAGCCCACATGCACATGAAGGCTGCACGCATGTGGGGAGGAAGGGGGTGCCCCTCTCTGTGTCAGCAGGGCACCGGTGCTCTCCCACCACACATGTGGCTTTCTGGGTCCTGGACTTTGAAGTTTGGACGGGAACAACATCAGCAGCTTCCCTAGGCCTCCAGTTTGCAGAAACTGTGAGACGTGTAGGGACAGCCACCCTGCAGGTAACCTGAGGAAATCTTCCAAGAGACAAATCCTGTGGCTAACACAGAATGGGGAAGACCCTCACCAACATGGAAAATTCATAGAATTAGTGTTTTTATCAATACATATTTATATATAAGTTATATCTCCAAAAGAATATAAGTGGTTTATAATATTCGTTTAAAGATCAAAAGTAAAGAAAAGCAAAAGAAAGCATGGAGTCTGTAATTGCCTGCAGATGCAAGGAGCTTTCTGAAACAAAAGTCTTTACTGCCTCATCAGTTCCAGCAGAGAATGATGTCATACCTAGGCAAAGCATTGACCTAGTATCCTTGCTCCGGAAGCCTGTTCCTCCAGGTCAAGTGTCAGAAGTTGGCTCCTTTGAAACTTCCCAACAGCAGAGCTTTGGCCAAGCCCTTGTCTTCACAAATTCTCAACACAACAGTCCAATGGCACCAGGGCCTGTCAGCTCCTCTGCTGCCACCTGTTCTCCTCAACACCTGTCATCTGTCCTTGGCTCAGGATTTGGAGAGATTACAACATCAAAATTGACAGATATCACCAGCTCCCAAGTTTTGGACCTGAAAGCTCCAAGTTTGGGCCAGTTCACCACCACCCAATGTTCACAGCAGAATAGTACAAGTTCCTCAACAACTACTACTTGGGATCACAAGCCCTCAGTGTCCCAGCCCTCAGTCCTCAGTCACTTTGGGCCAGCCAAATAGTTCAGCCATGCCAGCCCCACCCCTGGGGTGCACAGAGACAGCAATTAAGACTGGATGTGGTGGCTCTTGCCTGTAATGCCAGCTCTTGGGAAGCTATAAAACAGGCTACCAGTCTGATCTAGTAGTGAGACCCTGAACATCCTGTAGACCCTTTCCTAAAAAATACAAAAAAAAAAATCATTTACCCTTTTCAAAGATTAGTACATATCTGCAGTACATAATAATTACATTCCTTGTGAACAGTTAGTGTATGTACATCTCAATTGTTTTTTCACCTTCCCCACCCCCCCAAATTTTGAATACTAAAGTGGTTCTCATCCGGAGATGTTTCAGTTGTTAGAATCAGTCTTTGTGTTGTATAACACCTGCATTTATTTGTTGTTGGTAGCAGCAGTTGTAGTATATGCTTGACAGAGATGTGCAGACGAATGCAAGTGGGTGAATACAACTTAAGTTCCTAGACAGAATTTTCTGAGCTCAATTAGAGTAAAGTTGTGGTAGAAGATAGAATGTTGACATTTTAAATAATGCCCTCCATTGGGACTCAGTGATAGAGTGTTTGCCTAGCATGTACAAACCCCTTGGCTTTATTCCCAGTACTGCAAAACAAAATAAAAGTGAAACAAAAAAATTAAAAAATAAAAAAATAAAGATCAAAAGTACATAAATTAAGAGTACCAGCCATGGTGGTGTGCATCTGTAATCACAGTCATTTAGGAGGCGGAGGCAGGAGTAGCACAAGTTGACAAGTTCAAGTTCAGTTTGTCAGTTTAATGAGACCTTGTTTCAAAATAAAATTTAGAAAAGAAATATAAACATTACATACTACAAACATACACTAATAAAAGAAATAAAAGTAAAAAGGGGGGCTAGAGATGTAGCTCAGTGGTGAAGTGCTGGCCTAGGGTGCTTTGGGTTCAGTCCCCATTTCCAAAATAACCCCCAAAACCAAATTAATAAGTACAGCCAATTTCCTCTGGGCGTGGTGGCACACTCCTGTAATCCCAGCACTCAGGAGGCTGAGGCAGGAGGACTGCAGCAAGTTAAAGGCCAGACTGAGCTATATTATGAGTTCAGGGGCAACCTAAGCTATACAGTGAGACTCTGCCTCAAAAAACAGTCAAACAACAACAACAAATATATATATATATATATATATATATATATATATATATATATATATATATATATATATATAAATTTTTATTAAATATAATGTTTCAATTATGGCTGACACTGAAATGTAAAAGTTTAAACAAAAGTCTTCCAACTATCATAAAAATCATTGTAATAATCTTAAAAATAAGACTGAGGTATCATTCATTGTTTCCCTAATGCCTAGTACAGTGTTTAGAATAGAGTAAGCACTCAGTAAGTATTTCTGAGCAGTGGGTGGCTGCACATCCTCCAGTGTGAGGGTGCAGGGAGGGAAAGCAGGCAGGCTTCTGCAGTAGCTCACCCTCCTATCACCCAGAAAATGTGGCTGAACTCAGCAGAGAATCCAGAAACCAATGGCTTTCTAGGCCACATTGAATGTAACTTGTGTAAAACTCGTCAGACTCCTGCTGTTCACAAGTTAGTAAAGATAAGGCAAGTCTTCGCAAGACCCGGTAATTTATGCTTTCACGTTCCTGGTTCTAAGAGATTCTGAAATTGATTTTATGTCACTGGAAGTGTGCCCTTTCAGCATGGATGACTCACAAGTCCTCGCCTCCCTTGTCACACGTAGAGGTGTTGGGTGCAGCCTGCCAGGACACTTACATATCGGGGTTGTAGAACACAGCTTCTGCCAGACTGTGGTTCAAGGAGTCTCTGATAACTTGGTGTTGCCCATCTTGTAACATGACCTAAATGAACATAGAGGAGAACGAGGGTGCTGTGGCAATTTCTGGAAAAGTAAGGGATATGCTTTATATTTGGATCAAGGACAACAGGCCTGGTCGGGCTGGATTTTCTGCCTCTGTGTGTGGCATTGTGACAGAAGCAGAAACCTGGGGTGACAGTGGTGCCTCTGTGCAGAAACCCTAAGGGATATGATCCTATGCTGACAAGAAGTAGAAGATATAGAGGTGAACAGTTACACTGTGCAGAGAGGGCAGATGGGAAGGTGGTGCCATTTCATCAGTATTATGTGCAGAACGTGGTCTTTGGACAACTTTCAGGAAAGGGCTAGGGGGAGCACTTGCAGGAAGACATAATCGCCACTCACTGGCATAGCTCAGGAAAAGCGTCTGCAACCTCCTCATAAATGCCAGTCCCAGAAAGGCATTGGAAGCAGTCGGGTAAGAAGGTAGCAAAAGCTGCTAAGCACTAAGCCTGAGCGTGGAAACCACAGAGCCACCCACAGAACCTGGGCCAGGCGTTGTGGAGACACCGTCCCGGGGACAGCCAAACATCCTTGGACTGGAGCTGCTCGCCCTGCCCAAGACTGATGCTCTGGAAGCTCCCATCTGAGCTAAGCTTTTCCCCAGCCTGTGAGGAGTGCTGGGTACGCAAAACCAGTTTGGACTGTGGCTGTGTGTCCCATGTGCAAAATCAAAGGTGGTGATGTCTCCTTTTTACAAAAACTCTCCTCTGTCTCACTGTAAGCATTATACCTACACCAGGTTCTTACTGTGATCTTCAGGGAGATAGACTGCTCATGAAGGGCCAGAACCAACAAATCGTGTCACCCTTATAAAGGGCCCAGACCCCCTGAAACCTCTCTGTGCAATAGACTTGGCCGTAGGATCAATGCCTAGGAAATTGCTAGCATGTAACACAATGATCCAAAAATATCTCTTTTCAGGGCCAGCCAGATAGTTCAATGGATTAAAGTGCCTGCAAGCAGGGGCAGGGGTTCGATCCCTGGGCCTGCTGTGCCAGCCCTGCCCCCAGGGGTACACTGAGATGACAATTGAGACTGGGCATGGTGGTGCACGCCTGTAATCTCAGCTCTTGGGAGGCTATAAACAGGCGGATCACTATGAGTCTGATCTAGTAGTGAGACCCTAAACACCCTGAAGACCCTTCCCTAAAATAAAATAAAAAATTTAAAACAAAAAAGAACCAAAAATATCTCTTTCCTATGAGTCTAGGTCACACACAGTTGGGCCAAGGGTCAAACTGTTTTTGTTTGGCAGCTACAGTATTTTTAAAACTGAAATGATTCTTTAACAGGGGAATTTATAGTAAGAACTTTAGTTTATAATGATTTTTTTTTCCTGCAAAATTCAGCAGAACTGCCTGTAGTGGGCCCATAGTCTTCCATGGTGGCAGTAGGTTGGAGCTGGGTGGCAGCTGCCTCTGCGGGGCAGGATTGCACTTTCCTGTTTGTCACAAGCCCCACAACTCCCCATTTGGTCACTGAAGGTGAGGCTGAGTGGAGCTGTCACTTAGCAGGATGCTCGTGGTGCTTTTCGTAGGGTAGAATAAAGTCTCAGTGGCTGCACCTGCAAAAAAATGCAAATAAATGAAAGTGGACTGTGACAGCCTCAAACCTCTCACCTGGTCCACTTCATCAACATGCCACCTGTCTTGTCCCCAAAATCTAAGATGTCCCATGTGATTTCCCATGCAATAATCGTTTACTTATTAGTAGCAGTTGCCTCTAGTTTCTCATTCCTCTGCCTCTTCTATTCCTATGTCTAATTGTCATTAAACCTATTTTGCTTACCAGTGAACACTCAGTGATTCCCAAAGACCTAATGGAGTGGACTGGTCAATTTCCTGTTGCCAGTACAAAATACCTGACACCTGGAATTTAAGTAAAGCGAGGTCTATTTTGGCTCATGGTTCAGAGTAGAGTTCATGGCTGGCTGGCTCCAAGGTAGAAACAGCAGGCAGAAGGGTGTGATGGGGGACTGCTGTGGTTAGACTCGTGACAGGCAGAAGGCAGAGTGAGAAGGGAAGAGCCAAGGCCAGGAATCAGCCATCCAGGCTGCACCCCCGCTAGTCACCTCTCCAAGCAGTCCCCACCTGGTAGTAGCACCTTCAGCCTTGGGCTCATCAATGGACTGATTAATCCTCAGGTGAATATGGCCCCTTTCATCCAATCACCTTCAAAAAGGCCCATCTCTGAATATAAGAGATTTGGGGTGGTAGCTTCTGGATCTAAGCCACAACAGGGGGGCATATTCTTTTCTCTAACTGATACATCTGGAGCTTGAGAGGAGGAAGAACATTTGTAGTATACGAAAGTCTGGTGCCTGCAGCTTAGCACAATGGAAAGTGATGTAGCTCAAGTCCTTTCAAGGTGCTGTGGGGAGCAGGAAAGAGAAATCCTGATGTCCAGAATGATTGAGTTCAGCACAATATTCATATTTACAATTTGCTAGTCACGGTTTTGAATGTTTTCATATCCTGAGGATCTCTTTATTGTTTGGGTTTAGCGTTGCGAAGCAATTTGCCTGGGGAATGAAACCTGAATTCATTTATGGCTGTACCAGGTTCTAAAATGTTTCTTCAGGGATGAATGGGGGATTAAGCATGTGTCACCTTTTGTTCTATTCATCATTCAAATTTTTATTTGAATACTTTTTAGTGGTTGTAGCAGCAGAAAGGTAGTGGCTGGAGAAAATCGCTATGGCAAATATTTGTTACTTGAATGAATGAGTGAACATGGGAGGTAACGACCGGAGGTTGACTCAGAGGTTGGCATCATGCTGAGCAGAGGATAGGGCTGGGAAGGCTTGTGGGTGTTGGCATGGCTCAGCAGACTGTGTAAACCCAGGGGCATCAGTTACCAGATAAAGCTGCAGAGTGAGCTGGGCAGGCAGGAAGGGCACAATGGGAAGGAGGGCAAAGCAGCAGACCGCTCTGGGATCGGCTGCCCGGGGTGTTTGGCAGTCTTGCTGTAGAGGAATCACACAGTAGTTGAGGCTGTATCTTGTCACAATCATCCCTACTGTCCAGAGAAGAAGGAATTGAAGGAAGGAGTTACCAGTCCCATTCATTTAAGGAGAAGGCCTCACCTGATTCTACAAATAGAAAACCACAAAGGTTTTCCTACTTTTGGCCCCACAAGTCAAGTTAGCATTGTGAACTTTTCATATTCTTCAGTGACCAAAGAAATGCAGCTTGAAAAGATACGAGGGTACTGTGTGAGCATATATTACCCTCAGCTGCCCGGCCTTGCCTGCTGGAACTCTCCGAAGGCTGAAGGACAGGGGGCATCTCTGTCTGTCTGTCTATCTGTCTGTCTGTCTGTCTGTCTGTCTGTCTCTCTCTCTCTCTCTCTCTCTCTCTCTCTCTCTCTCTCTCTCTCTCACACACACAC
>NW_004524832.1:1170295-1186319 GCF_000260255.1 Octodon degus | reverse complement strand
TCTCTCTCTCTCTCTCTCTCTCTCTCTCTCTCTCTCTCTCTCTCTCACACACACACACACACACACACACACACACCCCACACATGTTAAGGAATTGAACCCAGTGCCTTCATACTAAGCTACATCCCCAGCCTGACCCCCTCATTCTTTTTGAGACAGAGTCTTACTAAGTCGCTAAGTTGTTCAGGCAGACATCAAACGTCAAAGTTGCAGTCCTCCTGTCTCAGCCTTCCAGAGTGCTGGGGTTACTGGCACGTTGCACCATGCCCAGTGCATAATCCATTTTTTATGAAACTTAAAAACAGATCTAGTCTCTCAGAGCCACCACATCCTGCTGAATTAGAGGAGAAAGAGGATAAAGGTGGAGAGAGGCCTTGTGGGATAAGAGAGCCCAGGTGAAAGATCTTGGAGCCTGGAAAACCCCACACAGTGAGGTGAAAGAGCACCAGGGAGAGGCTTTCCCACTGTGTAGCACTTGGCACTACTTGCCCAAAACGTTTACTGTCTCTCCATCCAGTCAATCTCCTTCCTTCTATCCTGCCTCTTCTTGCCTTTCTGAATAGGTCCATCCCGGCTAGAGGGTGATATTTCCCCCACTGGCCGCATCCAGCCATGTGCTGAGGGACCTGGACTTTGTTCTCCAATGGTTTTTAGAGAGAAACTTCACAGCCATAAATACTGTTACCCAACTGCATGATAAAAAGAGTGCTAAGCATCTGAACAAAATATATAAAGCGCCACAAAAAGAGGAAATATGAAAACACAAGTAAAAATAAACCAGAAAAATAGAAAAGTGGTAGAATATATATGAATAATATTCAAAATGAACTTTCTAAAAATACAATAAGGACTAGGGAGATGGTTCAGGGGAATAAGTGCTTCCCTGGCAAGCACAAGGGCCTGAGTTCAACCCCTGGTTAGCCAAAAAAAATAATAAAATAAAATAATAAAAATGAAAGCTGAATAATTAGGTCACAGCAAAAGAAATATGTATAGTCTTCATGCAATCTGAAAATACTGTACATTCAACTCTACTGCTACTAAACAAAAAATGTAAATTAAAACCACACAGAGGTACTTTTTTTTTCACTTATCTGATTGGCAAAAGTTCAAAGACTGGATGATGCACTGTGTGGGTAGAACCTTGGGGAAATACACTCTAATAATTCTAATGGGTGTGAAAAATTAGACAATGCCTGTAGAAGTATTTAGCATTTTGAAGTATTATATCCAGCAAAATGATGACTTCATAGTCCTTGTCAATCCACTTCCAGGACTTAACTCTGTGGATATGACATGCAAGAATAAACAAGTTCATTCACAGAGCCACTGCTTGTCACAGCAGCAGACTGAAAAGAACCACAGTGCTCCGCAGTAGAGGACCATTTAAATAGCGGCAGTCTTCGTCACAGTTCCCTGTGCCCGTGTACCATGTGAGGAAGCTCTTTATATGGTGATACGAAAACACACCCAAGGCATAAGGTGATGTTCAAAAGGGGAAGGTCAAAAGAATGTTGAGTGTAGTATACTAATATTTATATACAAATGATGGACTAAGTGAAAAAATTATATATTCACAGTTCTTTTCTTGAGGTGGGGCAGAGTCATGCTATATGTTCAGGCTGTCCTTGAACTCACTAGATAGCCCAGGCTGGCCTCAAATTTGTGGTGGTCTTCCTGCCTCGGCCTCCCTTTGGGATTACAGGTGTGCACCACCATGTTCAGCATGCTTCACAGTTCTTTATATGAATATGAAGACGTTTTGAAAGGGTACTGTTACGCTTTGCGGCTGTCTCTATAGGTGCCTGGGGCATAAGGGCTCTAACCTCATCAGCAGATAAAGCTGTTGGGAGCATCATAGCTGCGAGTATGGGAGGTGGTCCTGGAAAAAAGAGGGGCCTTGGGCCCTGGCCCCTGAGGCCTCTGTCTTGTCCCTGGCCCCTTTCTCTCTGTCTCCATCTCTCTCTCCTCCCCTCTCTCCTTCTCTCCTTCCTTGTGTATATCTAGGGAAGGCTACATGGGAATGTTGCCAGTAGGTGGTCATAGAGTACAGAGGCAGACATATTTATATGTGTGTGTACATATAGACAAAAAGTATAATGCAATCACCCCACCCCCAGATAGTCAGCACCAGGGTCAGCATCAGCTAAATCAGTAGGATGAGTCTTAAATTAAATCTGAGCAGTCCGTGTGCTGTCAAGTAGGTTTTTGCCCTTGAAGCTGGCAACCTCATCTGGCAGGTGGCCTCACCCATGGCGTCCAGTCCAGCTAGCCAGCCAGCCAGTCCCACTGCTCAGGGGGGCAGGTGGGGAGGCCAGGGGAGGCCAGGGTTAGTGCTGTCTCGGGAGGTCGACTCGGAGCACCTGTACCCAAGTTCTAGAAGGTTCTTAAATAAATCCAAGCTTTGTGCCTCACCCCCCCCAGCACCATCATCATCTAAGGAATCTAAAGCAGTGGCCATCTGCCACTGTGGATGTTGGAGAAAATGGTCCTAATACTGACCAATCTTTTCAGGAATGGTAATAGTGACAGCTACTGAGTGCTCAGTTTATGCTCAGAATTTTCTTAAACATGGGTCTCATCTAATTCCTCTAAAGGAGATTAAAATGAATAATCACATTTTGTCCATAGTAAAACCCACACTTAAAAGGAATCACCAGCCATTGCAACTTACGTGCACCTGTGTTACTAAGAAGTAGAAACTAAAATGGAAGTGAACTCTCAGATACTTTAAGCTTAGTTAAGTACATATTATAATTGTCATATTTTTTTTGGCAAAGAGTGAAGGGCAAGGCCAAAACTTACAAGTGTTTGTAAGTGTGTCACCATTAAATAATTAAATAAACACACAGCAAGAGGAAGACCTGTGGAAGACAATTGTGTAGACTTAGAGAATGAGACCACAAGAGCACCTTTTGTCCTTGAGTCAAGCAAGTAAAGGAAGGGAAAGTTGGAACAGGTCCCCTTGTGCGCCTTGGCTAGAGTGAGCCGTTCCATTCCAACAGGCAAAGGTTTACTTCATCTGTCACTTTATGGGTCACACAAGATCCTGCTCTGTATTTAAAAAGAAGAAAGGGAGCCTTTCTGTTCGAATTTAAAGGAAAGAAATAGCATATAAGTCAATAATTTAGACTTCAACTATCTATAAATAATGTCTGAAATTATAAATGTCATTAGTGAATGTGGAAAATTATCATGTAATTATCTCATGGATCAGCAGAGTGATGCGCGTGAATGTATTTGATGTATATGATTTCTGTTGCAGTTTTTGCTTTGATGCCTACAGTTTAAGAATTGGGTGTGATGGATTAGGGAGGTCACTGTGCTGAGAGGTGGGAATCTGAGGTCTCACTACAGCTCTGGGAACTGCTCGGCAGAGGGTTTTTTCATTGGCTGGTTGTTTTGCCAAGGAGGAAAAAGAATGCACAGGGCACCCATAGTAGTCCTGGCAATTGGCACAAACCCTTCATTTAATTCTGAGGATGATACAGTAGCAGGATCTTTCCATTTTGTAAACAAAGCCACCAAGAGAGGAGTCACTGTCCATGGTCACTCAGGAAGTGGATGCCAGCCCTCGGGTCCCAGTCCTGCTCTGGGCTATCTGACACTAAGCCACCCCAAGCAGACTTTCAGGATTGATGTGTCCTTATCTACAAAACCCAAAAGATTGACGAGCTCCAGTGTCTCTTCAACTCTGATTCTGAACAGATTTCCCTTTGATATCTCAGTAGGATTTCTCTCTGCAGTGATTATATTATTAATCATTCATTCCTTTTCATTGTCATGCAGTCATCCATGCTGAGTATTTTACCACTGTTGGATTTGTCAAATGCTTTTTCCAATTCAATATTTATTATAATGTGATTTTTTTCTTTAATCTGGATCATACTGACTGATTTTCAAATACCAAAGCGATCTTACAAACCCAGCAACACTCCTACTTAATCACGCATATAATTCCTTTTCTACATTACTGGATCAAATATGCTAGCCTTTTTTGAAGATTTCTACATCTAAATTTATGAGATTGGTCTGTAGGTTTTTGATTGTTACTGTCTTTGTCAGGTTTTGCTGTGAGAGTAATACCAGCATCATACAATGAGTTGGAAAATTTTGTCTCCTTTTTTATTTTTTTGGAAGAAATACTGTAAAGTTGAGTTAGTACTTATTTAAATGCCTTACCAATCCTGCAGTGAAGCATAGATATATTAAAATTATAAGTTCATATTTTAATGGTATGAGACAATTTAGGTTATCTATCTCACTGTGGTTAATTTTTATTTTTACTTTTTGAGAGACCTATTTCTTTTTAGCTGTTTTGTTTATAAGCACTAAGCCATGCATAGCATTTCCTTATTTTTCTTTTCATGGCTATAGGATCTTCTCTCATTTTATTTATCATACTAGTGACCAATGTCTTTTCCCATTTTCTTCATTTTGGATAACTCTTCATTTTGTTATCTGTAAAACAAGTGACTGAATATTTTCCATCTGTTGCTATGATAAATTAATATAAATATGGTAACTTAAAAATAACACAAGTTTTATTATTTTACAGTTCTGAAGTAGGTTATTACTACTAACATCATTATTATTTTGTGATCAGAAGTAGGTTGCAAGCAAAGTGTCTACAGGACTGTGTTTCTTCCTAGGAGCTCTTAGGAAAACCATTTTCCTGCCTTTTCTAGTTTCTGTAGGCTGCCCACACACCTTGGCATGTAGCCACAGCCACCTCTGAAGCTAGCAGAGACCAACTGAGTCTTTTGGGACAACTACATCACTTTATCCTCCAGTGCTGCTCCTATTTCATATGCACAGATGCTTGTGGTTACAGTGGGACCGCCCTGTTAATCCAGGATAATCTCCCTATTTTGTGGTCAACCTTATTAGCAGCTTAACCTCTTCTGCAATCATAATTCCCCTTTGTCATGTAAAATAGCACACTCACAGGTTCAAGATTAGGACATAAACATCTTCCAGAGTGAAGTATCATTCTGTACACACTACTGTTATGATGTATGGAAGATTGCTTAGCAAATTCAAATGAACTCATTTAATAATTACTGAACATCAGTATCATGCCAGGTACAGTATAAGTTGTTAATTCCAGCTAGGCTTTCTCTGCTATGAACAGAACTAGTCTCCACCCCCAAAACTTCTTTACTCTTGGCAATAAATCCCACACTTCCTTTCATAAGCAGAGCTCTACTTAGAGTTCTCCACATTCATTAGGCTTTTCCAAATGTACAGAATTTGGAACATGTTTGCTTTTTTTACATGGTCACTCCCTGGCCCCTTCTTCCACATAATTAGGAAAGCCTGTCTCTCGCTGCTCCTCTCCTCTGCCACAACCAAGCCCCATGGCTCTGACTGAAGAGGCCAGGGTCTCCTGCAGCTCCCTTTGCACACCACTAGCTTACCATTTCCACACTGTGTTGTGTTTGCTGTTCCACGTCAATAAAGGGCACAAAATCGGAGACTGTGGTTTTATTTTCTTTATATCCTACTAATAATACTAATTTGTTTTAGTTTATTGAAGTGAATGATTTGTGCTTCTATTGTTTGATCAATCTTGCATGCCTATATCTTGTACTCTGAACAACTACTCTGAAGATAGCCATATGCAATATAACCACTGTTAATTTCCTGTTATCTTGTTTTGTATCTCCTCTTAGCTCAGAGCCTCAGGCTGCCTTGCCCTCCCAAATCACACATCCAACCCACTGCCGAGTCTTATGAAATTGCCCCCTTCCCAGATCCTCATGGTTTTGTTTCAGGCCTTTGTCACCTTGCACCTGACCACGTCAACAGCCTCCAGCTCCAGCTTCTTCTCCAGGCTCTCTTCCCTTCCATCCAGGCAGTGCTGCACCATCCATGCCCTCCATCCCAAGGATGACAACAGCAACTTGTTGAGAAGCCTCTGGTGCTTCCCTAGTGTCTCCTGCCACTTGCGCCAAGGTTTCCATAAAGTATAGTCTTCTTGTCTGCCTTTTTTGCTATCTACCCTCCACTACTCTGGTAGACAGAATTATGTCCCACAAATATCCATGTCCTTATTCCGGAGATCTGTTGGACTCAGAAAACCATACCCCAAAGTACAGTACTTTGGCACGCTGAGCACTAGGACTCAGAGGCCCTCAGAAGGCCTAGCAGCTGCCTTCCAATCAAGGTCTCTGCCTTTGCCTTGTTTCTTACCTCATCCCTGGGCAGGGAATGGGGAGGGGCGCTTCTCCAAAACTCCATTATCTGACTGAGTGAACTTCTTCAAAAAGAATTGTGACTGTCTTAAATCCTTTTCCTAGGAATAGTGTCAAATAACCAGGGAATATTAGCCTCTGAAAGGAGAAGAGAGTGCAAGTGGTCACCACACCCAGTTCAACTTTTCCTCTATTCTCCTACCCAAGGGGCTCTATCTGCTTCGGAAGACACCCTTTGGTCAGTGTGCTCCACCCTTCACCTTCCTGCAGCTTCTTGTGTTGTCCCGAAGTCCAGGAACTTGGCTGCCCTTGGGCACATGCACGTCCGGTGAACACTACTCACTACTTCTCTAAGTTGTCTCACCCCCACCTCCTCTACTGTCTGCAGGAAATACTTAAGCTTCAACAATTTGGCCCTTCTTTGAGTTTCCTATTTTATATAGCTCATGTGCTCATTAATAAATGTTTCATCAGTTTATTTTAGCAGACTTAAAGACTTGGACCCTCAGATAGGGAGGAAAGTTTCCCTTCTCCTCTATAAATCCACCACTATGTTCCAAAAGAGATTTTGCAGATGTGATTAGGAAATCTGAGACGGCTGCTATCCTGGGTAATCCAGGCAGCCCAATGTGGTAACAGAGGTCCCGCAGAGACCGAGCCAGAAGGTCGGAGCAGGGGCTGGGCGAGGAGGAGCCACCTTCACCGGAGGCAGCAACCCCTGAGCTCCGGGCGGAGGTCCACGTGACATGTCGGAGTGGAGCAGGAAGGTGAGGCCTGGCTGCCTTGTCTTGCACTTCCCATGTCCGGAGCAGGTATCGGGGTTATACTGTTTCAAGCCACTTCCTTCATAGTCATTTGTCCTCAGAGTGATCGGAAAGGATACCATACCTCCCCGCTTCCCTCATCCTGCGCGCTGCTCAGGTTCCCTCGCTGGCCTGGCTTCTCTTGTCTCCTCAGCTGGTTGGCTCTGTTCACCCTGGAGTCACTTCTGCTGCTGCTGCTGCTTCCCGCCAACCTTCCTGGAAGCAGCTCTGAAGATCTTTTACAGGGCCACTTGATTTTTTTTTTTTAACCAACTTTAATCCATGCTGATCAGGTGTACCTCGGTCAGTCAGGCTAGAGGTGCGGGGCGCAGTCTTCCAAACTTCCAAGTCTGACCAGGATTCCTGGTACCACAACAGGGTTGGGAGGCCCCAGATCAAGCACACGTCAGACCAACTGGCTACAAACTCAAGCATCTCCAAGACAACCCTTAGGTTAATAAATCACTAAAATAACTCACAGAGCTCACAAAACCACTGCATTTAATATTATAATTTTATTATAGTAATAAGATACAAATCATAATTAGCTAAAGAAAAGAGAGCATAGAGTAGAAACAGCCAGAGAGGATCCCAAATGTGAAATTTCCATGTTCTCAGGCACATGACTCTAAGGGCGTTGACGCACAGTGGCGCTGGCTCAGAGGGCTCATGTGGGCTGTGGGAGCTGGAGGTTTCACTGAGGCTTCATGTGTAGACGTGACAGACCCAGACACCCCCTTCCCCGGGTGGAGCTCCAGCCATGGGTGTGGCCGAGCTATCTACCCATGGGGTGCAAAGTCTTAGGCACTCAGGATGAGTCATCTTGGTGCCAGGAGCTATCAAGTGCCTTCCCTGGAGCCCACCATAAATAACAAGGACACTCCTATCTCTCAGAAAATTCCAAGGGCTTGGGGTTACCTCCCAGGGACCAGCAACAAAAGCAGCCAAAGTCTTTATTACACACACCCTGCTTAATATACTTCATTGGCTCCCTTACTTGGTAAATAAAACATGCAATACTTAATAGGGCACTTTAGGGCTTTCGTGAGAAGTGGGCCAATGAAACAGTCATCATCAAACCTCTTTCTGAGGAAGACAGGGTTTAAAGCTCATTCTTTGGCACATAGTAGATTCACAGGAAGTTCTTGTTAAATTAATTAGTGATGGATGAGGGGGTGAAGCACAGGTAAAACAAATAAGAAAATAAAACATGACATTTGTGAGCTGAAGGGAAAAAACCTAATGAGAGGTCTCTTTACCATGCTTCTTGGAAATTATGAATTTTACTGAATAGTTTTGGCTTGGCTTCTGGATTTAGAGTCTAAGTATTTGTGTATCTTTAGTTCTATTCCACCACATGCCAGCTCTTTGTTTCTGTTTTTTATGAAGTTATAGCCAATAGTATGGAGAAATTTCACCATAAAATGTTAAAAGAGACATTAATTCTTGGAAGGAATACTATGCAGTATGCTCAGCCGAGACAAGTAATTAGAAATGTGTGCTCTCAGATGCAATGTGAATTTGCATGCTGAGCTGGCAATTGAGACTGGGCGTGGTGGTGTGTGCCTGTAATCCCTGCTCTTGGGAGGCTATAAACAGGCGCATCATCATGAGTCCAATCTAATAGTGAGACCCTGAACACCCTGTAGACCCTTTCCTAAATACAGAAAAAAAAAAGTTTTTCTTCACCTAGAAATAATCTAAGATACTTTGCAAGAGCTCACAAGAAGAAACTGTGTCATAGATGCAACACGAGGAGTATAATCTATTATTTCTTCTGTTTTCCTCAGGGCTGAAGGTTTTTTTTTTTTTAAACTTTAAAGTCAATATTTGTTTCTATATAATTAACAGTTTAAAGAAAACAGTTTTCACAAAGAATTTAAGAAATTCTCTTGTAACTCTCAGGCTTAGCTAGGGTGACCACAAATTCACAAATATGAACAAAACTAGCACTTCCTAACAGCAAAGCAGCAGCAAGCTGAGGAGAAGGCCTTCTCAGCAGGCTGAGAGAAAGGAGGTGGACTAAGCTGCACACGGCACAGACCAGCCACACCCCAAGCAGCCGCCTCCTTCCAAAACACACAAACCTGATGTCAGAATAACATAACGTGAGCTGATTTGTGAAAATGATTGCAACTACTTTATAATTAAACATCTAGGGAATTATATATGTGAAATCAATATTTCTGTCATACCAGGGATTTAATTACATCCTGGATTAAAAGAAAATTTGACCCAAGATTGAAAACAGATGCTCAGCTGCTTCATGGCCGGTGCTTGCTTTGTCAGCAAGTGACACTGGATTCTGTGCCTTCACCAATGCTGTCCCCACCTCATTGTTTTTACTGAATCCTCATTACAGGAGAAACACAAAGACTGCACTGTTAGATTTCTCCTGGGTTTCTTGAACACTAGAAATCAGTGGGATTAGTAATGTTTGACTGAAAAAAATTCCTGAGTATTTACTCTTAAGATTTGCTCCTAACCTGGAAGGAAACGCCTGCATTAAGCGATCATGTCACCCCTAGCTCTTCTTACTTGTGAAAATCTAAAATCTGGCATTCAGATTGTGGTGGGTCTTATTTCTCCCTTTATGTTTTTATCATTTAGAGAAATGAATAAATAATGTGAAATGTGGATGTTTTAAATATCCCTCCCTTAATTTGTTTGATGAGACATTTTAGAGTAGAAAAACAATTCTTCCTGCTAATTTATTGAATCAGTTGTTACAGAAAGCAAGCAAGGTGAATTCCCCTACTCAGTGAATTAGATTTACTTCACAAGAGGGGTCTTCTCTGTTTAATTACACAGCATCCATGGACAGAACCCCAGAGAAGAGGCCAAATTCTGGGGACATGATGGTGAACAAAACAAATATGTCCTGGAGCCTTAGAGTGTAGAAGGAGAGATAAATTTTAAACAAATTATCTTAAATAAATAATGTCCATGCTTCAAAATTGTGCAAAGAGCCAGAGTATCTGGGATTCCTATGACCAAAGGAGCAAAAGAATGCAAAGTTCCTGGCTTATTTGATGACCTGAGAGAGAAATCAGCACAGAAAAGAAGGGGGTTGTGGCTGAAGAGAGGGAGGCGGGGCCAGAACCCCAGGACCCAAGCTAAGGCTGTGGTAGGAGCTTGCCATTGGAGGCTCTGTAGAGTTGAAAGAATTGGCAGCAATTAGACCTGTGTTTCAGGAAGTGCAATGATGGCAGTCCATAGCCTGCCAGGGAAGAGGTGATACGATTTGTCCTAGGGTGACCTGGAGCATGACGGAGAGCTCAAGAGAGGTACAGCAAGTGCAGTGTCTGGATGTGGTAGCGGACATTTACAATCCCAGAGCTTGGAGACTGAGGCTGGAGGATCTCAAGTTTGAGGCCAACCTGGAGTACATAATGAGAACTTGCCTCAAGAAAGACAGGAAGGAAAAAAGGGAGGGAGGGAGGAAAGACAAAGACTCAATAAAGTCACTTAGATTTTTATGCTTAATTTTCAAAGTATGGATAAACCAGGCATGGTAGCACATTCCTATAATCCCAGCACTCTGGAGGCTGAGGCAGGAGAATTGCTGAGTTCAAGGCCAGCCTAGACTTCATAGTGAGTTCAAGGCCAGGATAAACTACATAGCAAGACCTCAAAAAGTAATGAATGAATGAATGAATGAATGAATGAACATATGTGATCAGCTTCCTTCATAGCACTGGGATGAGCAGAACAGTGATCATATAGGGGTTGTGAAATGTCACATCACATTATAAATCTACATCAAGTGGGGCCGGGGAGATAGCTCAGTAGAATAAGTGCTTGTCTGGCAAGCGCAAGGACCTGAGTTCAATCCCCAGTTCTGCCAAAAACAAACAAAACAAAACAAAATAAATCTACATCAAGTAACAAGAATGATCAATTGTCAACTGCATAACAGCTTCTTGTAAGTTAGCCACTATCCATAAGTGATAAAAGAAAGAACAGTTTTGTGCTGTGTGTCTTTTGGAACTTCATGTGGATGAAATGAATATTCTTTAAACCAAAGAACTGCATGAACGTGCTCTAGTGCTGTGGCACAGTGAGCCCCCTCAGCCCATATTCTCCTCTGATGAATAAGGATTGCTGCAGTGATGTATGCTTACGACCTTTACTGTCACTGTGGACTGAGAGGGAGCCCAACTAGTGATGTTTGTACAGGGTCTTATAAAAATACACCCTTCAAACAGCACATTGTTGTTGAGCCCAGGGCCACTCATTAATAAAATTCCTACCCAGGATCAAATTCCCTACATAGTTAAAAAAAATCTCATTAATCTCATTAATTCAGAACCCACTTTGGAACTGGTAATAATTCAGATCTGCTATATATATATATATATATATATATATATATATATTTCTTATTCAGTAGAGAGCTTACTGTTTAAAACAGAAGGCATAATTCAGAATGACTTTTTAAAAATTATGGGACAGTAAACCATTGTGAGTTCAATTTTACTTCTTTGGAATCTTTAATTGCTAATACATAGTATATTAAATAAATACATAAACCTGCATTTATTTTAAATGTAATGTGCTGTTGAGAACTTCCATCAGCTAACATCTCTCCTTCTTCGTCTCCTTTCCCCTTTTCCCTCCTTCACACCCACCATCCCCAAGCCCAAAGCCTCAGAGTGCAGTGAGCACACAGACGTGTCGCACACTCACCCTGTGCCCACACAGTGTACTAAAGGAGCCAGGATTGTACCCCAGATCAGGTTCATGAGATTTTTCTGTATGCAATAGATTTCACCAAGATTCAAAGGGCTGTTAAAAAGTAGAACCACACAACCTCTCAATAAAAAAAAATCCCCCGATATTTGCTTTTTCCTCATTTTAAATAAACATTTTACTTGGTAAATACTTTATTATCCAGCATAAATCCCTTGGAGGCAGGAAATGTTTATTGCTTAACAAATCATATAATGTAAAACATTTCAAGGCCAATGCAGTTGATCTGAATGCCTAATGATTTTGCTCCTGCCAAGAACACAGCCAATTAAAAGTTAGGAAAGGGAAGGTCTATGTTTAAGGGAGCACTGAAAACTTTATTTTCTTGCTCACATCTTCATAAAGATACCACCAACATTAAGGCAACAGAACGGGGCTCTACAAAGTATATATATTTTAGTCAGAAAAAGCACAAATTGCTCAGATTTTTGTGCTGCATGGAAAACATTTTAAAGTAGTTCACAATTATCAGGTGGGTGTTTTGTGTACATCTGAAGTTTTCTTGCTTCATTCACTAAGGGTCCTGTTCTCAAGGAATTCTCACTTATCTGCAATTTAGGTCTCATATCACTAGGGAACTATAATTCAAGTATCTGCTTACCAATAGTTGTGTTGTTGTTGTTGTTTTCAGTTCTGGAGATCAAATCCAGGATCTTGTGCATGCTAGACAATGCTCTACTACTGAGCTTATAAGCCCAATACTGTCCTGGTTCTTATAGTTAATTTTTGTATGGGAGGCACAGGATTTAATTGGAGAAGAACTCCTTTCTTGTAATCTGTGTCATCTTGACTGAAACTTTGGAATTGCTCCTTTTATTAAGTCCCAAAAAATCAGTCCCAAGTTCCAAGATGCATGTGGAACCTTAAGGATACTCTTCCTACCACTAGCATGCTCATGTATGGGGTGAACCCTGCCTGAACAGGAAAGTATGGTTTGTACTTGTGATCTGTCTCCATGCAGGTTGAGGTAAAATTCCCTGAAAGTCCTCTGTGATAGACAAGATAGTAGGAGCTAGGTGGCAGTTAATCATGATTGTCAACACAATGGGCCTAAGAGACACTCATGTTTGGGTGGGTCTGGGTAGGTCATAGGTTGTGACGCTGGGACCTGTATCTGGTTGCTGTCCCTCCTTGATTCCTTCCCTTGCTCACTCCTTTACATCACCCCAGATGCCGTGGGGTGAGCATTCTCCTGCCACACTGCCCTTGTACCTCTGCCTTCACTTCAGAAGACTGAAACCATGAACCTGAAAAATAAAGCTCTCCTGCTGTAAGTTGTAGGCATCAGGTATTTTGTCCCAGCCATGAAAAGCTGACCAATACAAGGAATACAGGAAGACTCAGGGAGGCCAAATCCCCAGGGTCGCTCTTTAACGAGAGAAAATTTCCATTCTCCAAAACATTTCATCCTTAGCAACAAAGATGCGCGTTGTGATGTCTCCCTGGAAGTCTGAAAATCAGTCCCATGAAATCTTGATAACAAGGTGAGACCCAGTAGTGTGGAAATCTGTCCTTTTTCCTCTTAAAATGTGGGATTGGACTATTTAAGTAAATTGCAATATAATTTTTGCTACTTATGTTTATCAGGCATGCTTGTTCTAAGGAAACTTCTCTATTCTATCCTGAGATTCAAATCCTCATTTCCTCCTAGGCAAATTGCTAAGCTTCTTTGTGTGCCTTTTGTACCTAGGGAACATAGAGAAAGCCTAAGATTTAACCAAAGGAGGAAATGCCACCTTCTATCCTTCAGTTCCCAAGTGCACATTTTCATCCACAATTTAATGCTCCAGAAAGCAAGTTGCCTCTCCTGATCGTTGACTGGTACACAGGGCTGGAGTGGTGAGGACGCTTCTGCCTGCCTGTGTGCAAACGTGGTCCGCCCTTCAGGAGGCATAAGCGGACAATTGTAACCTCTCTGTGCTTGACTCAGGAAACTAGTTAAAGACAACCAGAGAGAGGAGTGAGTCCTGGCTGTTGTCTAAAAACCTTCTTTTGACACTTCTTAATAAGAGAACATTCCACAATCAACACTTACATAATAAAATTTGGAAGAAAGTCAAAAAATTGTGGAAAACTCTCTGAAGAATGGCTACATCTTTTAAGGACTGCTGTTCACAGCACTTGATAGCCCTGGGATGACGCTGTCCAGAAAAACACAAAAGTAACACAGCAGAATCAGACTGTGAAGGAGAAAAAGTCTTAGGAACCCTAATACATTTATTTTACTCACATTCTTTTCAAGATGTGCATAAGAATAATGTATGATAAAAACATATATATTAACCAGCATGAAAGGGTCATTTCAATAAATATAAAGCTGTGATGAAAAAGCATGTCATAGGTGAATTAGCAGTATATTAAAGTTTCATAGTAACTGATAAGATAAAAGTGAATCAGAAATGGTGAGGTGGTAAACACCTGTAATTTCAGTACTTGGGAGACTGAGGCAGGAGGATTGTTGTGAGTTCAAGACCAGCCTGGGATGCAAAGGGAGCTCAAGACCAGCCTGAACTACACAGTGAGAGTGTCTCAAAAAAAAAAGGCAAAAAAAAGAGTAAATATAAAAGTGCATCATTAAACTGACATCTTAGATTTGCTTACTCTTTCAGGTTCTTCCGCTACCAAGACATTCCGATGTTTTCACATGCAGCTCTGACTTATTTTTCTTATGAATATGATCTCTAGTTGCATCCATTTACCTATGAGAGTCTCAAGTTTATCTTCTTTATAGCTGAGTAATGCTCCATTGTGTAAAAATACCACATCTTTTTGTCTGTTCCTCAGTTGATTGGCATTTGGGTTGTTTTCAAAATTCAGCTATGACAAATTGGACAGGTATAAATATGGCTGCACATGTATCCCTGTGGTAAGATGTTTTCATTTCTTCTGGAAAAAGTTTTGGAATAGCTGGGTTGAATGGGACCTCCAGTCCTAGTTGTTTTTTTAGGAGTCTCCACACTGCTTTCGATAGTGGTTGTACCAGTCTACACACCAACAGTAGAGAAGCGTTCTTTCATACTCATGGCCTCTCCAGTATTTGTTATTAGCTGATTTCTTTATGATAGCCATTATTTCTGGGGTGAGATAGACTCTCAGTGTTGTTTTAATTTGCATTTCTCAAATGACCAATGATGTTGAACATTTTTTCATGCATTTATTTGCTATCTGTATTTCTTCCTTTGAGAAGTCTGTATTCATCTCAGATGCACAGTTTTGGATTGGTACCTTGAATATGGGGGACCTGATTATTTTTTAGTTCTTTATGTATTCTAGATAGAAATCCTTTGTCTGAGTGACTGTTGGTTTTTCCCCCAATTTTTGGCTTGGCTTTTTATTTTGTTGGTGATTCCTTTTGATGCACAGAAACTTCTCAATAAGATGAGATCCAAGCTGTTGATTCCATGAAGTATTTGGTATGCAGTTTGAGTTTTGTTCATGAACTCTCTGCATAGCCCTATGTCTTCAAGAATCTCAACTACTTTCTCTTATAGTAGACTTAGTGTTTCTGTTTTAATATTTAATCACTGATCCATTTTAAGTTTAGTTTAGTACATGTTGATAGACGTTGATCTAGTTTTAGTTTTCACCACATGGAAAGCCAGTTTTTCCAGCACCGTATGTTGAAGACTCTGTCTTTTTTCCAGTTAACATGTTTGGCCCCTTTATAAAAGATAAGTTGGCTGAGTGTGTTTGTAGTTGCATCTGCATCCTCTAATCTGTTCTGTTGATCCTCAGGTCTTTTTTTTTTTTTTGCCAGTAACATGCAGATTTTATTACAGTAGCTTGGTAGTATAATTTCAAGTCAGGAATTGTAATGCCTCCTGCCTTTTCTTTGTTACCTAAGATTGTTTTTGCTATTCAATGTCCCTTCTGGTTCCAAATGAATTTTAGGAATTTTTCTATAGATCAGTGAGATCTGCAGATGCTATTTTAATCAGGATTATATTGAATCTGTATAACAATTTTGGGATTGTGGCCATTTTTGCAATTTTGGTTCTTCTATCCAGGAGCGAGGAATGTCTTTCCATTTTCTGAAATCCTCCTTGATTTCATTTTTGGATTATTGTAATTTTCACCATATAGGTCTCTTACTTGCCTTGTTAGATTAATTTCTTTTTTAAAAAATTTATTTATTTATTTTTTCAAAATTTTATTGATAAACAGCAATGAGACAGTTTCAAATCAAATCGGAAGTACAGATTCAACAAATAACACACTGCATATATTCTTCTTAGTGGTTAATTGCTGTACAAGATGCGGACTTGAGATCCT
>NW_004524832.1:1143977-1163653 GCF_000260255.1 Octodon degus | reverse complement strand
TGCTATGAGTTCTGAGAGTTCTTTTTTTATTTCAGAAAAGAATTGCGCTCTAATTTCTTCTATATCTTTCTGCTGTTGCTTGTTTACTATCGACGCTATTAATTCATGCATTTGAGTCTAGCTAGTGTCCTCCGCTCTCGTTCTGTGTGGGCACTGGGTTTCTTCCATATGTTTCTTCATTTGATTCTTTAGTGTAGATGTTATTAATTCAGGGATTTCTTTTTTATTTCCAATCTGAGGTCTTCTATATCTTTCTGCAGCTGTTTCTTTGTTTCAGAAGCCATTGATTCATTGCTTTCAGCTGTGTGATTTCCAATTTTTTTCTGTGTTAGTGCCTTCTGCACTTGTTACGGGTGGGCTTGGGTTCTGAGGTTGCATTTTGTTTCTTCTTGTCATTTTGTGTAGCACTGTCTTCTGACATTTGTTGTAGATCTTTGCTGTAGTTATAACCTTCTCATGTACAAAAGTTCAGGTACAGCTCTACAAAGTTTGCACTTATCCAGCTGCATCTGGCTTGGGTCTGGCTGCTGTGCTCAGCTCCTTCCTGTTGCTGCCCTTGAGGGTGAACCTGTTGTGCCCCTGTGGCAAGATGTTCTGCCCCTGGACTAGCTGGTTGGATCTATCCTCTACACTCACTGCAGGGATTGCAGCTGCAGGGTTACACCCCAGGCATGTATGCCAGGCCTGAGCTGTGCCTGGAGGGGCAAGGTGAAGTAGGGGGAAGGGGAAGCTCTCCCACACACTCACAGGACCTGAGTTAGGACTGGGTCTGGGGGTTCCCAGAACACCGCAGAAATTCCTACTTGGCGGGCAGGGTGGGGGAGTTACTGCGGAGTGGTGAGGGGCGGCCCAAGGTGGTGGGAGAGGGTCCGGCCCACGCTGCGCCTGGGCTGGTACTGGTCCCGCGGGCGTATGGTAGCAGGAAGCTCTCCACACACTCACCGGACCTGGGCTAGGACTGGGTCTGGGGGTTCCCGGAACACCGCAGAAATTCCTACTTGGCGGGCGGGGTGGGGGAGGTACTGCGGAGTGGAGGGGGTGACCCAAGGGGGTGAGAGAGGGTCCGGCCCACACTGCGCCTGGGCTGGGACTCTGTTAGATTAATTTCTAAATATTTCATGTTTTTGATGCTGTTGTGAAGTGTGTTGTTTTCTAATTTCTTTCCCAGTGAGTTTATTGTTTATATGGAGGAATACTATTGATTTATGAGTATTGTTTTTGCATCCTGATAAGCTGTTGAATTTGGTTATTAATTCTAGGAGTCTCTTGGTTCAGCTCTTTGAGTTTTCCATGTGGGATATTATGTCATTTTTGAAGAAAGATGGTTAAATTTCTTTTTTTTCAAATTCTTATTGTTTTTATTTCTCTCTCTTGCACAGTGGCTCTGCTAATGTTTCCAGGACTATCTTGAGTATCTTTTTTTTTTTTTTTTTTTTTTTTTTTTTTTTTTTTTTTTTTTTTTTTTTTTTTTTTTTTTTGCAGAACCGGGTCCAGGACTATATTGAATAAGAGTGGTAATAGTGGTCAACCTTGTCTTGTAACTGATTTTAGAGTGAAAGTTTTGCATTTTTTCTCCATTTAGGTTGATGTTGGCTGTTGGTTTGTCATAGATGGCTTTTATCAAATTGAAGTATAGGCCATCTATTCCAATTTTCTGTAGGATTTTTTAAAATTGTGAATGAGTTTAGACTTTGTCAAAAGCTTTTTTATCCATCTATTGAGATGATCATGTGATTTTTGTGTTTGGACCAGTTGATATTGTTTATTAGATTTATAGATTTGCCTATGTTGAACCATCCTTGAATCCCTGGGATGAATCCACTTGGTCATGGTATGAAATCTTCGTCATGATTTGCTGCATTCTATTTGCTAATATTTTATTGAGTATTTTTGCATCTATGTATATGAAGGAGATTGACCTACAGTTCTCTTTTTTGGCTGTGTCTTTCTCTGGTTTTGGTATCAGTGTGATGTTTGCCTCCATCAATGAATGAGGAAGTGTTGTTTCCTTTCCAATTTCATTGAAGATTCTGAAGATTATTGAGATTAAATTTTCTCTAAATTTCTGGTATAATTCAGCTGTGAATCCATCATGATGTAAGCTTTTCTTTGTTGCGTAGTTTTTTTTATTACATTTTCAATTTCATTGACTGATAGCAGATTATTCAGAATTTTTATATCTTCTTGGCAATTTGTACCTATCTAAGGGCCTTCCCATTTCTTCTGTGTTTTCCACCCAATGAGAGTAAAGATTTTCAAAGTAGTTATTGATGATCTTTTGAATTTCCACAACATCTGTAGTAATTTTACCCTTTTCAGTCATTGTTTGAATTTCTGTTTTTTCTTTTTTTTTTTTTTTTTTTTTTTTTGATAAGGTTGACTAGGGGTTTATCAGTTTTATTTAGTCTTTCAAAGAATAAGCACTTTAATTCATTAATTCTTTACATTGTTTTCTTTATCTCAGTTGCCCTAATTTCTGTTCTGATCTTTGTAATTTCCTTCTGTCTTTGGGTTTTGTTTTCTCTTCTTTTTCTAGAAGCTTGAGGTGCAGCATTAGGGTATTTGTTTGCTCTCATTCTGTTTTCCTAATGCTTGAGTTCACCTTTATAAATTCCCTCTGAGATGTTGTTGGGTAGGACCTGCTGTAAATGTCCACTAAGTCCATTTGTTCAAAGGTTTGGTTTGGTTCATTTTTGTTACCTTTTTGCTATTTTTTTGTCTAGTTGACCTGTCTTCCTGAGATATTGGGGTGTTAAGGTCCCCCATTTAGATTGTGTTATTGGTTATTAGATTTTTTTTCAAGTCCATTAAGATCTGTCTTATATAGTTGGGTGCTCCCATATTTGGTGCATATATATTTATGATTGTTATCTCTTCCTCTTAAAGCTTTCCCCTAACAAGTATGTAGTGACCTTCTTTATCTCTTTATCATTCTCGGTCTGAAGTTCACATTGTTTGTGAACAGAAGAGCTGTTCATGCTTTTTTCTGAGCTCCTGGCCTATGGAGCACTTTTTTATTCCCCCATCCTTCTCCTCATGACTTTTAGCCTATGAATTTCCTTTTGAATTAAGTGAGTTTCTTGTATATTGTTGGAGTGTGTTTCTTGATCCTCTCTGACAGTCACTTTATTTTAATTGTTCAATTAAGTCCATTTACATTGGTGGTTATAATTTATATGCATTGGCTTATCTTTGTCATGTAATTTTTCTCCTGTAGGTTCCCTGCTTTTCCTGTGTTTAATTGCTGGCCTTGTTTTGTGATTTCTTTCTTTCATTATTCTTGGAGTTGTTGTCCTTTTGATCTCTTTCTAGAATACCTTTCAGTTGACTTTTCCAGAAAACTGTAGCTACACAATGCATTGTATCTATCATGTTAAAATGTGCATTAGACACAAACACAAAAACCATGATACAATTCACCTTTCTTCAACAATTTGAGAATGATTTATTTTTTATTTTTTGGCTGGCTCAGGCTTCCTTAAGAGTAGGTCTGGTAATGTAGGTGGAGGTGGCATCAAACTGTGGTTTCCTGTGCCCAACGGCATTTGCATGAGCAGGCTCTTAAACAACTGAGCTAAATGGCAGGGCCCCCTCTTCAACAATTTGAGCAAAGATAAAATGCATAAAGAACATGGATGACTTGCAAAGGAAGAGCTCTTTAATATCATTAAAAAAGAGAGAGCACAAATGGATGTATATGTTCAGTTACATATACTGAATTGGACCTTTGGCACTAGGAATCAGAGCACTTTGTCATATATCATTAACATGTATTATACAAGCACATAGTGTCAAAGGAATAGAACCACCAGCATTGGAAAGCAGCTTTGTCACCTAGGCAATAAAACGCTCTACACACATCTCTTTGTTGCCCATCATTGAATACACTGGTAGCAACTTTGAAATGAAAAAAAAAGAATGAAAGAAAAAAGGAGCTGTAACCCTTTTTGTTTTCTCTTTAAAATCAAACAAAATAAACATCAACTCTGTTAAACACCAGCTCTTCAAAGTAAATCATTTGTGAAAAAGAAAGAGTAGGAACAAAACATGTCAACAGAGGCCTCAACATGGATGAGAGTGCCTCACACTGCTTTCTGATGGTACTCAGGAGGGGCCACTTTGTCCTCACAGGCACTAAACAAAGTTGCCAAATTCTTTGCCAGATACTTGAGGAATTCATGAGAATAATTCACCAATAAAGCAAGGCTCTTCTCATTCCGAGGTGTATAGGCCAATATTGCCCCAATTTCTACAAATAACCTCAGTAGATGTGCTGTTCCATACTGCTGGGACATGGGTGCATCAGGGTGATTGGTAAGGATCTCAGTGTGCTGTGGGCTCTCAAAATTGTAGCAGAGCTGAGTGCCCAGGATCACATTGAAGTATTCTTTTATCCCTGCTACAACCTCATTAATAGCATCCTCCTTATTATCCAGAGATTTCTTATAATTTACATAGTTCTGTAGAATAGAGTCCACATTCTTCTTGGCAGAAAAATAAAAGATAAAGAGCTGTTTCTGCCTGGTAATTAGTCCAGGTTATCAACAAGCCACGGTTCTGTTCATAAATGTTTCTTCATTTTCAACACTAGGATCAACACAGGCCTTCTTCTGAGGAGGATGCTGAGGTGTCTCACTGGTACTGGTGTCATTTCCATTATGAGGGATTTTTGTTTGCTGTTTTCAGTTTTCACTTCAACACTTTTCTGTTGCAAACTGAATGTCTTCTTTCCACTCTTGTTTTCCCTTTGCATATTGCTTCTGATTGACCTTTGGAAGTTCTTGTTGTTTCTGCAGATTGGTGTCCACATACTTGAGTACTTGGCTTTCTGGAACCTACTCATCCCAATTTTTATTCCAACCACTGTAGTGTATAAAGTAGTTTACTTGTTTGTCCTTTATGGCAACCCTTACACACTTTGCTTGATAAAGAAGAGGCCCATGAAAGTACAGTACTAGTTCACCCACCTGTACTGAGGGCTTTGGGTCCTGCTTGGGCAACATTTATAAGTGATTCCCTGCTGCTTCACTCATCACCCTTGACTACCACCCAGAGCTTTCTACCCCACCCAAACTCACATTAGAATCACCCCTAGGCACAGTTGCTTTACTTCCTGGACCCATTACCAGCATCCCCAGACCTCACACTACTGCATTGTGCAGCTGCCAGTTTGACATGCAGAAACTTTAAAGAGATGTGATCCCAGTTGTTGATTCTGTGAAGTATTTCCTGTGCTGTTTGGATTTTGTTCATGAACTCTCTACCTACTCCTACATCTTCAGGATTTTTACCTACTTTCTCCTCTAGTATATTTAGTGTTTTTGTCTTACTGTTTAGAGCATTGATCCATTTTGACTTTAGTTTAGCACATAGTTTTTACAGCCCTGGGTTTAATTTTAGTCATTGGCATGTGAAAAGCCAATGTTTTTCCAGAACCATTTGTTAGAGAGGCTCTCTTTTTTCCAGTAAACATGTTTGGCTCCTTTGTCAAAGATAAGGTGACTTAGTGTGTTTTTAGTTGTGTCTGCATCTTCTAATTCTGTTCCATTGATCATCAGGTCTGTTTTGTTGTCAATACAATGTTGATTGTTGATTTTATAACAGTGGTTTTGTAGTATAATTTCGAGTCAGGAATTGTAATGCCTCCTGCCTTTTCTTTGTAACCCAGGATTGCTTTTGCTATTCTAGGTCCTGTCTCATTCCAGATGAATTTTAGGAATGTTTTCTCTAGATCAGTGAGGTATGCTGATGCTATTTTAATCAGGATCGTATTAAATCTGTATAACAATTTTGGGAGTATGGCCATTTTCACAATGTTGGTTCTTCCTATCCAGGAGCAAGAAATATCTGAAATCTTCTTTGATCTCTTTTTTTTTAAGAATACTGTAATTTTTGCTGTATAAATCTTTTGTGTCCTTTATGAGATTGATTCCTAAGTATTTCATTGTTTGTGGTGTTATTATGAAAGGTGTGGTTTCCCTAATTTTTCTGTTGGTGAGTTCATTGTTTGTGTATAGAAACTCTATTGATTTTGAGTGTGGACTTTGTATCACCCTACACTACTACTGAACTTGGCTATTAAATCTACAAGTCTCTCAGTGGAGATATTTGGGTCTTCTATGTAGAGTATAATGTTATCTGTCAATAAAGATAATTTCACTTCTTCCTTTCCAATCATTATTCCTTGTATTTCTCTCTCTTATCTAATTGCTTTGGGTAATGTTTTGAGAACAATATTGAAAAGTGACAATCGACATCTTTGTCTTGTTCCTGATTTTAAAGTGAAGCCTTTCAAATTTGTCCATTAAATATAATGTTGGCTGTTAATTTGATGTTGAAGGCTTTCATCAGACTGAGGTAAAGACCATCCATTCCAATTTTCTGTATTGTTTTTATGATAAATGAGTGTTGGACTTTATCCAAAGGTTTTGCTGCATCTATTGAGGTGATAATGTGATTTTTGTCTTTGGCTCTGTTGATGTGGTATGCTATATTTATGGTTTTGCATATAGGAAACCATCCTTGCACTTCTGGGATTAATCCCATTTGGTCATGATGTATAATTTTCTTGATGATTTGCTGCATTCTGTTTGCTAGCATTTTATTTGAGATTTTTGCATATATGTTCACTAGGGAGATTGGTCTCTAGCTCTTTTTTGGTTGTGTCCTTCTCTGGTTTTGGTATCAGAGTAATACTTGTGTCCCTAAATCAGTTAGGGATAAGTGCTTCTCTTTCAATTTCATGAAGAGTTTGAGGAGTATTGGGTAAATTTTCTCTAAATTTCTTGTAGAATTCAGCTGTGAGTTCATTAGGATTTGGGCATTTCTTTGTTGATAGTTTCTTTTTAATTACACTTTCAATTTCATTGACTGATATTGGGATATTTAGAATTTTCATCTCTTCTTGATTTAGCTTTGGTAGTTCATGTGTATCTAGGAATCTGTCTATTTCTTCTGTATTGTCAAATTTGTAAAAGCAAAGATTTTGGAAATAAGTATCGATAATCTTCTGAATTTCTGTGGGGTTTGTAGTGATTTCAGCCTTTTCATTTTTCATTGTATAAATTTCAAGTTTTTATTTTCTTTTCACAATGTTGTTGGTAGGGTTTTATCAATTTTATTTATTCTTTCAAATAGCCAACTCTTTGACTCACTAATTCTTTGTATTGTTTTGTCTCCATTGAATTTATTTCTGCTCTGCTCTTTATAATTCCCTGCAGTCATTGGGCTTTGAACTTGACTTGCTCTTATTTTTCTAGAAGCTTGAGGTGCAGTCTAATGTTTTTGGGGCTCATTCTGTTTTCCTGATGTAGGATTTTTCCTCTATAAATTTCCCTCTTAAGACAACTTTCATTGTATCCCACAGGTTCTGGTATGTTGTATCTGCATTTTCATTAGATTGTAAATATTGTTTAATTTCTTCTTTATTTTCATCCATGACCCATTTACTTAGAAGGGTATTATTTAATTTCCATATGTTTGTGGAGTTTTTGAAATTTGTCAATAATTTGACAAATTTCTTTTGACAAAAGAAATTATTTGACAAAAATCTTTGTCAATAATTTCCAGTTTATTGCACTATGGTCAGATAATATGCATGTGATAATTGATTCCTTTGAATTTACTTAAGCATGTTCCATGTGGTATGACATGATCTATTTTGGAGAACTTCCTGAGTGTAGCTGAGAAAAATGTGTATTCTGATACATTTGGGTGGAACACTCTGTAAAAGTCTTTTAAGTCCATTTCTTCACAAGTTCAATTAAGTTCTGCTTTTTTTTTTTTTTTTCTCATTCTTCACATGGTTGATTTTTCTCTGGTCAGCACGGGGGTTCTGACTTGCTCTGTTTCTGACCTGGGCCAGTTCACCTCTCCTTTGGCAACCTGGTGGTCTCCCACTCCCAGAAGGTCACCATATTGATGCTAAACTTTGTGCAGACACCCGATTGGCATAGCACACTGCAGCCCCGAACTCCTAGACTCAAGCGATCCTCCCACCTCAGCCTCCTGAGTAGCTGGGACTACAGGCATGTGCCTCCACGCCTGGCGGTTGATCTATTTCTTTGTGTCAATGGGGTGTTAAAGTCTCCCAAAACAATTATATTATTGTGCATTAGACTTTTCATGTCTGTTAAATTTGTCTTATATAATTGGGTGCTTCTACTTGGGTGCATCTATATTTACAATTGTTATCTCTTCCACTTTCAGTTCACCCTAACAAGTATGTAGTGACCATCTATGTCTCTTTTAATCACACATGGTTTGTAGTTGACATTGTCAGCAACCAGAATAGCTACCCCTGCTTTTTTCTGGGTTCCTATCTCATGGAGTATTGTTTTACATACTTTGACATTCAATCTATTCATTTCTTTTTGAGTTAAATGTGTTTCTTAGCAGGCCAGGGAGATAACTCAGTAGAATAAGCACAAGGGCCTGAGTTCAATCCTCGGTTCCACCAAACAAAATGTGTTTCTTGTATGCAGCATATTGTTGGATTTTGTTTCTTTTTCCACTTTGCCAGTCTACTTCTTTTGATTGGTGAATTGAGGCCATTTACATTGGTAGTGATAACTGATGTGTATTGGCTTATCTTTGTCATGTTGTTTTCCTATTGTAGATCCCTGCTTTGATGAAAAACCAAGAAATAACAATACAACAGCTGCAAGACAATGAAAAGAAAAATAATATAAGACTAACAGGTATCACTGAAATAGCTGGAGATAACACAAAAGACATAAAAAGAGTATTTGCAGCAACAGTAGCAGAAAATTTCCCAAGCATAGGAAAAGAATCTGAAATTGTACTAGGATTTTCCAAGATCCTTAGAACAGAGGTCTTTGCTTGTGGCTTAGCCCATCACTCATTTCAGGTCCTTCAATTTTCTTGATATTGCCATTCTTTCCCCTCCTACCCCATGGGCCATCGGTAAAGTTGCAGACAATCTGTTTTTCAGCCATCAACTACATGTTTCTTTAAACTTGTCTTCTGGGCTAAAAGAAAACTGTTGTTTTCAAAGCATTGTTAGATTTTATGTTGAGGCTTTTGCTGTCATAAGTGATGACATAATGTGGTCTGGCCACTGCATCTGTTTTGGTCTTAGTTACTCCCAGTCCTGCTTGCTCTCTATGTTCATCAAAGCCTTTGCTTTCCACTGGGTGCCATCTTCTTCCCTGAAGCTGAGCTCTAGCCATGAGTGGGCAAGTGGGGTTCCATGTGGGAAGCCTGCTGTGCTTCCTAGCAATCTTTTTTTCATGATTTTGAAAGTTCTATTTCATAAAATAACTATCTGATTCTCTCCATAGCATCCAGACTGGATCAGCTCATTTTTCTTCTAGCTAGTCTTTACCCTTAATCCAATCAACCATGGGAGTAGAGTTATGTATACAGAATGGGACTGCCCCTGGCTTGCCTAGGAACTGTTTTCATCTCACTTACCCTTGCATTTAGTACAGCATCACATGCAGTTCCAGTACATATTTTTTAAGTGGATGTAGGAAGCAATGTGTGCCTGGGAGGGAGTGAAATCTGCTGGTTACTTAACTGCAACAGTTTGACAAGGAATTGTAGTTTGTAAATTTTTAAAAATTATAATAGCATCTGTAACTTACTTGGTATATAAACATTTGATATCCATTTTCTACACATGTAGTTCTTGAGTTTTTCATGGATTAGGGTTTTCTGGCACTTAAATATTCTCTCACCTTGGGGAATTTTTCAGGAATCATTTTGATGCCCTAATTGATTAAGAGCAGAATTATATATTTAACATTCTAGTCTTTAAATTGACCAGATATAGCTATAAATATTAGTGATCTCTTATGATCACACATGTCCCTGGAAACATTTTCTGCCTCCTTTTTCTCTTCTAATTGAACAGAAGAGAACAGAGGAGGTGAACCATCTATCTGTCTGTCTATCTATCTGTCATCTATCTATCTATCTGTCATCTATCTATCTATCTATCTATCTATCTATCTATCTATCTATCTAGGGGCTGGGGAGATAGCTCAGCAGCATAAGTGCCTGCCTGGCTAGCACAAGGTCTTGAGTTTGATCCCCAGTACCAAAAATAAATAAATGAAGTATCTATCTATCTATCTATCTATCTATCTATCTATCTATCTATCTAACTGGAGATTGGAAGACAACATTGAACTACATCCCCAGTCTTTGCAATACTGTTTTATCTTAAGGCAAGGTCTTACTAATTTTCCTGGGCTAACCTTGAACTTTAGATTTTAGTATCTGTGCCCCCCATCTTTTCTCCTCATTTTTTGATGAATATAGATTTCCCTTTTTACCCTTTTTACTGTGAAGATCCATATCACCGAGTAAGTCCTGCACACTTTGTGCGTATGTCTCCTTCCATGATTGCCTTCTTCCCACAGTCAGTGTGCTATGTGACTGACAGAATGAAGTGTGCTTTCCCATTCTCCACGGTTTCATTAGGATCTGCAGACAAGACCTCAATCTTTTGTCACTGCATCATTTAAAGAAGGATCGTGCAATGAATGTTCACTGTTACAATAGATATACCCTTTCCCCTGCTCCACTGCCACTGCCAGGGGCTCCAGGTCCTCCCTGCCCCTGACTTGGACTGTGACACCCATCTAGGTGTGTGTGACCACGTGAGTCGTGCTGGAAAGGACCTTTTCAGGGAACAGCTCCTTTGCACTGAACTTTGATTGTTCCTGGGATCAAACCCCACTGTGACATCAGAGTCCCACTGTAATTTGTCTTTAGCTTAGTTGCTCAGTGTTGACCCAATGAGTTTACAAAAGCAACCTTTTTTGACCATGAGCATGTGACAGGTTCTTATTTCCACCCTCCCCAAGTATCATTCCCCAAGTATAGGTTCTTTTTTTTTTTTTTTCTGTTCCTATTCTATACATCCTAATTATTCTAGAATAAGGCTCAAGTTCTGCCTTCCATAGTAGCTAATACCTTATATTTTATAGTAATGTATCATTTATACTATGTGCTTACAGACATAAATAGTTCTCTTACGGTTATTGTTCTTACAGCAGCCTTTTAACATCTGACTTACATGGTCTTTAATGTTGTGAACAAAACTTCTTACGACCCTAAAACAAAATCTAGAGTCCTATTCTGGCTACAGAGTTCTAAGGGAACAGCATTTGCCTTCTTTTCTAACTCTTCCTCAACAATTTTCGCTTTCACTAGCTCCACATTGTACTTGCCAAGGTCTTGGTGCTTCCCATTTCTTCAGCGGAATTATTTTCCCCAGACCTTTGCGTTGCTCAGTTTATCCCTTCCTCGCGACCCTGTTCAGATCTTCCTCAGAGAAACTCTTCTTGACTGCCCTGCCTAAGTGGCCTCTAGACCTCTATCCTTCTAACCAATTTCCATTTTTTTCTTGATAGTACTTTACATTACTTGCTTTTGTTACACAGCATGAATTTGTTTCTTGTCTGTCTCTTCTCCCTGCACTTAAGTTTTAGGAAGGAGCCATGCAGGGTACTATCCTGTTCTCAGTGTGCTCACACCACCTGGCATGATGTAGCTAGTGAATATGTTATCCGGGGCTGGGCACAGAGCTCTGCGTAGGGTGCTCGCTTAGATCTGCGCTGAGTGGGATACAATCGCTAGCACCAGGGAAAAGTATAGGAAAACATGCTTGAATTACAGAAAGAATGAGCAAAACTTCTTGAATTGAACTTGAGTCACAGGGTATCGACTTCATGGATGCCTTTTTCGGACTCAGCAGGGGAGGCAGGAGAAAAGGGGAAAAGAGTGAAAGGCTTTCTTTTCCGGGCCGCCTACACTTCCCCTGTACTTCACCTCTGCCTTTGCGTGACACTCTGGATGGCCAGTAGTCTCATCCATGAAAAAGGTAAATTCAAAGAGAAAATACAGATTCTTAAACAAAAAGGACGTTGTAACCGATGCATCCAAATTTAAATTGTGGAGGAAACTTAGTTCTCTTTCCCATCTTGCAAGATGGCTGGTGAAAAAAATAGAAGCCAGACACTAAAGAAACCCAAAGCCAAGAAGGCTTCTGCCAATGGTACTGGTAAAAAGGGTAAGGTGAAGAAGGCAAAAAACCCCAAGAAGGGGCAACCACCCTGCAGCCGAAATCCTGTCCTGATTAGAGGAATTGGTAGATACTCCCGATCTGCTCTGTATTCCAGAAAGCCTTTGTACAAGAGAATGTACACAACTGCTAAATCAAAGGCTGAGAAGAAAAAGGAGAAAGTTCTTGCTACGATCACAAAATCAGTCCAGTGGGGACAAGCGTGGAGGTACCCCGGTGGTTAAGCTTTGAAAAATGCCTAGATACTACTCGACTGAAGATGTACCCTGAGAGCTCTTGAGCCACAGCAAGAAACCCTTCAGTCAGCATGTGTGGAAACTTGGAGCCAGCATCGCTCCCGGCACCATCTTGATCATCCACACCGGGCATCACAGAGGCAAGAGAGTGGTCTTCCTGAAGCAGTTGGCCAGTGGCATGTTACTTGTGACTGGGCCTCTTAGCCTTAATCCTGTTCCTTTATGAAGAACACACCAGAAATTTGTCATTTCCACCTCTTCAAAAATTGCTATCAGCAAACTGAAAATCCCCCAACACCTCACTGATGCTTACTTGAAGAAGAAGAAACTGGGTAAACCCAGACACCAGGAGGGTGAGATCTTTGACAGCGAGAAAGAGAGAGATCAGATTTCAGAGCAGAGCAAGGTGGATCAGAAAGTGGTGGGCTCACAGATTTTCGCAAAAATCAAAGCTGTTCCTCAGCCCCGGGGCTACCTGTGATCTGTTTTTTGCTCCGACAAATGAAATTTATCCTCATAAATTAGTGTTCTAAATTTCTTATTAAGAACCTAATTAAATAACTGATACATTTAAAAAAATTAAATTGTGTCCTTCGAAGTACAACTTTACAAGAGTATTGCATTTACTTCAAAGAGATTGCCACTACTGAAAATATTTTTAAACCTCTTAGCTTGGAAAGGTTTTCAATCTATTTATTAGTAACTGACACAAAAAGTTTGGGTTTTTTTTTCATTTTTATTCCCAAACTTACTCAGCCTGGGCATCCATCTTAGTATACATGGTTGCTGTTGACTTATGGGTTAACAAGACCCAATTCATGTTCCAAAAGGATGTGTTTAACAATATTTAGATTATATGAAATAGTCAATATTTAAATATACAATATTAAGATCTTTCAAAGTACTGTAACATAAGCTCAGATGATATTTACAGTAAAGGATATAATGGATGGTTTGTGCAATTGTGGCATTATTGGAACTGTACAGGTTTTCCTGAGAACTACTCTGAGTGGGAAAACATTGTTAGATATGTTAGTTTTCATTGATTAGTTAAAGGTCAGCATTACTACTTTATTATCTTTAGTGATATGGTAACTTTCTGTGAGGACAGTGTATTATGTCTTTAAATCTCTCAAAAGGCAGTGAATGTATACATTCAAATTTAGAAATTTTATAAAACCAGAATCCCAAATTCTATGGCAGTATTACAGCACAAAAAGAAAGGAGTGTAAAACAGTAATCACTGTGAATATCTAAATGTTTAGACTCAAGCAGTTTTTTGATTGAAATTTGAAATGACCCATTTTCAACAATAGGTGGCGCTTCACAGGTTTTTGTTGCAAGACATTGACTACATGAAGTATTTCTTCCTTCAACTTTAAAAATTAATAGAAAACATTAAAAGTGACATTATATAGTTTGGTAACTAGTAGAAAATGTTTGCATCACTGAACCTGTCATTTAGGGAGGATAAAAATTAACATTCCAAGATTATAAAAAAAGAGCAATACATATAGTTTTTGAAAATATGTAGAAGGTTGTTTTTTACCTTTATATTACTTTTCAATTTTTTAAATGCTATTCAACCACTTTAAAAATACTTAGGTTGTTTACTTTTAATCACAAAGAACTTACAAATTTTATAGCAGGGGTTTTGCAGACTTATAACGATCTATCTTTAATTGGAAGTAAAATGTTAAGGTTTAAAAATTCTACATAAGTGTTAAGGTGATCAGAGCTAATTGTGTTACTTAATCTGAAGTTATTAGTAGATAGCTGCTCTGTCTGGAACCCCACCTAAAGCACATCGCGTGCACACACACACACACACACACACACACACACACACACACACTGACGTGTGTATGTACAGCATGGCACTTGTATCTGTATTTTCAGCCTTGGAAAACCAGAAATGAAGCCAAATTAATTGGAAGCACCTACAGGACAAATGTATTCATTTTTTGGGGGTGAAGCTCGAGGAAAACAGAAATGTTAAACATTTTTCATCATATGTTGCATGTGAGGCAATGATAACTAATAATTTATTTAGATCTTGGAAACTTATAAAGCACTTACATATAGTTAAGTATTTTAGAAATGCTAGAATTTAGGGAGGTAAAGTCTTGTTGTTAATTTCAGGCTGACAAGCAGGGAAGCTTGGAGAAATTAAGTGAAGGTCACTGTGCTAGAAAGTGGCCAAGTTTGAACTTGATGTTACCTGCTTGGACATATGGTACTTTTTCACAATACACTTGTTTCTACCAGTCACACTGGACAGGAGTGGCAGGGATGCAAATGACATTAGCTAAGTTGTAAATCAAGCCAAGAAATTAGAAAGATGATATAGGTAAAATTCAGATATATATATATATATATATATATATATATATATATATAATTGTTTATTATGAACCATTTGAAATGTTTTCTCATTTGAAGGATTTTTATAAATTATTTTAAATCCTCAAAAAAATTACTAATGACAGAAAACTGTAAGGACAAATATTATTTTTAAACGAAATTTCTTTTGGCAAGTTTTGTGCATTATCTTTTTTCAATATTAAGCAATCATAAGGACCAGCATGCCAAAGGTGTTTTATTATAACACTATATTATCACATAAAAGGGATAAACTGCATTTTGGCATAGATTATTTCAACAACATAGATTATTTCAAAGATTACAGTAAGCAAGCCCCAAGAAGTTTTTGTTTTAATGAAAATATGATTCATTTCTTGCTGTTCTGTCTTTGAGAGACAGTCACAGGTTAAATCCGCCTTGATTCTTATGTATTTATCTCTAACGATGAAGATAGCAACAAGTAGTTATGAAAATGAGAGATTAATAACTTTTGTTGACCAGAGTTACAGATACCAGGTGATCATTATGAGGACATTCCGTTCCATATTTCAAGTCAAATCAGCAGAAAAGATACCAGTGTTGTTTTCTTATGAAAATGAAGAGCAAGTCAAGGCTCACTCAGATGGGAGCACGTAACATCAGTGGAGGAGGGCAGAGGACAAGATTTATTATGCAACTGGCTAGATAAGAAACGAGGACTGTGTCCTACACAGGCAATGATGTTTCCTTATACAAACTTTCCTTGTAGGTTTAATTAGTACTATCTTTGTTCTATAGTGAGGAAGAGGTTTATCTGAACCCTTGTCACTTCCTAAACGAACATGGCACGTATGGAACAAAGGGCACTGATTTGAGATCCCTTCCATGTGGTTTTCTTCAATTGCAGTAAAATAAAAATCACTTGAGACAGTGTGGACAAGTATATAGAGCTAATGGAAACTACAAATCACTCAGTGGAATTTACTCAACACATTGCACTTCCAGAATTTGAAACCAATACAGAACATGAGTATTTTAAATAAGACAGAGGATGAGGATTACGCTTATGAAAATGAGAATGTTTATGGAAAATTTACGGAGTAGGTTAGTCTATTTCTGTCAACTACAAAGATTGTTTACAAAAGGAAACTGAAAATAACAAGGCCTATCCTTGCCAGCTTTTCTCGGGAATGGAGTAATATAGTGACTATTGCCGTGAAAGGAAACTGAAGAGAACTTCTTAGTTTCCATTACTAGTTCTTCATTAATTTATTAGATTCTTATACACTAATTCATCAACTTCTTTGGTTATTTTGTGTTTCTCAATAAAAGGTTATAATTGAATAATTCTAGAATTATGTTAGTAAAAATACAATTTTTCATAACCACAAAAATTATGACAATTAATAAGGTATTATTTTTCAAAAGCTTGGAACACATTGTGGTTCTGCTGTTTTTATTTTGGCAAATCAAGTAAGTAAATGAGCAAAGTCAAGTTTTTTTGTACTCTACTGTTTAATTTTTGTGATCACTCACAGTCATGAGGATTAACCAAAATTTTTTTTCTTCCACTTTATTATTTTTCAGAACACATCAACAGAAGAGATAGCTAATCTTGTTTACACACAAAAGAACAAGTCAGGGTTCACTTTGCATTCTTATTTATTGAAACACGTTTTACTGCAGTAAACTAGAAATTATTGTAAGATGTTCTCATTGATATTTACATTGTCTTTCCTTTCAGAAAAGTCTGACTCCCATTACTGCTTCTAGTCAAGGTATCCCGCAATTATATTTACTGAATAAAGAATAATGTCTATTTTAAGCCAAAATCTTAGAATTCCTACATGTTTTATAGTGTGGGCAGTGAAACCAAGAAATAGGTCTCCTACTCCTAGCTACAAAGTGAAAAGTGATTCTTACCTTCACTTGTAATTTAATATTTAATATTGATGCATCTTAGCGCTAAATGATACCGTGTCTCATTGATACATTTTGTATAAGATTTTATTTTTAAGTAAACATGACTCATGATAGTACCTTGGATACACTCCTATGGATTTTATTATAATTTTAAAATATCATCATGAGAGTTATTTTAATACATCTCTGATTGAAGTACAGTACTTTGAAGTTTATCTGCAATAGAAAACTTTCAAATATGTTTATGAAATTTATGGGATAAATACATGCAGTGCTCCCTCTCCTGGCTGTCATACTGGGCAGCCGACCTCTCACCCTAAAATTGTGATGACTGGTGAGAAAGCAATTTGGAAGAGCCAGAGCAGACACTCTGATGTGGTGTTCTATTTCTGACTGGAGTACTCCAAGCCCATTCACAAAAAACCTAGCCATCATTGGTAAAATTTCATTCCATCTCCAAATCTGATGAGATATATGAAAAAACATGATACATGAATCTTGCTTTAAAATAAATAATTTTAATGCATTTTATAGTATAAATTCAATGTTATACTTTAAAGTAGACTCTTGATTCTTTTTCTATTAAGGCTGGATGCGGGGCTCCTTGGCATCAGTTTTTCTTCAGTGTTACCTGGTGACGCTTTCTTCTTGATGTTCTCAGCTGTGCCCTGGGTTTCTTAGAAGCAATTTTGAACACGAGTTTTTAAAAGTGTTCAAGCATTTGAAAGGCCAGTATGGGGCAAAAATAACTTATACAGAATCACTTTTTTTAAAAAAAATTACTTTGAACTAAAAATATCTATATATGATTTAGATTCTAGGGTGTTTTGGGGAGGGCAGGCAGAGTTTATGCTATTCCTGATATGTAGTAACAGGAAAAACGTTTTCTTTTTACCAGTTACATGCTTTTAGTTTTTAAGTATCCCTTAAAAATCTCTATGGAATCCTATATTTCACATATAACAATCCTTCATGCAGCATGAACTATATGATTTTGGTATTAAATATTAAAAATCCTATAGTTTTTAAAGAAACAGAAAGAAAATGTCCTACTTATTAGGGTTTTTTACTCAATGAAATATCTTATTAAGAATTATAAAACTTGGTAAATTATTTCTATTTTAAATAACTGCCTTTTAGCCTATTTAAAAACTTGTTTTTGTTTTGGGAAATTATACAACTATATAACAAAATAGAATGATTTTTTCATATAGTTGATATTTGGGAAATTATATTACAGTCCAATATAGAGCCATTATCTGAAAACTCTGAGCAGACAATTTCACCTTTATGCTGTATGAATCCTTAATTACATTTGCAAAAAGGAGTGCCACTTTTGGACATTTTAGATCGCACATCCTCTGAAGCTTATTTTGGATAACGGTAGCGTTCCAAGTTTTAAATGATCAATACAGTTTCCCTCCATTTGACCAGAAGTGATGGTTTGGCATACAATGTTTTCATCTTTTATTCTTCACAATTCTAACTCAAGGTTGAAGTCCACCAATTCCTTTAAATTAGAACTCAATAACAAAATTCGAATGCATTTTTCTTAAGTGCAATTTGCAGGATTTTTACAGGCAATCCCTAATTTTTAGAAGCTGTGTGCAGGGTAACGTTTCCAAGTTGGTACATGTAAAGGAAAAAGCAAATGCCAGTTGAGGAAATCCTGTTCCAGGTTTTCGGGCGGCCCGTGTGATTGACACATGATATCACTGGAGGCGTGTCCTGCAGTGGAGGTGGAGGTGGTGGCAGGAGCTGAAATGCTGCGGAACTGGAGTGGGATCGCTCTGGAAGGCACGAAGTGGTTTGCAGTGATAGCGGCAGACAGAGCCCCATGCCCTGGATAAGGAGCAGCTGCAGTGGCTGTATATGTGCCTGAAACGCAGTTTCCAATCTTTGCATTAGGTAAGAACCGTTTCCTTCCTTCCCTTCCGTAGATATTTTAGGAATGATAAGGTGAGAAATGTTTGCTTTTGCACGGAACCGAACATTTCTTTAAACCCGCTCTAGAGCTAAGGTTACAGGTTGCATTTCAAAACACCAGCAGCACTCCCACAGCTAAATGCTCTTAAATTCTACCGCTTTAAAAAAAGATCCCTTTCACTTTTTCCTTTATCCGAACAGTAACAAGTTTTTAAAAAAGTCTGTAAATGATCGGATGTGTGAAACACAGGGCCATTTTTGCTTAAGAGGTGCTGGCTCTCCGCATGTGTACCAAATGCGTGTTTGTTTAGGTATTGTTGGCGACCGGATCCCTAGCAAAGTAATGCTTTAAAAACCTGAATTTCTCGTCTCTGCGTATTGATTTCCAATGAGCAGAGGCGTTGCTTGGATGTCGAGCTCCTCGGCATTCCAAGGGGCCAAAGCACTCGGGCAAAAACGTGCAGGACTGCATGTTACTGGGTTCGCGGGTGACACGCTGACTGTGCGCGGCCTGTCAATCACGGGAGCAGCAACAGGCAGCACATGGCAGCGGCTGCGGGCGTCCGAGCGCCGGAGAGCCAGGAAATATCATGTGTTCTTATCTCGCAGATCGTCCGTAGCCGGCGCCTCGGCCGCGGAAGCGCGGGGTCGAAGCCCTGCGAGTGCGCGCCGCCCGGGAGAGGCTGACCTGCAGGACCTGCAGGACCCGAGCCCCGGATCGCCGCGTCCCCGCGCCCAGCGAGCGCGGGGTGGAAAGCGCCCGGCCTGCACGGGACTTGAGACCTCGCAGCCCGCCGCCTTCTCGGAGGACCCCCAGCCTCGCGCCCACGCCCCTCCCCCACCCGCAGCGCGGCCTCATCCTCGCGGTCCCGCCGAGGCCTGCGCCCCGGGACCAGCCCGCCGACGCCGGTTCGAGCCCAGCCCCGGACGCCGCGGAGTCCCGAACGCCCCTGACGAGGATTTTCAGTCTTTGGGAGCCCGCCACCCCCTCTCTCCGCCCCCGCGAGGAGCAACTGGAACCCCCGCGCCGCCGTGCCGCGCGCTCCGCTGAGGGACCCGCAGCCTCCCGGAGGGGCCGCAGGCGGGAAGCCCCAGGTGGATGTTCCTGAGCGGCGCGGGGCCGCGGGAGACCTGCCCTCCGCAGCCGGAAGGGGGCCGCGGGCCGACTCGCCGCCGTCCGGCCGATGCCGCCG
>NW_004524832.1:1142519-1143627 GCF_000260255.1 Octodon degus | reverse complement strand
GGCGGCGGAGGAGGAGGCTGCGGCGGAGGCGGCGGCGGAGGAGGAGGCGGCGCCCCGGTCCGCCCGCGCCCCAGGCCGCCGCGGCTTTCTTGTTGGGAGAGCGCGGCCGGGCGAGCGAGGGAGGGAGAGGGCGCTGCCACTTTAAAAGCGGGGAAGTCCGCCCTCCTGAGGTAATGGTAACCTCCGCCTCCTCCCTCCTCCTGCGAGGGAGAGAAAACTTGTTTTCATTCATAACTTTTTCCTTTTCCTTCCTCTCCGTCAACTATTTATTCCCCGCTGCCCCGCGCGGATTGCAGAGGGCGCCGCGCTCGCGTCCTACCGCCTCACGATGCGGGGCAGCCCGCTCGCCCGCCGCCCCTGCCCCGGCTCGCTGCGCCCCGGCCCTCGCTGAATCCGGCTTTTCCTTTAAAGGATAGACTTCTTTTTAAAATAATTTGACTTCTGATCAGCCCAGCCGGGGGCTTGCTGCAGGCGTCCGCGGGGACGGGAAGGCGCGCTGGGATCCGCCGCGACCCGGTGAGAGCGCGTGGGGCGCCGCGGAGACCCTGCCGGGCGGGACCGGCGAGGGCTCGGCGCCGACCTCGGGCGCGACCGGGGAGCCGGTGCGGGGCGCGGGCGGAGCGTGCGTGTCGCTAGGTCGGGGGCTGGTCACGGGCCGAAGATGGGTTTTCCTTCGGATCAGAGGTGGCGAATTTTCTTTGCTGTCTGTTTTTGCCTGGCAGCTTAATTTACCAGCCAGCGTGAGTTCTCGTGCGAAATTAGTTGTGCTTGGTGGCTTCGATTACACTCGGCAGATTTTTCCCACCGGTTTTTCTTCTTTCTGTGGAATCTGACTTAGTACTTCTAAACACCCTTTGCTTTCGAAGCAGTGGGTTGCAAAGTGTTCCGTGAGAAGAAATGCTAGGGTGGGCAGGCAGCAAAGAGTGGATGTTTTAAGGATCTGAAGTCCCTGAAGGACTCCAGGGTAAGCCCCGCGGGTTATGATAGTTTCTTTTCCTCGCATCTAGAGAAGATAGGACGGAGGGGGGAACCACTTGGAAAGCATGGTCTAGAAACACTCGTTAATACAGGTAATGGGGCTTCTTTGTATTCTATCCCTTATTTTTTT
>NW_004524832.1:1081363-1142419 GCF_000260255.1 Octodon degus | reverse complement strand
TTTTTTACAATCTTAAACTGAGTTGCATCTGTAGACTTTGAAAGATATTTGTGTGAAAAATATTCTAATCTACTATTGGCCGTAAGTGGGAACATTTTTGTATTTGGTAATTTGTTTTATGCATAATGCATTATAAATTAAAAGTTACTACTAGTATGAAGATATGCTTATTTTATCTGAGGACATTAGTGTGCTTATTTATTACAAGTACATTGATTCACAATTCTCAAGGTGATTTTTAAAAATGATTATCTGTCACACAAGTAGTTTTTTAAGTTAGAGGAAATAGAGAATTACAAGAGCCAGAATTTCTCCACACTGCTTTGGAGGCCTACCACTTGTACATTAAAGTTATCTTGTTACACAAGTGCACCCCAATTTAAGCTTATGAAAGGTTTCACTATTTGAATTAGGAATTCTCTTATTCACAGAATACTACATTGAACTGTATCTGTTAGTGCTTATACGACCTCAAGAACTATTTTATTCTTCATACATTCATCTTTATGTTCCATAGACGAGTAATGAGCTAATTTAGAATCCTGATTTCTGCTGAAAATGACCTGATTTTGAGATTCCATTTTAGTATGGAATATTTGTAGTGTTTTGGAAAATGCCTTGGTTAATTTCCTCATCATTAATCTGAAGCATGTAACACCATATAGACAAACAAGGCACCAAAGTCAGTCTTGAGTTTTAAAAAGCAGTAGACATTTTGCTTCATGAAAGTGCTAATGATTTGACAATGAGCTTTCTCTAGATGAGAGCTACTGTGGTCTTGCATTCAATATTCCCTACAAAGGCATATTTCATTTTAATTTTTGTTAGAGTCATAAACAGGAAGACATTACTTCCTTCTTGCTTCTACTTTTTAAAAGCCGGGAAAACCTCTAATTTTTATGGCACGGGGTCTTTTGCTTACATTTTTGTCGTATGATGTGGTCCACAGCCTCTCTTGGAATTGGACTCTGGCCAGGACCCCAGCATCATTGTAATCCGCTGATGAAGGAGATCATTACCAGGTGGTTTAGGCAATTTGTGACTTGACAGGATTTCCTCCCTGCCTGAAATGCTTCCTGTCATTTATTCTCTCTCTCTCTTCTCTCTCTCTCTCTCTCTCTCTCTCTCTCTCTCTCTCTCTGTCTCTCTCTCTCTGTTTTGGTTGTTTTCATTTTTGGTTTCTTTTTTTAGGATTTCAGATGCATGCCAGGTTTCCACTGATTGCCAGAATCCACGATCACTACACATGGATCCCCAAAATCAACATGGCAGTGGCAGTTCACTAGTTGTGCTCCAGCAGCCTTCTCTGGATGGCCGTCAGCGATTAGACTATGAGAGAGAGATTCAGCCTGCTACTATTTTGTCTTTAGACCAGATTAAGGCCATCAGAGGCAGCAATGAGTACACAGAAGGGCCTTCGGTGGTAAAAAGACCTGCTCCACGGACAGCACCAAGACAAGAAAAGCATGAACGAACTCATGAAATCATTCCAATCAATGTGAATAACAACTATGAGCAGAGACCTACAAGCCACGTGGGACACGTGGGACTCCCAAGTAATGCCAGGGGCCCCATTTTAAGCAGATCCACCAGCACTGGAAGTGCAGCCAGTTCTGGGAGCAACAGCAGTGCCTCTTCTGAGCAGGGGCTGTTAGGAAGGTCACCACCAACCAGACCAGTTCCTGGTTATAGGTCTGAAAGGGCGATCCGGACCCAGCCCAAACAACTGCTTGTGGATGACCTGAAGGGTTCCTTGAAAGAGGACCTGACACAGCACAAGTTCATTTGTGAACAGTGTGGGAAGTGCAAGTGTGGGGAATGCACAGCTCCCAGGACCCTGCCCTCCTGCTTGGCCTGCAACCGACAATGCCTGTGCTCTGCTGAGAGCATGGTGGAGTATGGGACCTGCATGTGCTTGGTCAAGGGCATCTTCTACCACTGTTCCAATGATGATGAGGGGGACTCCTACTCGGATAACCCTTGCTCCTGTTCACAGTCACACTGCTGCTCTAGATACCTGTGTATGGGAGCCATGTCTCTGTGTTTACCATGCTTGCTCTGTTATCCTCCTGCCAAGGGCTGCCTGAAGCTGTGCAGAGGCTGTTATGACTGGATTCATCGCCCAGGGTGCAGGTGTAAGAACTCCAACACCGTCTATTGCAAGCTGGAGAGCTGCCCTTCCCGGGGTCAGGGGAAGCCATCCTGATCTTCGGAGATGGGCTGGGCCTCCAGAAGGTGGAGCATTGCAGTGGTGGCTGTTAGAGAATATGCTGTTAGAGATGGATTTTCTTTTCCTTAGAGGTTTTCCCCATATCCTGCCTCTTCTTCCCCTTCCCAAGGTTTGACTTCTGGATGCTACACCTCTCTTCTGGATGATCTTCAGTGAGCAGAGGATGAAACTGCACCTGGCTCCCACTTGTGACAAGAGCCTTTGCCATCCATTTGAGAGAGTTTTGAGAGCCAGTGGGCTTTTGTGTGGCCTTTTTGTTCTGCAGGCGACTTTCCAAAGCTGTATACATGAACATAAGACACCCACTCAGACGGGAGGATTTAGAGCTGTTTGTGATTGGGTACTGTGGGAGCAGGGAAATTGGTTTTCAAAGAAGCAACCGTTTAATTGCTTAAATAAGCTATGTATGAAATCTGTCTTCAATTACAGCCGTCTTCCTAGCATTGGACCGGTAAATAGAATGGAAGGATGTGTTTTTGTTATAACATAAAAATTTTCCTTTAACCACTGCCCTTGTTTTTTTGTCCCTCAGAGTTCTCTCCTCAGTTCTGGCATTGCCTTCCTGAGATGCCAGCTGTTGCCCCTTCCCCTTTCCTCCTGTGTAATTTTAGATCTCACTTTACAATGTAAGTCTTCACATTGGAGATATATTGTTTGTAACCTGTTCATTCCTATTCTAGCTTTCATATTCGTGAAGGACTCAGCTACCTTCCTTCTATACCCCACGCTCTGTCACCGAATTTTTGTTGTCATTGAGGGCACTTGGATAGCTGAAGTTGAAATTTACAGCTGATCAATCTGTAGGTGTCACAGAACTATGCTGCCTAAAGTGATCTGGGCTCCTTAATGGTCCTTTTGGCCCTTTGGTTAGCTCACAGCTGAGTAATCCTAATCTTTTCTGTGTTTTCATTGCCTTAAACCACAAATTGTGGTGCTTTTTGTATATTTTATGTATAAATCACAAAATTGAATTCTGACTATTTTTAAGACAAAAGTCTGTTAAACTTTTTTATTGTAAAGAATATTTATTATGCGAATCTCTATTATTTTATGATATTTATTGCAAAAGACTGTTGAAATGTACTCATGTCTGAATATAACAAAATATCAATACTTAACAGAAAATAAGGTGACACGAAGAAAGTACGTATGTTAACTATAATGCAGAAAATATATTAATTAATGAAACTGTCTGCCGATTTCTTCATTTATTCATCTGTACTATTATTGAGGTGATTTTATTTGCTTTGACTTTGCATGATGAGCACCCATTTTAATTCTCTCCCTTCACATATTAAATGGAGATACCAGTGATCTCAATTATAAGCTGGATACTTCCTGAAAGTGTTTTAGTTAAAATTTTGAAATCCAAATTCTGTTTCATCAACTGCCCAAGTGAAAAGTGTTTATATTAACTGTCTTAGGCTAATTAGAAGTTAGTCTTAATCTGTACAACTTAAAAAGAATTTAGTTTTATGGACATACTAGAAGTCTCTGGAATTGAAAAACATTTTGGAAGCTGGAGCCTGCCAAGGGAATAGTTCAGTTTGTCAGATTTTTAAAAACTTCCTGTTCCTTTTAGTTTCCTTTAGTAAGTACTCAATGGGATCTGGTCAAGTTGCACTTCATGATGTCTGATGGAGTAAAAACTCTGGGTCCAAACCTTCACATGAACCAAATATTCTGATACTGTACTTTTGAGTCAACAACTCCATAGCAAGGCTCTTTGGGTCTCGTAACAGTTTTGAGTCCTCTGGCTCAGTCCCAGCAGTTCCCTAAGGCTAAGTGACATTGTCAGTAGTTATCTACACTTGAGAATAATTATTTACATTTGAAATAAGATGTTGACATAATTTGAACCCAGTTTATCAAAACTGTTATGCAGCTTTTTGTTTTGGTCGTTGCTCACATATGGTCTGACTACCAATTTAGGAGTGTTTGTTCTTTATAAATAGACTTTGCCCCTGCTTTATACAGACGGTATAATTGGTGGAAACTTGTAATAATGCTTTTCTGTCAAGCCATTAAACCTAGTAATGGGCAGCATGACAGTTGATATTTTCTCTGTCCTAAAAGTAGAATGTTTGCTTTCAAAGGTGACTTCATGATCTATAGTATTTCAAAATGTGAACTTGAGTATTTTCCTTTCACACGCAAGTTAAGTGATGTTATTACCGGTCTCATAACATTTACAGTATTTCCTTGAGATTTGGCTCATTAGTGAAGTATCTAAACAGGCTCCCTCAAAATACTAAGTGGCTTTTCCTATTATTATTCAGATACTTGGTATAATTAAGAGTTGGTGGGAGAACTGTCTATAGCTATAATAACCAGACTAAGAAGCAGTAGCTTTTATTGAAAGAAATGTATAAGTTTTATGAGAATGAGGTACATTGTAGGGATTAAACTCCTGGCTATATGGAGAAATCATTTAAGTCATGCTAACACGGGGGTCTGCTGCTTGTAGAGCATGTATGTGCTCTGGCATCCTATCAAGACTGCTCTTGGAGGAACAGGGGGCTGGAGGTTCACATTTCTAAGTGGCTTGTCAGGTACCAAAGCCTACGCTCTCTGATTCAAAACTTCCTCCCCTCTCATGGTTTAAATCTGGGGATGATAAATACTAGGGTGTGTCCTCCTTATGAGTTCTGGGCTTTTGAACCTAATACAGATCAACATGCAAACCGTTAACTGAGGCTTCGAAAGAACTGAGCTTCTGTACAGTAGCACTGCCCTGTGTTTTGTGCAGTGCTGCTACGTGAGAAACGACACACCATGCAGATGGGCAAACCTTTGTATTCCCCAGCCAGGGTAGCCTGACAGGATGGATATTTTTGTTAAATGGTTTCTTCCTTACTGCCAATTTTTATATTTCAAAGAAGTCTTACTTATTTAGATAATCTAATTGTGAATAAAACCGGTACAGGATTTCTATAATAGAGTAGCTTCCTGTTAACAGTTTATAAAATGCAATGTAGCCAGGAAATGGAATCTGACAAAGTGGAGACATTTCTTTCTGTGAAGGCCTAAGGTGAGGCTTTAAAGATTATTATATTTAAACATTCTCTTCAGTGTTATATGATTTTCAAAATCCAAACCATAGAATATCCCAGGTTTTCCTAACTAGAACAGTAGCAACAACAGCAAAACCAAACCCAGTGGTTGGTGAAGTGAAAGGAGAGGAGTTAAAAGCTAAGTAGTTTTTACTCTGAAGTAGACATTAGAACCCAACTGAGAGGACTAATTCCCAGAGGACTGATTTAATTCTTAAAATTATCTCTTTTTCCAAATTCCTTTTTAAAATAAGAGTGACATATTTCATGGAAGATTTTATGTATAGTTCTTTATACAAAATAATCCCTCTGTGAAACATCGAAATATTCAACAACAAAAAAAGCAATGTTCTCATCTTAAACTCTATCTGACCTTCCGCCTTACATTTTTAGTTTCAACAGCTTGTTGTTTTTAACCATCTTGAAAGAAAACTGAATTCTTTCGGTCAATAAATAGAGTGACCAAACTAAATTCTTTTGTGCTCGTTTTGGCAGCACAGATACTAAAATGGAAAGCCTACTTTTTCTATTTTTTTTTGAGTAGACAAAATAGCCTACATTTACCTGACCAGTTTGCTGTACTTACTGAAAACCTGCTCTGGATATTATTCTATATACAACAGAATTTTAGAACTAGAAATAGATCTCAGGGTTACCTTAATGTTTCTCAACCATGTATGAAAATAAATAGGTCACTAGTTAAAAAAATTTTAATTTCAGAAGTCTATGTCAGAGCTTGGCACTATCAGAAGGATCTCAAGGGGAGGGACCTGCTATTCTGTATTTTCAAAACTTGACTGATTTTATCAGGTAATTTTGGATCTGATTTGTTTAGCTTTATATTTTCATTTTCAGAATGTAGGGGGGAAAAGGCAAGGTTTGAGAAGATGAACTGCACACTAGGTGAGAGCCAGAACTCCTTCACCTGATCCAGGATTCGCGTTTCTTCACAGCCAGCTTACTGCCTTCCTGTTGCACATTAACCTTTACCATCTTCTTTATCTAAAAGTCTTCACTTTATAATTAATGTGTTTGTAATGTAAGAAATGTAATGTTATTCTGCACATTGTGTTTTGCATTTTAGGTATCCAAAATAAGCAGATGACTCCATTACTATTATTTTTCATACATTAATATTAAAATTAACAAGCTTGTTGTAAAAGCAAGTATGCCCTCCATCCAGGTTTAAATGGTAGTAATAGCACAATGGAATCACGTTGTGAAAGGTAGAGTAACAGTGTCTAGATTTAAGAACTCACACAACAGTTGCTCCTAATCGTTTTTCTGGCATTAGGATTGCAGTGATTAAAAAGCTGCGCTAAGTAGTCTGTTTCCTGTTATTAAAGGTTGATTCTATAATAATTCTAATTACAAAAGCTATCATAGAACTTAGAACTGTTTGGAACTGGGTATTTAGAATATTTAGCTAAGAATATTGGCATCGTCTGAGAAATTATTTCATGTAGAAAGAAGTATAATCTAGTGTTTTAGGCTTGAGAAATCTGTGTTTAGAGATGTTATTTAAGGTCATGACCTAGATATCAAAATGTGCTTTATAAAAGACTACTTATTGCATATGCACTCATGGGAAATGACAGGAAGAAAGGAAGGAAGGAAGGAAGGAAGGAAGGAAGGAAGGAAGGAAGGGAAGAAAAGCAGAGGCTGGCTAGGGTTTGGGGATTGAATGAAGGTTTCAGATTAATTTATAAGCAATGAAATTGAATGAACATTTTAGAGCACAGTGAAGTCCACAGCAAAAGTAAGTGCCATAAGAAGAGAGTCAGATTAAAAACTCCAGTAAATTTGATACCAAAAAACTAGGTGCAGTTGAGTTGGGATAATAGTGGTTTTCAGCCCATGGTTTAAAGTCATGATGAAAAGGCAACCACCAACAACAGTGAGCAAAAGTAGACACACTCCCCCAGACTGATTAGACTAAAATCTCTGGGAAAAGAGCTTTGACCTTTGCTTCACAAACACTCATGATTCTGAAGTGCAACCAGGCAAGAGCCACTGAGTTACAATACAGTCAAGTGTGGGGAAATTGCAGGTAAAATGGCAGAGCACAAGTGAGAAAAAACCAGAGGTCTTAGACTAGCTTGAGGATTAGTAAGAATGGAAAGACGAATGGCAGAAGTGTTGTGCATTGGAAATTATAGCACTTTGCAGTTATTTCTGTGGGGGGTTGAGATGAATACTTGAAAACAATACAAAGGTTTTGGGCCTAGGAGAATGGGGAAATGGTATTTGGGGTATGTGGAATGGAAGAAGCTATGAGTTCTACTGCGATGACCATGTAGGACACAGGTAGACTTGCAGGCAGATTGTTGTGAAAAAGATATAGAGTTCAAGAGAGGTTAGTGAGGAACTGTCCTCATGGGAGTCATAGGAATGGGGATTTAGATCCCTAAGTGGAAAAGTGGAATTAATAGATGCCTATGGACAAACCTAAAGGAACTACCTACATTTAAGGGGTAGAGGGTCATTGAGCCAGTAGATGGATGAGATGCTGAATAATCTGAGGCCCTAGAGATCAGCATGTTACTGAGCCGGAAGGAAGAGACTTTCAAAGTGGAGATTAGTAATCAAATATTAAAAGCTGCTCAGGCTTCCAATTAAACTTGGTGAATGGTATTCAGAGGAAGTTATAATGAAAACCAGATTGCATAAGATCAGGAAATGAGAGCACAGCAAGGACACAAGGTAACTTGCAGGCTGTTCATGCTGGACTCCTCAGATGACAGAAGAGGAGCCTGGAGGACAGCAAGAACTGGTGGGGAAGAAACAGAGCAGGGGAACAGTTGAAGGGCACCACCCCAGGGGGATGAGAATCAGGAAGAGAAAACATGAAGGAGAACTTCGACCTTGACAAGGGCTCTTTCACTAAGAGCAAAGAAAGAAGAGGATGAAGAAAAGGATACAATGGGTTTAAAGAGAGAAAAAGGAACTTGTAGAAATGCACATTTTTTTGGTAACTAGAATGATGATCTATTGACAGTTAAGAGACGTCCTGGACTGAAACTGGTTTTTGAGAACAAGCGTGGAATAGCTACAGAGGGAGACTGGAAGGAGGGGGCAGGGACCTTAGCCTCCCCCCAAGCAGGATATTTTGGGGCAGCACTAAAGGTTTCTCAGATATCATCTAGATACTCCCTAGAGCTGGATAGACGGGTGGGTAACGCAGAGAAGTTTACTGGGTGAGGAGGTCAGGAGTTTTAGGGCAGTAACCTGAGGACTTGCTAAAATGACTGATTAGAGGAGTTGGATGAAGGTTCTGATGAGGTGAGGTACAGGGTTACCAAAGAAATGAAGACAATCCGCGGCTGTAGAAGAGGGGCATTTCTGAGGGGAGCATTCCGAATGCCCGGGACATGGGCAGCTTCTCTGTGCTGATAGGCAGCGGAGGTGAAAGCAGTTGGAGATATTTGGAGCCTAGGAAGAGGTGGAGGGAAAAAGAGAAGCTGGTGTCTAGGAGAGTAAGACATTTAGATAATAAGATGCCCGAGGAGAAGAAGAGAAAAAAAAAATAGGAATTGATGTTTGTGTTTAGAAAACATTTTTAGATGCCTTAACTTGTTTTTAAATCAGTGGACTATAAATTAAGTAAGATCTGTGGTGGCGCACACCTGTAATCCCAGCACTCAGGAGGCTGAGGCAGGAAGATTGCTGTGAGTTCAACACCAGTGTGAGCAAAAAAGAAAGTTTAAGGCCAGCCTGAACTGCATAATGAAACTGTTTCAAAAAGAAAAAAAAAATTAGGACTTCTTGAGGAATAATCTTCATCAGGAATGAGCTGGGGAAGTAGAATTTATTGCAAATGTGATGTTCACCATTTATTACAAAAATGGTCTGTTAACAAAATGTCACTGAAATAAAGACTCTTCATGGAAATTGATTTGCTAGTCAATTCAGCCCAAATAACAGGACCAGCCAAAGGGCTGCTTTCCTCAGTCGGTGCCTTTTAGTAGCATTTCAGAGAGCAAATGGATAGGTCTGAAATCCAGTCCAACCTGCTTCCCAGGGCTCATATGTTGCAGATTTTCACTGGAAGCTGTGCACCAGTCTGATTCCCTATAGAATCTATCTTATTTTTCTGGGGCCCCTGGAGTGTGCCTTGCTGTCCCCATGTAGGTGAGGAGGCCTGTTTTTACACAGAGAACGGCTGGTGTCCAGAGTCCTCCATAGAACTTGTGGCGAGTCAGTGGGTTGCTTTGTGATTTTGGAGTTGCCTGTGATGTCCCCTTTGTATCTGTCGTTGGTCCTTGTTTTGTTTTTACTTTTGAGTACCAGAATCACAATTCAACTGGAGAAGATAAAAGAAAATAAAGATGATACTAAAATTTGTCAGTTAAACTATCTGCTGTGTAGCTAGGAATGATCACTACTGCACAGGAAGAGCTCACTAAATATTGTTGACAGACATTGCTAGAGTGATTTTTAAAAGCTTCGGAATGGGGCCAAATATGGTAGCACACACTGTAATCTCAGTATCCTGGGAGGCAGAGGCAGGAAGACTGCAAGCTGTTCAAGTCCAGCCTGGGTAATGTGTTGATTTAGTGAGAGACTATCTGAAAAAATATATATATTTTTTTAAAGGCTGGGGCTGCATCTCAGTGAGAAGAGCCTGGGTTTAATCCCCAGTGGCTCCACTGCCCAAAAAACAAAGCTTCACAGTAAGGGAAGATGCTGAGATGATAACCAAGGTGAATGTAGGTTTTGTTTTCACTGCTCTTGTCAACCACTCATCCATTTACTCCCCAGCCACGTTAGGTTCTCAGGGTGCCAGCAACGTGACCCGTTCCGTGGCAGGTGAAGAGCTGGCTGAGAGGCTGGGAAGCCTTCCTGGAGAGGGCCACGCCGGGCGCTGCCTCGGAGGCAAGCAGTTCCGGAGCAAAGGGCGGAGCGCAGGTGGTCGTGGCAGCGCGGAGTCCTGGGGTCTGGAGCTACCTTGCCTGCGGGAAGGCGGGGGAGGGGTGGAAGGAGGGAGTCCGTGAGAGTGCGGACCTTGGGGGTGATGGGGAGTCTGGGGCAGTTTCCAATCAGGAGAGGAGCGTGACCAGAGTAGTTCCTGGTAGACTTTCCTGCGGCTGTGGGCTGGAGCAGGTGGACACCGGGTGGCTGGCTCCATTAAGGGCCACGGTGCTTTGCGAGATGGGGACAGCAGAAAAGTATAAAACCGAAGTACAAGAAGTAAAGCCATGCTGTTATGTTGAGCTGTAGGGGACTCAGGTCAACAATTTCTGACACTGACCGTGAAGCGGAAGACCCAATACTATTATGGACTACTGGACTCTTTTAGAATATTTTTGCTGAGTTAATACACCTATAATATTCAAATGATGGAACTAATCAAAAAAGGGGATATATAGATGAATGTCCATTTTGTATGTGTGTATTCAAAATGGTTAAGATAGATATATAGTTACAGTCTCTTAATGAATAGAGGGATTTGTTCTAATAGTGTTTGTAAATAGGATATCATGTCTGCATCTTGTATAGCATTTAACCACTAGGAAGAGAGTATGCAATGTGTTAATTATTGAAACTGTCCTACCAATTTGATTTGAAACTGTCTCATTGCTATTTGTCAATAAAATTATGGAAAAAAATTAAAGAAAAAGAAAGGAAGGAAGGGAAGGAAGGCAGATGGCTGGTGAGGATGATGGGGGTGGAATCTGGGTAACAGCATGGGGTCAGCTCACATCCTGAAAGCTAAGACGCTTTGGAAATGAGATACATCAGGAGACCAATATTTTCCGTATTGAATATTTTACAAAATGCATAGGTTGGAGTATCTTTTATTCCCTCAACCCACCTATCTCCTGGGACATTTGATAAGTAAGGACGTGGACAGAAGTAGGAAGGAAGAGGGCAGAGAGGAGAATCAAAGGTTTCAAAAATAAAAAACTGAATCAGAAACTAAATCACTGATTTATTCTATCCCAGCTCCCCAAAATGTATTGTATACCACAAAGAAAAGAGAATTATGTATCTGAGCCTCACTATTAATAATACCAAATTCAGCCAACTGTGGCGGGGCGCACCTGTAATCCCAGCTCTCAGCAAGAGGATCTCTGTGAGTTTGAGGTTAACCTGGGCTAAATAGTGAGTTCAAGGCCAGCTTGAGCTACATATTTAAGTATGCTGTTTTTTCCTAAATACCTGATACCTTTTCTTCCTTTTTTATTGGGTACAGGGTCTCACTATGCAGCTCTGACTCAGTGATCCTGCTGTCTCAGCCTCTGCAGCACTGGGATTAAAGGTGTGGGCCAATGCCGGGTTTCTGGGCCTGCATGGCATGCCCAGGGTTTCAGGACTGGCACAGCACGCAGTACCAGAGATCGAAACTGGGTCCTTGCACTTGCCAGGCAGGTGCTCAGACCACTGAGCTATCTCCCCAGCCCTACCATGTGTTCCTTTACTCCACCACTTACCTTCTCACCCAGTCATTTCAAATTAGTGGAGTATGTTAAGAAAAAACAAAACACAACAACATCCCCCACAAATAGCACAGTGTGTATAATCTCAGTGTCGTGGCCTTCCTTACTTTTTCTCTGCCTGCTAGCGAGAGTCACCAGAGATGGTGATGACAGTAAAAAGGGAGGGAGGATGGTTGGAGAACCGGTGTACTAGGTGGGTGATTGGGAATTACAATTACAGAAAAACTTGAAGCCACTCCAAAGCCAACCTGGGAGGCACTTTCAAAGCTACTTAGTTCTGGTAGGGAGGTACACAGTGTAATCCCAGCACCCTGGAAGTCTGAGGCAGGAGAATTGCAGGTTCAAGCCCAACCTAGCAATTCAGCAACTCAGCGAGGTCTCAGAATAAAAAGAGATGGGGGATATAGTTCAGTGGAAAGGCCTGGGTTCAGCACTCTATTTCAAAGGGGTAAACGGGTATAGTCCCTTTCATTTAGAAATACCTTGCTAAATAATAACTAGTAGGAGGCAGAGTCAACTAAATGGGAAAAAGATATGAAAAACACTTAGCAAGCCTGTACTATATCCACCATAGAGACCTCATCTGTACTCGAAGTCTGAGAATTTGAGGTACTGTTCCTAAGTAGAGCACACTGGGACAATAGTCTGATGCAGTAAAATCCAATTTTTGCAGAAACTATACAAATGAAGCACAAAATAATTTTGGTTTTGATATTGGCCCCTTTTTCTTGTTTTGTTCTAGTGAAATACCTATGGAAGATAGCTTTGGGGTTAAAATTTTTCTACATTTTATAGGTTGTAGGAGACACACGCATAAACTTGGAAACGCTGTTCGAAAGGGAATCACTATAAAACAGTATGACGGATTTGAGAGAAGCTAGCAGTGCCTGACTTCAGAAGTTTAACCAAAATATGTCAAGTGTGAAAGTCCACACTTCTCACTTCATGTAGATAATGGCATTCTTTTCCTCTGTGGCGCTGAGGTAGACACCACATGGTCCCTTCACTTCTCAAACATTTTTAACGGAAGCAAGAGGAGGGAGACTCTTGATCCCTTGGGTAAGATAAGCTTTGCATGGATTTTAGAATCTAGCAAATTTTGGAAACAAGAAAAGCGGCAGTACTGTAGGAGAAAAAAAAGTCTGCTTGAACTTGCCTTTCTTGAAAAAAAAAAAAAAAAAAAACCAACATTCTTTCAGAAAGCATTTTTTTTTTTCAAAAGTATTTGCCCTTGAGCATTTTTTCCTACTTACCCATGCTTATCTTTCAAAACAAACATTTATTCCTTTCTACTATAGAGTGAGGAAGTTCCTTCGAGTTATGCCCTACAAACCTACCCAAGCACTAACTGTCACCTCCTTCCTCCAGCACCACAGATGACTAACTCGGCCGCAGGCCGTTGTGTGCTGCGAGCGGTGAGTTCATGCTGGTGGGGGCTGTTCAGAGGTTGCTACCTGTGGGGCAGTTTCTCAAGGGGAAAAAACACACCACTGTATTTTTGTGTGCAAATAAAATTTTGGGTCCTTTTGACCCAATGGAAAATATGTGTCTGCTAGTGGCTGCCTAGTTGGAATAAGATGATTTACACTTGGAAACATTTGTGTCATTTATCATATGATGTTACTGGCATACGGCATGACTGCATAACAAATAACCGTATTAAAAATTAATCTTTTCCAGTTCATCAGACTGTATGTCTTTTTGAAGCCCCACATTTGCTCTTTCCTGCTTGCCCTCTCTTCTCTTCCTGTAGAAACTCTTTACATTAAGTACAGGATTAAATTAAAATTTATGCACCAGGTATTTGTGGCTGTGCTTTCAGACTCCAGCCTGCCCTTTCACCCTTCTCTCCTACTTTTCTGAAACATAAATCTTCTATCCTGTGGAACTGATTCACCCCCATTCCTGAAACCCACCTTCAAATCCAGGCTTCTGAAACTTGCCTTGCCTTTTTAAATCCTATTCTTTTATAGCTCAGTTTAAGCCCCATTTCTCTGATTGATTTCACTCAAGCAATTTCTCCAGGAAATTCTTTAGCAACAGCATTGTGTAAACTGCTCATTTCTTTTAATGTTGATTTTTTTATTGTTTATGTCTTGTCCTCTGTTCTATATTATAATTCTTCGAGACAAGAATTATGTTGCAGGTTTAATAGTACCAACAAGTTACTTGCCCACAGTAGGCACTTAATAAAGATTCGTTGATGTATTTTCCCAAATTTTACAATTGAATCATAGAAGCCTGTATTTGGCTCCTGTTTTTCTGGCCAGAGGGTCATGTACTTATTAAAAAAAAAATATTGTATTCTTATATAATGTGTACCCTGCTTAAAGTGATTTTAGTCTTGCAAACATTAAATAGAATTCTTTAGAAAACTAGGTAGCTATTTGCTGCAAAGAATTTTGGTATTGTCATTGACTGTGTAAACATTTCCAGAGGAAGAAAGTTTTAAGACTTTTGGGAGCTGGGCACTGTGGCACATGTTTGAGATCATAGCTGCTCAGTGGGCTGAGGCAAGAGGGTAGCAAGTTCAAGTCTAACCTGGGCAATTTAGAGAGAGCCTGTCTTAAAATTAAACAAACAAACAACTGTGGATATAGCTCAGTGGTATAAAGCCCTTACAGTAGACCAAGAAAAATAGTTGTGGTGGTCAACATTTGGAGAGAACTCTTTTGAAGACATGCTATTGCCTTGCCCTTTATTGAATGTAGCAAGATATTTTCTCTGTAATATCCTAAGTAGGTAGGCCTCATATGGAAGTGCCTGGGATTACCTACTCCCTCATTTTACTAATCTAGTCTTAGCTATTCCTAACAAAACCACATGGTCTGTCCTGTTAAAGAGTCTGAAATATTCTTATAATTGACACTGAGTTAAGGAGGAATCTTGGAAAAGGCCAGAACCTGCTAAAATATAGTTACTCTTGCAAAACCTGACATAGCTATGAAACCCTTTTTCAAATATACTATGTGTTTGTAATGATTTCTAATATTGTTGTGTAACTTACATTAGTCAAATCAAAACACTATTTTTTGTTTTTTTTTCTAAATTTGGCACAGAGTCTCCCTACACAGCTCAGACTCCTACTGATTCTCTAGTTTCAACCTCCCCAGTGCTGGGATTACAGACATGTGCCACAGCTCCGACCAGCACAGTATGAGGTACCAGGGATCAAACTTAGGACCTCAAGGTTGCCAGGCAGGCACTATGACTGCCAAGCTATCTCCCCAGCCCAAAACACTGCTGCTAGCAAACATCTCCCCTCTTGTCTGTGGTCCTCCTTGTCAGACAACCACTGAGTATCTTGGGATGTATTCCCCTAGAAAAAGGAGCAACTATTGTACTAAACATGACATTTTCTTTAAGTTCTTATAAAATGTTGGCATTTCAACACACTTATACAAAGGGCTAAATTATTAGCGTAGTTTTGATATAAGGGAAAGAAATGCCCAACCTGCTAGATATCTTGGACAAGTTTGTGTTTTCTAAAAAATCAAAGAGTGAATTTTAGGAACAACAGAAGTCAAAGGCAGAACATATTTATTGAGGGAAAGAAAGCTTCTGTCAAGAGAGACAGAAGGGGGACGAGTGGGTTGCCGAGGACCCTGTCTTTTCCAGGGAATTTTATAGAGCAAAACCACAAGGTGAGGTGGGTTCATGGTGGAAAAACATGAGAAATCATAAGGTGGGTATGGGGTAGGACAAAACTATGGTCAACTGAAAAGATTACAAGTATAATTGCTCAGACAAAATCAGTTAAATTGGGACCAAATGGGGAAGCGAGTCATGTAGCAAGTGGGCATGAATATAGAATAAGGGCTTTTCCTCTAGGGGGTTATGTTAGTGGCTCTTCCTGGCTTCTTCAAGATGATTGATATCTATTTAGAATATCAATCTCCGATGTCCATGCCTAGGGAGGTATGTGGGTGCATTTGTGTCATCTTTTATCTTGAGGCCTGGCCCACAGCAGAGGTGGCTGTCTCTCCCACAGCTGCAAGGTATCTCATCTTCCATACCAGCTCCTTGGAGGGCCCAGCATTGTCTGTCTGCCTATTATATTTATGTATCACTCAGCTGCCAAATCAGTTTTATAGGTAAGGAAGTTTGACAGGGGGAAGAAATGGGATTTTCACACTGATTGTTAAAATCAGGACTAGAACCACACCTCCTTGATTCTGTGAGTTCATCCTGCTCGGTTCATGCTCCCTATACCAAATTTAGGAGAAGTGCAAGTCATAGCAGTTGACCAGGCATCAGCCGGCTGCCCAAGACTTGCTGTGATGGAAGATCCAGTTGAGAAAACAGTCTTTATTTTCATACTTGAATTTTACAGAGTTTTAACTGAAATGTGCTGTTTGTGTGAAAGAGAATCTGGCCAATTTTTAAATTGCATTTTGTTCATATGGTTTAGAAAGACTGTTGTTTATAGGCAATGTATATTCTGTTTTTTATTGTTTTAGTGCTGTAACTCACTTAGGCTGTCTGTAGTGAACAGCTGACCTCATATTAAACTGTTCCCTCCAACCCCACCCCCTGCTCAAATTATTAAGCAGGAAGATTCTAATTACGTAGTCTCATTTTGAGGAAAATTATGGAGCCTGAGTAGAAAATCTAAGCGATGCATGTGATTCTCAGTCCTGCGTACTAGAGCCAGGTCTCAGGGCACTCTAATTAAAAATTTGTATTTCTGCAGATTTATTCTGGGGTCCTTACTGAACAGATCTGCCTGGGGTTTCTGTGGGTGAGTTTTCTAGCAGGAATGCAGGCTTTGTTTCTCTGAATAGTTGAGTGCAGATTAGTGGCATGCCAATTTCCTGTGGCCTTTCAGAGCTGCAATTTGAGCCCTGTTTGCTCCTGGTCCTTGCACAGTTGAGAACAATGGGTGACTTCTTTCAGGTTTCACTTCAGGGCTCTTAGAAGCGGGGGAAGTGGCTAAAGCCCTACTTTACAGGTAATTAACAATAGATAATGTTTGCTCTGCATTTTTTGGAGCCGATAAAAGGTAGAAGAACATATTCAGCTTCTGATTTAGACACCGTGCAGTGGTTTTATGGATACAATAACTGTCAGCCCAAGCAAGTGGCATAGAGTACCTGGGTCACATATATGACAGCGCAAAACTTTTAAAAACCAGGAGAAAAAAATAGTATTAAAACACTGAAGTAACCAAGAAAGTGCTCGTGGAGCAACTGCCCTCTGAAAACTAAGCATTTTGATTTGGAGTACATTCATTGTATCTGTCTGTTATAGGAAATAAACAATCTCTTAACCTGTTGACATTAATTCAAGATAATTTAAGATACAGTCAATGTTAGAATTCACATGTTTGTTAAAATACACACAGCTTAATAAGTTTTAGTTTGCCGACACATTTGATCAAGCAGACACATCATTCTTTTTTTTTTTTTAATTTTATTTATTTATGTGTGTGTGTGTGTGTGTGTGTGTGTGTGTGTGTGTGTGGCCAGCTCAGCCTACCAGGGGGCGGGGCTGGCTGGCATGTGGTGCTGGGGGATTGAACCGTGGTCCCTGTGCTTTGCTAAGCATGTTCTAAGTAGGCGCTTTAGACCACTGAGCTATCTCACCAGCCCCACATCATTCTTAAGAAACAGTCTTAGGTGTCAAACTTGTGGAATGTGGTGTATTCGTGCTTTTCATCGTAATTTTGATAGTTACAAGGTATCAATCCTCTGACTAAATAATATTTTGTAGGCCATTGTCTGTGCAACGTCCTGTGTCCACTCTGTGACGTCAGTGTCTGTTAGTGCTGACAGATTGATTCCCTCAATCTTCAGCAGTTAAGAAGCACTGTATCTACTGTGTATACACTGACCAAAGCAACAGGCAGAAAGATGGTGAAGTACTTGTCCTTGGGGCAATGATGTGCCCTCCTTGGAAAAACGAAATCATCTCCTTTTTAGTGCATCTGCATTCATCAGTTGAAATGTGTAGGCAGCACTCTCATTAACTCGTAAAGACTGGGTCAGTTCTGAGCTCCCCAAGCAACTTATTTTTAGTGTGTGCATGACTCTAACCAGAATCTGGTGGCTTTTTGTTCCAAGCCACTTCTAACTAGAAACATGAAAATGTCACCTTACTCATCTGCTTTGGAGAGATGATGAACACAGGAAAGTTGCTTCCGTAGGACATTTATCTATTGTTTAAAACCAGAGCGGCTTTTCTAAGCGTGTTGGACACCCTCAAGATGAGTGTTTTAAGTGCAGGGGTGTACAGAGGTGAAGAAGCCTACAACAGTTCTTTTTGAGTCTTACTGAGTTCCCGGAGCGTGCATGGTCAGTGCTGTGCCTGGTGTGTGTGTGTGTGTGTGTGTGTGTGTGTGTTCAGGAGAAAAGCTCTTGCTCTCCATGAACAGCTGGGCAACCAGAAGCTGCAACCCCTTCGCTGCCTGTGCAACTTAGTGATTTAGCAGGACCCTGTCTGAAAATAAAACAAAAAAAGAGATGTCATAGATCAGCAGAAGACACTGGGCACAATTGCACATACTACCCTCCTCCAGTAAGGTGTTTATTCGAAGATTGAGGATTTTGAAAAGTATCAAGACAAAAACAAAAAGCACATATAATCCAGGTGATCATTTCTAAGAAGTGCTTTAACACCCTCGTGTGTGTTTGTGTGTGTGTGTGTGTTGTGACACTAAAGATGGAGCCCAGGGCCTTAAGTGAGCATTCTAAGTAAAGATTTTGCCAACGAACCCTAGCCTCAGCCCTTTATACTCTTTATTTGTCTCCTAGTTTCTTTAATTTTGTGGGAGTGGGTAGAAACTGAGAATTGAACCCAGGACCTTTGCACTGAGCTATACCCTAGTCCTTAAAAAAAATGTTTTTTGAGACAGGGTCCTCCTAAATACCCTGGGCTGGGTTGAACTTGAGATCCTCCTGCTGTAGCCTTCTGGGGTTCTGGGATTACTGGTGTATACCGCTGTGTCTTGCACATTTCTTTTGTTTCTAAAATAAAAATTGAGAGGTACAATACTGCCCTGCTTATGTTCTTCCTTCGGACACTTCTATAACCCTTTGAAGCTCTTACCATAGAGGGATTGATTCCAAAACGTAGTATAGACCAGGGTGCACATTCATTAAATAATTTCTAAAAAAATACAGTTTCCTTGTTTGTTTTTGGTCATTTTTATTTTAGTGTGTTTTTTGAACTGTTTTTTTAGAGGTTTATTTTTTGGTTTTGGTGCTGAGGACCAAACCCAAGGGTTCCGGCTTGCTAGGCAAGCATTCTACCACTGAGCCAAACCCCTAGCCCCAGAAAATACTACAGAAAGGGAAAATCTTCAACTTGTCCTTATCACCTTTTTAGGACTTACCAAGGCAAATACATTTATTTATTGGAGAAAAACTAAGATATTGATTATACACGAAGTGTGACCAGTAATATTGGTTTGTCAGTGAAAAGGGTAAGGCTTAGGGACAAGTACAATTCTTACTTAATGCATCTTTAACTAATACCACGAATGATTGCAACAAAATAATCCTGTTACGATTTTTTTTTTAAAAACGTAAACATCATATTGTCTCCACAGCATTAGAAACTGAAAGATTCAAATAAGATCCAAAATGTTTTATAGATTTTTGTGAAAGGGAAAGAAACTGTTCAAAAAGGAAGAATCACTGGGATGAAGGAAAGGAGAAATGAAAGGGGATACACACACACACACACACACACACACACGCACACACGCACACATACACACAATACCTAAGAAAATTGTACTACTAATTTCTATTAGTTCAATGAAATTAACCATTAGTGCTCATATTATTTGATCAATTTTGCATGCCTGTATCTGGTAATCTGAACAACTACTTCAAAGATAACAATATACAATATAACAACCATTGTTAATTTCCTGTCATCTTGTTTTGAAGTTCTGTATCATTTAATTGTTTTTTTCTCTCTTAAGAAAAGGACCTAAAAACTATTAATAAAAATCACATGAACTTTAGTTTTGCTCTGAGAGCACAGAAGCTGCCAGCCCCTGCTTTTTATGTTAGTGACATTAACAGTGTTAATAATTTTCTTTAAGAAGCTTTGTCTTTGAAAACTAATGTTCATTTCACCCAAGGAGAGTGGCTTGGAAGTATGTAACCAACTGTATTATCACTGATATTAAAATCAGTGTATATTTCATTCCAGTAGTACAGGAAGTGATTGCTCAAAGTACCCATTTAAAATATGATTTAATATTTATAACAAAAACTTGTACATTTGTCATGTTAGATGCTCAAAGAAATAACTATTTTGTGTTTCTCAAATGTTCCCCATGGCCACTCAGTTGCGTGCAATTGTGATTAGCTGTGTGTATATCTACATAGCTATTGGTGTCAAAATAATCCTATTATGCCAATACTAGTAGAATGATCACATCGTATTATTCTTTTGCTTCATCCATGAAAGGAACTTCTCATTGTAAGCAAACTAACATCTTTGGTGTACATCATTTTCATATGTGAATGACCCTTCATTTCTTCCAATGAAAGAAGTCATTTGGTGTAACAACTGATGCTCTTAGGAAGACGTGATGACCCAACTCGACTTTAATTAACCTTTTACTCCTAGATAGGTAGGTGTCCCCCCACCCCCAAATTAAGGTATTTTAAAGCAGCAATGAGCTCACTTAATTTCTCTATTTTAAACAGTGTGCTTTTGAAGGTTTACTAGACGCAACATCACAGTTTCCTGTTTCAATTTGAATTAAGCAGGTTGGAGAAAACCATTTGCCTCTGTAACTCTAGGGACAAAAAACCCCTTAGAAGTATGATTTCTTTTTGAAGTTGTAAAAGAGAATTAAAACTACAATATTGATGAACCAAATATACAAACTCCTTCACCGCCCCCAACCCAAAAGAAAGGGAAAAACTAACATAGGAGAAGGGACCGCAGGAAACGACTGTGAAAGTCTGTCACTTATAAGGGCTTGGAGAATTCTAAGCAGCTTGCCTTTCCAATCACAACTAACTTAACACCTTGTGTCTTGGTGATGTTGTGTTTCATACTCTTAACTGAGAAAGGGAAAGGAAGTTACAGTCACGTTTTGAAGTTTAGTAATTCAGTCACTTGCTGTTAAAATTTAGAGGTGATGGTGCTGTAGGATGGAGGTGTTCAGCACAGTGGTAAATACCAAGAAGATATTGGATCTCTTCTTTAGCCCCTGGGGAATTAAAAAAAAATGACATTAACATATCACTGTCTTGGGTACTTGTTATTTATTACTTTTTAAAAGGCAACCAAATTCTTCTAACTAAGACACTTCTGAAAATCATATAAATCAGCTACAAATTAAGAGCTGCAAATCCTGAAGTTCTTATATACTTTGAGGCTACTGACTTTTTCTAAGAAACTATGAAGACCAGTCATTCCCTCTTCCTCAGGCAGGAACCCAGGTCACCAAGGGGCAGGACTGCTAGCTGAAGTCTCCATCATTGTAGCTTAGGCAGCCCAAGAGTAGTTGAACTCTTTGCTGGTTTTGTGATGCATCCTATTCAACAGAAGGTCATTGAAATTACTGTAGGAATCTCCATTCTCTGAACATTTTTGTTTGAGAACAATACACTTAGTCTTTGCATATTAATACTCATTCTTTGAAAATTTATTTCTGGTTTGCTTTTCTCTGCTGTCTAGTGTAAGTTCCTTGAAAGGACAGAGCTATCTTTTCTCATCCTTAATGAAAATCATAATTTATTATACATGAAGCTTTTAAATATTAGGGTAACTAGGCTCTGTGCTAAGAACTGAATTATTTTATTTTATTTCAACAGTTAAATGAGGTATAAGTACTATTATTATCCTCTCTTATAGAAAAGGAAGCCCAGGCATTTAAAGTGAAGAAACTAATCCAGGTCCCCATAGCTAAAACTGACAGAATTAGGATTTGAACTCTTGTTATTTAACTCCAATATTTGCATAATATTTGTTTAAAAACTACTGTTGAATGTTTTACTCATAAATTTCTAGAAGACGATGATGGTTCCTACATTTCCATGGAAATAGACACTAATATCAACTCAATAAAAAAGTGAGTAATTGTATGTATGTTTTGTATAAAAATGGACTAACTCTTCCCCAACTGGAAAACAATATAAACAGCCAATATCATACTAAATGGACAAAAATTGAAAGTCTTCACTTTAAAATCAGGAACAAGACAAAGATGTCCACTGTCTCCACTCCTATACAGTGCAATTCTGGAAATTATTACCAGAGCAATTAGACAAGAGAGAGAAATAAAGGGATAATGATTGGAAAGGAAGAAGTGAAATTTTCATTATTTTCAGATGACATGATACTCTACATAGAAGACCCCAAAAACTCCACCAAGAGACTTGCACATTTAACAACCAAATTCAGTAGTATAGCAGGGTACAAAGTCAACACCCAAAAATCAGGGCTAGTGAGATAGTTCAGCTGACTAAGTATCTGCTTTGGCAAGCACAGGGTACAGGGTTTGATTCCCTGTCCCATACACCATGCTGGACCTGCCCATGGGGCATGCTGAGCTGGCGACCGAGTCCAAGTGTGGTGACTCATGCCTCTAATCTCAGCACTGGGGAGGCTGAAAACAGGAGGATCACTATGAGTGTAAACTGTACCAAATACATGAATGAAGAGCAAAAATCAATAGCATCCTCCGCACAAACAACAAATTCACTGAGAGAGAAATTAAGGAAACCACATCTTTCACAATAATACCCTGTGTTAGTTAATACATTGTGTCAACTTGGCTGAATTAGCTCGGGCAGATCTCAGCATGGAGGCCTAGCCCTGCAGGTTGGCAGGGCCCAGGAATTGAGAAAGGCAGGAAGCCACCCTGCCTGGTTTCTTGCCGTCCTGCCCTACTTCCCTGGAGAAGTCCCACTTTGGAGGAGCTTGATCTTTGCTGCCGTGCCACTTTGGAGGAGCTCAGATCTTCACTGCTCTTCATTGTTTTCTGCTGCATGAACTGCTGTTTGCCTTGGAGCCAGCAGAATATGGACTGAACCCTCCAGTAGCTGTGAGCTAAATAAACCTTTCCTTCCTTCATTTTGAGTGTGGGGTATTTGTCCCAGCAACAAGTAAAAAGTAACTAAGACAGAATTTGGTACCAGGAGTGGGGTCATTGCTGTGGCTATACCTGACAATGTGGATTACAAGCTTTTTGGAATGGCTTATGGGAAGAGACAGGAAAGGCTTGGAGATGTCGCCTACAAGTGAAGTGCTGAAACAGCTTCGGCTGTACTGTTTGGGAGATTCTGGCCAGAGCTCAGACCAAAATGCTGATAGGAAGCCTGACTGTAAAGACCAGGCTGGGGAGGTTTCTGCTGGGAAGAAGGACAGCATTGGTTGTTGGACTTCAGATGATTTGTGTTATGGATTGGCAAAAAGTTTGTCTGCATTTTGCTCCTGTCCAGAGACTTTCCCTGAGACTGAAATTAGGTACAGTGGACTAGTTAATCTTGAAAAAGAAATTTTAAAGCAGCCAAATATTGGGGCTGTGGCATGGTTGCTGTTGGGGGCTTTTAGCAAGATTTATGTTAAGAATGAAGAGCAAAAAGCCCAAAAGGATGATTTGAAATGTTGTGAGTTTGGCCAGAAAGGAAGCTCCAGGAAGGCTGTGGACTGTGAAGACAAAGCTGAGAGACTCTCCATTGCTGACAAGGAACAAGAGAGTAGAAAAGATGTCCTGAGGGCATCACAGGAGTTGGCATTTTCTTGTCCTTTGCAGCCTCAGAATTACAAGGGTGAAGAACTTTGCTCTGAAGAAAAAGCCGCATAGCCCCATGTTCCAGAATAGAGGCAGCGGCCACACCAGGTTCCAGAATGGAGGCAGCAGCCACACCAGATTGCAGAATGGCACCGGCATAGAGAATTTGTTTCTCAGAATCAGGGTCAGAGTGCTCAGCCATCCAGGCACTCAACCCCTATAGCCAAGAGAGAGGAAACCCTGGCTACTGCTCCAGCTGGCAGCAGCCCTTGGCATCATCCACGTGGCTTTGGTTGTAGGTACATGCACAATGCAGGAGTTCTGAGGTTCAGAAGGCTTCCACCCAGATTTCAGAAGAAGTCCTGGGAGGCTGGGCAGTGTGCTCCTGAGAGGGCAGTGTGTGAAGCTGTGAGTGAGAAGCCTACTCAGTGGAAACCTCAGAAGTTTGAAAAAGCCAGGAATGTGGATGGTCTAAGAAAAGGTGCAAAAAGGCAGCAAAGCAGGCCTGAGAGAAAAACTGTGGGAGCTACCAGCAGAATTGCCACAGCAGTGGAGCCACTTAGGGCTTTTGGAGCTCACAGCTCATTACAGGGTGCTCTGGATGGTCATCAGGGAACTGCAGAACTTCACATTTGCCCATCTGGACCTTGGGCTTCTTTTGGTCCCAATTGTTTGGATCTGTATCCCAATTGTTTGCTGCCTATCCCTTTTGGAATGGCAGTGCTTATCTTGTGCCTGTGAATGTTAGAAGAGTTTAACTTTTCATTTAGAGGGGCTCACCGCTAAGAGTTTGCCTTAGATCTTGGAGGCTTGGGACTTGGACTTTTCAGTGTTGCTGAAACTGGTAGGACTTTGGCAACTCTTAGAGATGGACTAAAATGTCTTTTGCATTAACAGTTGTGCATGAGTCTTGGGGCCAGGGGTAACATGTCATGGTTCTAATGTTTACAATGTTCAAGTTAAAATGTTTAAGCATGTCTGTGTATCTGGAAATTGGTTTAAAAAAGTATATGTCTAGTTGCCAAATTGACAAGGGGTGGATTGTGTTAGTTGATGCATTGTGTCAACTTGGCTGAATCAGCTCGGGCAGATCTCAGCATGGAGGCCTAGCCCTGCAGGTTGGCAGGGCCCAGGAATTGAGAAAGGCAGGAAGCCACCCTGCCTGGTTTCCTGCCGTCCTGCCCTACTTCCCTGGAGAAGTCCCACTTTGGAGGAGCTTGATCTTTGCTGCCGTGCCACTTTGGAGGAGCTCAGATCTTCACTGCTCTTCATTGTTTTCTGCTGCATGAACTTCTGTTTGCCTTGGAGCCAGCAGAATATGGACTGAACCCTCCAGTAGCTGTGAGCTAAATAAACCTTTCCTTCCTTCATTTTGAGTGCAGGGTATTTGTCCCAGCAACAAGTAAAAAGTAACTAAGACATACCCCCAAGAAATGAAATACTTAGGAATCAATCTCACAAAGGAAGTAAAAGAGTTATACAGTGAAAATTATGGTACTTTGAAAAAAAAAAAGATTGAAGAGGATTTCAGAAAATGGAAAGATATTCCTTGCTCCAGGGAATATCCAGGATAGGAACAACCAATATTGAGAAAATGGCCATACTCCCAAAATTGCTATACAGATTCAATGCAATCCTGATTGAAATACCATTCATACTTCTCACTGATCTAGAGAAAACATTCCTGAAATCCATTTGGAACTACAAGAGACCTAGAATATCAAAAGCAATCCTGGGCAACAAAGGAAAGGCAGGAGGCATTACAATCACTGACTTGAAATTATTTTACAAATCTACTGTGATAAAATCAGCATGGTCCTGGCAAATAATCAGACCTGAGGATCAATGGACCAGATTAGAAGGTGCAGACACAACTATAAACACACTCAGCTACCTTATCTTTGATGAAGGGACCAAACATGTTCACTGGAAGAAAGATAGTAGCTTTAATCAGTACTGCTGGAAAAACTGGCTTTCCACACACTGAAGACTAAAATTAGACCCATGTCTATCACCATGCCCTAAACTAAAGTCAAAATGGACAACAGATTAAAGTATTAAAACAGAAGCACAACATCTACTGGAGGAGAAAGGAGGTAGAAATGTTGAAGACATAGTGATAGGTAAAGAGTTCATGAATAAAAATCAAACTGCATGGGAAATACTTCAAAGAATCAAGGATCTCATCTTTTTGAAAAGTTTCTGCACATCATAAGAAATTACCAACAAAATAAAAAGAAAGCCCAGAAACTTAGAAAAACTTTAGCCAACTGTCCCTCAGATAAAAGACCTTTATCCAGAATATATAAAGAATTTCAAAAAATCAGTCCCCCAAAATACAAAGACCCAATCAAAAAATGGACATCTGAAATGAATAGACATTTCTCAGAGGAAGAAATATAAATGGCAAATAAATATATGAAAAAATGTTCAACATCATTGGTCATTCAAGACATACAAATAAAAACAACACTGAGATTCCATGTCATCCCAGAAAGAGTGGCTGTCATCCAGAAGTCAACCAATAACAAATGCTGGGGATGCTCTGGGGAAAAAGGAGCCCTTCTGCCCTGTTGGTGCAAGTACAGACTGGTACAACCACTGTGGGCATCAGTGTGGAGACTTCTCAAAAATCTAGGATTGGAGATTCCACTCAACCCAGCTATATTCCTCCTGCATACCTTTCCAAAAGAACTAAAAATGTCATACCATAGTGATATATGTGTTCCCATGTTTAGAGCAGTACCATTTGTTATAAAACAACTCAAATGCCCATCAACTGAGGATTAGATAAAATAATATGGTATTTTTACACAATGGAGTATTACTCAGCCATAAAAAAGATAAGCTGGAGGCTTTTATAAGTAAATGATGCAAATAGAGACCATACTCATAGGTGAAATAGGTGAAAATAGGCGAAATAAATCAGACCTGCATGTGCAAACATTATATTGTCTCACTAGTGTAAAAACCTGAAAAATATTTCAGGCAAGTGTAGGGACCAGTTTCGATCCCCAGCACCACATTCCACACTGGCCCTGCCCCGTGGCACTCTGAGCTGGCCACCAAGACCGGGCATGGTGGCATACACCTGTAATCCCAGGGCTGGGGAAACTGAAAAACAGCATGATCACTATGAGTTCGAGCTGTGTAGTGAGATCCTTATACCAAATAAATAAATGAACCAAATAAATAAATAAAATCTGAAAGGTACAGTACATATTGTGAAAGAGAAAAGATCTGTTCAAAAGGAAGGAAAAACTGAGATGAGGAAAAAGACAGAGGAAAGGAAGAAGGAATGGAAAAAGATTATATCTATATCTATATCTATATCTATATCTATATCTATATCTATATCTATATAATATTTTGGGGTCTAAAATGAATGGGTAAGAGGAAATGTATAGTTAAAAAATTTTCATTAATACAAATATATGGCATACTAAGTCTTTTAGCAAAGCCACACAATGTTTAGTTAAATTCTAAATTTGAGAAGTTCATTGTTGATAGGAGATGGGGAACTAGGTGGGTCAATGCTTGATCTTTACAGCCAGCAATGAGCATGAATGGCTTCTTCTAATTCATGATTTAGATTTATCCTATGCCATACTGGGTGTGCTTTGTATGCATCTCTTACCATTGCTTTCTTCATTGCTAACCCCAATTTAGGCAAGTAACTAAGTTCACACTGTGTATAATACATAAATATAAATTAATTTAGCATACTTCCATCATTCCTAACATTGACTCACTTTCAATGAACTAAGAATCACTAATTTTCTCTGAAGGAAAGTAATGCCAAACTGGGGCATAGGGTTGCTGGGGTGAATGGTGTGAGAGGGCTCTAGGGTGCTATCCATCTGGCCCGTCCTCCTTACCTCACTTGGCTTTTAGATGCTGAATCTGTACATTGGTAAAGGTCCTAAGTCCTGGTGAGGCCAGAGTGGGCAGGAGAGCTGGGTCCTCTCCCACACAGTGCTGGTTCCCCTGGGGAGATGTGGACAACTGTACCTATAGGCAGCATGTGACAGCCAGTGCCATGGTGCTGTGGAAGCCCTGTGATATGAGCGTGCTCAGCAGATACACAGCAGCTTTTTTCTCTTTCTTGTCTTATCATATTTTCCCATACATATGTGGAAAAATAATTTTCTGTACATTCCATGTGGAAGTCAGATGAGTGTTTTCTACCCTTCCTTTTCCATTGGGGGTATTTCTATGTCTTTCATGGGTGGAGGTGGTGGGAGGCTCTGAGAATTGTAACCCTTAGAATATTCTCATAGACATTTATGGAGTTTGTTAAACCAAATCCAGAATATTTTTCTCTTATTCTTCTTTTTATTTTTAAAGAGTACAAATTAAAATTAAAACCAAAAAAATTACAAGTGATACAAATTTTTCACTTAAAGAACTAATATGAATTTCACAGTATTTGTTGTAATATATAGTGCTGTCTTCCAATCAGTTATTCATATTACCAGATGTATGTACAAAATTGGAAGGAAAAAATGACAGAAATGTACAAAAAATTAAGAAGAGAAAAAGTACAAACAATAGAAAACAGGAGAAGAAACAAGATAAAGCATTAACTACTTCTTTCCATAAATCAGAAGAAATGCACAGTAGAGTTGTCAAAAGCATCCTGATTACACACATAGATAAATCTCTCCCACTCCCTCTTCCTGTCTTTCTCCTCAACTCAATAGCTCTTTCCTTTTGAATAAATTCATTCCCTTTTCCTAGTGTCAACTGTACCCTTCAGATTCCATTTTTTCTCTTTCAGGTTCTCATACTAAGGAGACAATAAGATGTTTGCACTTGTGGGTCTGATTTATTCCAATTAAGAGTATGTTCTCTAAGGGCCAGTCAAACAGTCAAATATCTCAGAGGATTAAATCACCTGCAAGCAGGCACAGGGGCTGGGGGTTTAATCCCTGGGCCTGCCATGCTGGCCCTGCCTTTGGGGCATGCTGAGGCAGCACTTGAGACTGGGCGTGGTGGTGCACACCTGTAATCCCAGCTCTTGGAAGGCTGTAAACAGGAGGATCACTATGAATCAGATCTAGAAGTAAGACCCTGAACACCTTGTAGACCCTTCTCTAAAATACAAAAAAAAGTATGTTCTTTAGTTGCATCTATTTACCAACAAAAGACTCAACTTTGTCCTGCTTTATAGCTGAATCATAGTTCATTGTGTAAAAACACCACATCTGCCTTATCTTTTCTTTATTTAATGGGCATCTGGCTTTGTTCCAGGATTTAGCTATTACAAAGTGTGCTGCTATAATATATGGGTGCATACATTTTGCTGAGATATGAGGTTTTCAGTTCTTCTGGAGAAATACCCAGGAGGGGAATAGCTGGCTTTAATGGGAACTCCAATTCTAGTTTTTGAAGGAATCTCCACACTGATTTCCATAGTGGCTATACCATTCTGCATTCCCACCAACAGTGCAGAAGGGTTCCTTTTTTCTCCACAACTTCTCCAGCATTTGTTATTTGCTGAGTACTTGATCTTAGTCATTCTTTGTGGGGTGAGATAGAATTTCAGTGTTGTTTTAATTTGTATTTCTCAAATGATCAATGATATTGAACATGTTTTCATGCCATTTGTATTTCTTCCTCTGAGAAGTATATATTCATCTCAGTGCCCATTTTTGGATTGGGCCTTTGAATTTTAGATGCCCATTTTTCTAAAAAATTCTTTGTATGTTCTAGATAGAAAACCTTTGTCTGAGGAACAGTTGGCTATAATTTTTTCCCAGTGTGTTGGATTTGTCTTTACTCTGTTGGAGATGTTCTTTGAAGTGCAGAAACTTTTCAAAAATATGAGATCCTGATGATGTAGAGTGTGCCTAAGGCAAGTCACATGGAGAGAAAACATTCTCTCAGGCTTTCACAGAGAGCACATTGGCCAAGCAATGGCCGTGACTCATCCACATGGCTGACACTGACAAAGGATCTACAATCTGAGGTACAGGATCTCAGGATAAATCCTGAGGGGATTTCACTGACCTTATCAGACCCAAAAGCTACAACTCTTGTTGCACAGGTCCTGCTTTACCTTGGTCTTAACCATCCAGCAGAAAAGTATAAAAGCGAAGTATAAGAAGTAAAGCCATGGTGTGATGTTGAGCTGTAGGGGACTCAGGTCAACAATTTCTGACATTGCTAGTGAAGTGGAAGACCCAATACTATTATGGACTACTGGACTCTTAGAATATTTTGCTGAGTTAACACACCTATAATATTCAAATAACGGAAATTAACAAAAAAAGAGGATAGAGATGAATGTCCATTTTGCATCTGTGTATTCAAAGTGGTTAGGATAGATAGATATATAGTTACATTCTCTTAATGAATAGAGGGATTTGTTCTAATAGTGTTTGTAAATAGGATATCATGTCCACATCTTGTACAGCAAATAACCACTAGGAAGAATGTATGCAATGTGTTAATTATTGAAACTGTCCTACCAATTTGGTTTGAAAAAAAAGATGGTTTTGGTACAAAACTAAATTAAGAAACATAGGATTTCATATGACTATCTATTGTTAACCTCATGATATATTAAGTATTTATGATTCCAGGTATGCAGGTGTTTCAAAATGTAAAACAAAGATTGCTTATTGGGACAAGACTTTTTCTCAAATTCAGACTTCTGCCTTTTACCAAAAACTTGTGATATATGTCTAATTTAAGACGACTAATTAGATAAAAAAATTGTGTGTATTAAATAGAGATAATTGGCTAAAAATGTTGTGTCAAAACAAAACAAATCAAAATATAGTTAAAATACATCACAAGATGTCAAAAAAATATGAGATCCCAATTGTTGATTCTTTGAAGTTATTTCCCATGCAGTTTGGTTTTTGTTCATGAACTCTCCACCTATCCCTATGTCTTTAAGATTTCTACCTAAACTTTCTTCCAGAAAACTTTGTGTTTGTATTTTAATATTTAAATCTTTGATCTATTTTGACTGTAGCTTTGTGAATGGTGATAGACATGATCTAGTTTTAGCCTTCAACACATGGAAAGCCAGTTTTTTCCAGCATCATGTATTAAAGAGGCTATCTTTCTTCTAGTGAGCCTGTTTGGCCCCTTTATAAAAGATAAAGTGGCTGATTGTGTTTGCAGTTGTGTCTGCATCTTCTAATCTGTTCCATTGATCCTTGGGTCTGTCTCTATGCCAGTACCATGCTGATTTTATCAGAGTAGATTTCTAGTACAATTGCAGGTCAGGAACTGTGATACTTCCTGCTTTTCCTTTGTTTCCCATGATTGCTTTTCATATTCTGGGTCTCTTCTGATTCAAAATGAAGTTTTCTCTAGCTCTGTGAGGTATACTAATGACATTTGAGTCAGGATTGAATTGGATCTGTGTAGCAGTTTTGGGAGTATAGTCATTTTCGCAATGCTGGTTTTTCCTATCCAGGAACATGGAACATTTTTCCATTTTCTCAAATACTCTTCAGTCTCGTTTCTCAGAGTACCATAATTTTCAGTGTATAAATCTTTTACTTCCTTTTTGAAATTGATTCCTAAGTATTTCTTTTCTTTTTTCTCTTTGGATGCTATTGTGAAAGATGTGGTTTCCCTAATTTCTCTTTCAGTGTGTTCATTCTTTATGTACAAAATGTTATTGATTTTTGGGTGTTGACTTTGTATACCACTACATTGCTGAATTGGATGCTTAAATCTACAAGTGTCTTGGTGGAGTTTTTGGAATCCTTTATGTGGAGTATTACGTCATCTGCAAATAATGATAATTTTGCTTCATCTTTTCCAATCCTTATTCCTTTTATTTCTCTCTCTTGTCTAAGTAGTTTGGATAGTGTTTCAAGAACTATATTGAACAGGAGTGGAGACAGTGGACATTCTAGTCTTGTTCTTGATTTTAAGGTGAAGGCTTTCAGTTTTTGCCCATTTAGTATGATGTTGGCTGTTGGTTTCTCATAGATAGCTTTTATCAGGTTGAGATATAGACCATCAGTTCAAAATCTCTGTAGGATTTTTATCAGGAATAAGTGCTAGACTTTGTCAAAAGCTTTTACTGTATCTATTGAGATGATCATGTTGTTTTTGTTCTTGGTTCTATTCATGTGGTGTGTTACATTTTTGGATTTGTACATGTTGAACCATCCCTGCATTCCTGGGATGAATCCCTCTTAATCATGATATATAATCTTCTTGATTGTTTGCTGCATTCTGTTTGCTAGTAGTTTATTGAGGATTTTTGCATCTGTATTCATTAGAAAGATTGGCCTGTAGTAGTCTTTTGTAGTTGGATATTTCTCTGGTTTTGAAATCAGAGTAATACTTGCCCCCAGGAATGAGTTTGGGAGAATTTCTTCAGTTTCAGTTTCATTGAAGAGTTTGAGAAAAGTAGGCATTAAATCTCTAAATTTCTTGTAGAATTCTGCTGTGAATCCATTGGGACCTGGGCTTTCTTTGCTGGTAAGATTTTTTTTATTACATTTTCAATTTTGTTTCTTTTTTTTTTTTTCAATTTTGTTTCTCATTATTGCATTAGTCAGAGTTTGTATATCTTCTTGATTCAGCTTTGGCATCTCATATGTATGTAAGAAACTGTCCATTTCCTTTGTGTTTTCCATTGTGTGAAAGTAAAAGAGTTTGGAATAGGTATTGATGATCTTCTGAATTTCTCTAGGATCTGTAGTGATTTTGCCCTTTCCATTCTTCATTGCATGAATTTGTGGGTTTTTTTTTTTTCTTTTTGATTAGGTTGGCTTGCGGTTTGTAAATTTTATTCATTCTTTCAAAGAACCAACTCTTTGATTCATTTATTCTTTGTATTGTTTTCTTTGTCTCCAATGCATTAATTTCTGCTCTAATCTTTATAATTTCCTGCCTTCTTTGGGTTTGACTTGCTCTTCTTTTTCTAGGAGCTTGCAGTGCAGCATAAGACCATTTATTTGGGCTTTCTCTGTTTTCCTAATTTTTGAATTTGCCTCTATAAATTTTCCACTTAAGACAGATTCCATTGCATCATCCCACAGGTTTCAGTAAGTTGTATCTGCATTTTGGTTTGATTGTAAATATTTTTAAATTTCTTCTGTGACCCACTGGTTGTTTAGGAGGATGTTATTTAATTTCCATGTATTTGTGGTGTTTTTGTAGTTTCTTTTGTCAATAATTTCCAGTTTTATTATACTGTGTTCAGGTAGTATGCATGGGATAATTTCAATTGCTTTGCATTTACTTAAGAGTGCCCTGTGTGCTAGTATATAGTCTATTTTGGAGAATTTCCTATGTGCAGCTGAGAAGAATGTGTATTCTGTGGTTACTGGGTAAAACACTCTATAAAGATCTACCAAGTCAATTTCATTACAAGTTTGTTTTAGTTTTGTTATTTCTTTGCTGACTTTTTGCCTAGTTGATCTATCTCTTTGTGACAGTGGTGTATTAAAGTTCCCCATTATTATAGTATTATTGCCTTTTTGATTTTTCACATTTGTTAAAATTTGTCTTATGTAGGTGGGTGCTCCTACATTGGGCACATATATATTTATTATTATTATATCTTCCTCTTGCAGTTTTCCTTTGACAAGTATGTAGTGACTTTCTTTATCTCTTTGGATGATTTTTGTTTTCAAGTTGATATTGTCAGAAACAAAGATGGCTACCCCTGTTTTTTTCTGATTTCCTGTGGCATGGAGGATTGTTTTCCATCCTTTGACTTTTAGTCTGTGAATTTTCTTTGAGTTAAATGTGTTTCTTGTATGCAGCACATTTCTGGATTTTGTTACTTAATCTATTCTGCTAGTCTGTTTCTTTTGATTGGTGAATTGAGGCTATTTACATTGATGATTATAACTGATACTATTTGCTTATCTTTGTCAAGTTGTTTTCCTGTTATAGGTTCTGTATTTTTTCTTTTTATTTCTTTTTAATTTTTTTTCTTTTTTTTAAACCATCTTTTTAATTACTTGCTCTGTTTGTTTCTTTGTGTTGTTCTTGATGCTGTAATTACTTCTGTCGCTTTCTAGAATAACTTTCAGTACTCTTTGTAGGGTTGACTTGGTGGTCAGGTATCTCTTCAATTGTTCTTTGTCATGGAAGGATCTTATTTCACCATTGAATTTGATAGATAGTTTTTCAGGACACATCAATCTGGATTGGAAGTTATTTTCTTTCACTCCAGCCTCTTCTTGATTTGATGGTTTGTGTGGAGAAATCTGTCATGATTCTGATGAACTTTCCATTGTAGGTGATCTGTTTCTTCTCTCTAGCAGCTTTTAATATTCTATTCTTTTGCTGAAGTTCTGAGATATTGATTATTATGTGTCTAAGTGTAGATTTATTGTCATTATAGCTAAATGGAGTTCTATATGCCTCGCTTATTTGTATGTCAGGCTTTTTTTCTCATGTTTAGAAAATTTTCTGCTAGTACTTCTGCTAATAGTTTTTTTATGTCACTTGTGCTGTCTCCTGCTGCTTCATTGACATTATTATTCTTATATTATTTTTCTTTGCATTGTCTTGTAGTTACTAAATTGTTATTTTCTGGTTCCTTGTTAGTTTTACGAGATCTTTTACTTCATGTTCACTAGCGCCAACACTGTCTTCAAGGCCTGAAAGTCTGTCTTCAGTTTCATTCAAGAGGTTTTGCCAGCTTTCAGTTGGAGAACTCCATTTTCCGTGGAGGTCTTAATATCCTGAATATCTGTTTGAATCTATCTCATGCATTCTACTTCTTTCCTGTTCACTCAGTGTTTCCATCATTTTTTTAATCCTTCTCTACTTTCCTATCTATGTCTTCTTTAGCTGTGCTGAGCAATTCTTTGTTGTCCTTTCTTTTTGGACCTGAGAGATTATTTCTGCTCTTATTGCTTGCATAGCTTGAGGAACTTATTTCTTTACTTCAGATGCTATCATTTCAGAGTGTGTGATTTCAAGTTCATGTATGTCTTTGTCCCCTTGCCTTTTGCTCCTGCATTTTGGCATTTTGAAGCTCCCAGAAATCACCCTGTGACAGTCCCACAGGCCCTCCAGAGTCTGTCAAAGTTCTTAAATGGCTCCAGGAAAGCTCCATGCATGCTTGAGCTGGGCCTACAGATTGCAGCTCTCCTGTGTCGCACAGGCCACTCCAGTAGATCTTTGTTGACAAAGTTAGAATTCTGCTAATTTTCTTTCTTTCTTTTTCTTTTTTTTCTAATATACATCAGGGATTATCTCTTCTGGCCTACCCTTCCCATTCTCTCCAAGAATTTCTGATAGAAGGAAAAGAGGAGATCTGTGCCGGCCCCAATTTGATTTAATTTCCCATATAGGGTAGGCATTATTCTGCATCAACTTTGTGAAAACTTTTTTCTCCAAAGATATCCAATCACAATAGAAATAGATTTCTAAAAATACTTATTTGAGAGCACAATTTAAGAGGTCTGTTGTATTTGTGACAAATTTCAGGAAGTCCTTACTCAGCTTTTTATATCAGTTTTTTTTTGGTTGGTGCATCCAATATCATATTGTTTGCTGATGTTCATGAAAATTGATGAACTCTTTTAAATACTATCCTAGCCCATGCTGCTAATATTTTATAAGGGAGTCTTCTGAGATTTTACACAGTGCAACACACTATTCTGGAACACTGTTCTACCATAATAATATAAATAATTTTTTTTGTACCTGATTTCTTGAATTTTTCCTTCTAGAAACAGTTTTTTCCTAAAACTTAAAGAGCTCAGCTTCCCCTTGGCATTAATCTTCCTCATGTTGCACCTGTGTAGACTCAGAAGGGACAGCAGGCCTTTTCCTCCAAGATGTCTTGCTTTTCTTCTGCTTAATAATTAACCTGAACTCCCCAGCCATTTACTATACTGAAAAATTGTGCCTTCTATCTTTAAAGGGGCTTTTGGGTATTTCAAAAACTTTATTTTCAAACCCATCTATGTCATGTGCCTATGAGCCTTGATCTTACACCTTTTGCTATTTTGTCAAAAGAGGCCATGCAGTTTGCATCCAGAACTGCAAAACTGGCAAACATCTGATAAATGTGGAAGGCTCTATATCATTTCCTAAGAAAACCTCCCTGTGGCAAAGGCAATTTGCCTTTGAACTCACACCTTACAATATGAGTTCATAATGTAAAAATATGCACTGAGTACATAACTAGACATATACAACTATAAAAACAAAACACTCTCCTTTTTTTTCTTTTTTGACTGGTTGTGGGGCATCAAACTCAGGCTGTCAGTTGGGTGAGGCAAGCAGGTATCCCACTGTGGCACTATACCCAGCTTTATTATGCTGCCTTAAAAGTAAGCTTTATTTTTATATTCATTGTCAAGTATTTATCCTCCTGGGTGTAGTGAATGACACTTGAGGGGTATTTAGAATTCTTGGTGGTGGTTTTGTTTTGTTTTTTTTTTTTTTGTTTTGTTTTTTGTATTGTTTCATAGATGTTAGTAACTGACATCTTTTAAATACTTGGTTTATTTTTATGAGCCATTTATGGTAGGGACTTTCCTTATTTAAGCACTATCTCTTTCATAAAAAGTATTAAGAGACTTATTACTGAAATAGAAATAAAAGGATAGGGTTGAGAAGCAAAAAGATAAGAGGATGGTGGTACATATCTCTAAATATGTGGTGTTGAATTTTCAGTGTGATTTAAGATTTCTGCCAGGCTATGAGGAAAGTGAAAGCATTATGCTATGAGGTTCTTAGAAAAGGTAGGAATCATAGAATGCTTTCATAGATGGTAAGTTTTGCTCCCAGCACTAAGATCTGAAGGATAGTTCTCATACACAAAGTGTTTAATACTGGGGCTGGACAGTGACTTCAAAAGAGGTAACCATAGTTCACATTGATTGTTTCTTGTAGTAAATGTCAATAAAAGCTAGAGATAAAATACTATGAAGTACTTCAGTAAAGAAAGCTGATTTTTCCCCCAGAGGAAAATTATAAGGGCCCAAACTTTGTGGGCCAAGTATCTCCATCTTCTCGGTCTTCTATAACATTATGACTTTAAGGTATGTCATGGGCTGAGTAGTGGACCACCAACAGATACACTGAAGTCTTAATCTCAGTGTGACTGTACTAGAAGTAGAGATTGTAAGGAAGGAGTAAGGTTAAATGAAGTCAGAAGGGTGGCTCTGTAATCCAGTAGGGTGGTTGTCCCTAGAAGAAGAAGAAAAAACACAGCAGTGGGCTTTCCCTTTCTCTCTCTCTCTCTCTCTCTCTCTCTCTCTCTCTCTCTCTCTCTCCCCTCCCCTCTTCACTCCTCTCCTGTCCTCTTCCCCTGCTTCCCTTCCCTGCCTCCTCCTGCCCCTCTCTCTGTTTCCTGTCTACATGGGAACACAGGAAAGACAGTATGAGGACACAGTGAGGTGGACACCATCTATGAGCCAGGAATAAAGACCTTACATGCTGACATCCTGACCTTGGACTTGACCTTCAGAACTGTGAAAAATTCTAGCCTGTGATATTTTGTTACAGCCGTTCTAGAAGAGTAAGACCACTTTGGTTTGGAGAAAGAGCCAGTTAAAGACAATCCTTCAAACTTTACAGTGATTTCCTTGCGTGCTGAGGTGGAACTGGCTTTATAACAGTGTCCACCCTGCAGTTCTCCAACTTCAGTAAGAAATTGTAGGTTCTGCCAACACTCCTGACCTCTAAAACAAACAGGTCTGCCTTCCGTCAGTACTGAATTTGCTGGAGCTTAGTCTAAGCTCCCCAAGTAGCCTACAGGTTCTCCCCCATTAGTGACTCTGGGCTATAGGTAAATCATTTTTTTGTTGAGCACACTGCTTCTCTATTTAGAAGATGATAAAGCCATGAGATTGCAAAGCTGCATGCCTTCCATACTTCTGAAGGATGAATGTGGTCAACAATCTATTTTTCCCTCTCATATTTTTATCAATGAAACTACTTAGAGACACCAAAGAGATGAATAAGAAAAAATGGCTCATAGCCAGGAAATTATGACTTTAGTCTTAATTCTCTAACTGTCTAACTTTTTGAATAACATATATTCAAAGAAATGAGTAGTGTATAATGTCCTGAAACAACTTTAAAAAAAAACCTTAAAATTTATTATGACCTTTACTATTTCATATTATAAATATTGGCAGTAGGAAAAACTTGGAAAAATTTTCCTAAAATGTAAGAATTTGAATCAAAATATAGACAGACTTGAAGTTAGTTAAATCTGGTAAAAATTAGGCAAACTCAAGAATTTCAGAAGAAAATAATTCATGAATTGGACATTTTTGCTGCTATTGTGTCTTATTCTTGCTGCTATTTTATTAACTATTGTATGTCAGGCCTGGGTCTTTCCATACAGTAGCTACTTTATTGGCCTGATGTATGAAGACAACAAATTTCAACTCTGGAAAACTATAATCTGTATCTCACAGTGGCCCAAAGAGGTTTTTTGTTTGTTTGTTTTGTTTTGCTTTGTATTGCCTTAATGTATTTGGTTGTTACACGGTCTCACTATGCAGCTCGGATTCCTAGTGATGCTCCTGGTCTCAGCCTCCTCAGGGCTGGGATTATAGGCTGGGGCCACTATGCCCTCCACTCTGTCTGTGGCCAGCTCAGCCCACCCTGGGGGCTTGCCTAAGCTGGTGCTTTAGTCTGCTGAGCTATCTCGTGCCCCACCAAGAGTATTGATAAGCTATATGTCTGTGTGTCTTTTTATCTAATAATCTTAGACATTCTCATTTTCCAAATTTTTGTTCCTTCCTGAGACATTTGTGTTTATGTATTTGTGTAGCAGTAAAATATCTTATCCATTAGGCATCTAGGGCAGCGTCATGAAAACAAAACAATGAAGTCCCTCAGGATCTTTGAACAAGAAACCAATTATCAGTGAGACAGAGAGAAGGGGAAGGGTGCTTAGATAAACCCCTAACAGAAATGATGAAGCCTCCGCTGATTGCTGGTATGTTTTTCAGTGAACAACAAAACTTTTTCATAGGACAGTGTTGGTTACTTGGCTGCTCTTCACTGACCTGGCTGCATGTGTGTTTTAATAGGTTTGTCAGCACCTCATGAGGTGGATTCAAGCAGATAAAATGTAAATCAGAAATTACGATATGCTAGCCTTGTCTTATGGAATGGGAGTGACAGGCTTGGCTGCACCAGAACCATGCCTGTTTCTTGACTCTGAGTTGTGAAGTGGCATGATGCAATGTGACTGTCTGGACAAGTATGTCTTCTGTTCTCAAGGGGTGAAGTTCCAGATTTGTTCCTTTGCAAACTCTTCGCAGATCACAGCTGTAGAGACAAGGCATCTTGGCAGGGGCACAGGTTTTATCTGTGGGCTTAACCGCTGCATGGCAGGCAGTGAGTGTGTATATGAGCTGGGTTCTTTTTGCTGGGGGTTAATCTTGATGTTTCATCACTTATTTCTTCTTTTAATGACATGAGAACAATATTTCATGTGATCATTAGCCTTTGTGAAAGAGAAATCCAGAGAAAAGCTTATCTGGATTTCTCTTGTTCTCCCTGATCTTTGCTTTAACACTGTTGTCTTGTAAGAATATTTGATTATGGATTAGATTATATTTTTAAGTATTTGAGTATTTACTTACTGAAATGCTACGCTGTGGCCTACTTCACGTCCTTGGGTGAAGAGTGGTGGGGTCACAAATCTTCCTGAAGTGTATGAAACCGGTAATAGAGTGCTTGTTTGCTGTGCTTTCTCTGGGTTGTGTCCCCAGACACATCAGTCCTGTACCTTTTTCACTGGTCTACACCAGAACCAGGGTCACTTGTGGAGAAATGGAGTAAATCATTGTCAATAAGGATTATGGTCTTGACTGGGAGATATTTCTCTGTTTCCTGGCTACTTGGTCAGCCACTGTTAGTAAGGGCCTATTTTAGTCAAGAAGTTAATCCGGTTGACATTGCTTCAGAATGTCTTGTTCAGAAACTCAGTATCCAATCATCCCTGGGCTGCATAAATTTACCTTGGAAATATTTTAGCATGGTTGTTCTGAATCCATACATTCTGTAAGCTAAATCTCCATTTAAAAGTTGGTGTTGAGGGCCAGCCAGATAGCTCAATGGATTATAAGCATCTGCAAGCAGGCACAGGGGCCTGGGGTTCAATCCCCAGGCCTGCCATGCTGGCCCCGCCCCTGGGGTGCACAGAGACAGCAAATGAGATTGGGTATGGTGGCAGACTCATGTAATCCTAGCTCTTGGGAGGCTGTAAACAGGATAATCACTGTGAATTCAATCTAGTAGTGAGACCGTGAACACTCTGTAGACCCTTCCCTAAAATTAAAAAAAAAAAAAGTTGGTGTTATTCTTTATATTTAGAGAATAACAATTTAGTTTTCAATTTATATTTTCATAAACTCTATTTCAGTGTTTACATTTAAAAATCTCAATGTCTTGTGTTTTTGACTCCCCCACAAGATTTAACTTTTCTTGACTTAATGCTCTAAAGTCCCTTGTTTTCAGGCACCAATTGGCTTTGAACCTCTCTGAACACATTTGTGAATCTGAAGGAGAACAATTCCTTGAACATCTATAATAGCCATCTTTTGGACTAACACCAATCCTATATACCCTGAGAGTCATATTATGCTATGCAATGATCAGCAATTATAAATAGGATGAAAGACATTGAAAAAAGGAGACTTTGTGGGGAAGTTGGCGGCTCACAGACAAAATGAAATAGTGAGAGGTAACAGGTGTTCATTAAACTGTTCCCTGCTTTATAGTGGGTGATCCCAGCAGCTTAAAAAATTTGTTATACTCTCTCACAAAATAGTATAATATATTCTACATAGAATAAAATAAAAATGTTGATACTTGGAGGAATAAATTCATTTATTTAAAAACTTATTCTATGTGTAAAAATGTATCGTGACAGTATTAACAAATGAGCTACTAAATTAGTCATTAGGTTTAAAATAATATAAAATACATATTTCTTACATAAAAAATTATTATTTCTCTGCTCACCTGTCTAAGGTAGCATCTGTTTATTTAGCTCACCATTTCCTTAGTTTGCTGTCATTGTCACTCAATAAGACAGCTGCTTGGTTGGCCTGCTCTCCCCAAGTGGCTGGGTCTCTATCTTAACTCTTTAACATGTGCTTTTGATGGGATCTGCTCACTTGCCTAGCCACAGTGGCTTTGCCTTGGATTTTTTTCCTCCAAAAAAGACCAAAAAGGAAGCTAGTGTGGTGGTGTTTATTTGTAACCCTACTACTTGGGAGGCTGAAGCAAGAGGATTGGTGCATATTTGAATCCAGCCTGAGCTGCATAGAGACCCCATTTCAACTCCTTCTCCTCACCAAAAAAAAGGGATCAAGGGAAAAATAAGCTTTCTTGTGTGGTTGTGAAGATTAAAAGGTGTGTGTGTATCTGGAATTCTAATAGTTTAAAATTCACTGAAAGAGAATCTACAGAGGATCAAAATGACAGGTCAAATTAAAAGAAATTAGGGCTCTCCATTTGCTTTAATATGACAATGAACTCCCTAATCTACTTCAGTTTGTGGTTCCATTTCTTTCAACCAAGAATCGTAGTTAATCCATTCTTTAAGTGTCAGATACTTTATATTATTTCTTGTTTTTACAAACCTGGGGTGTGAATGCTATTATCCCTCATCCATGGCTGAGGAATTGAAGCTTCAAAGAGTAAGAACTTTGCCCAAGATCACACAGCTGTTAAAATGGAGAGTTAGGAAGTAAAAGCCTGCTTGACTGACTCTGAAGCTTATCTTTAGTTTTTTCTTCCTTCTTTTTTCTTCCTTCTTTACCTTCATCTTAACTTCCTTTACATTAATTTACAACCATCAACACTATGAATTTCCAGAAATTTTTCATCATCTAAAACTAAAACTCTGTATACATTAAACAAGAGCTCCCCAGTCCCCTCTCCCATGGCTCCTGGAAAGCACCAGTCCTCTCTCTAAGAGGACTCTTAGAGAATATTGACATATTTCCATCTTTGTGTCTTGCTAATTTCATTTAGCACATTTTTTTTTTCATTTTGAGGTTGCATTTTATTCTTGACATTTGGTGTACATGAGTTGTTTTTGTTTCTGCTAGTTACAGAAATTAAAAATATTTCATTGTATATATAATACAGTTGTTCATAGTCAGTCTCTTATGCTTTTTATGCTGTCATTTTCCTAAATTTGATGGATCATGATGGCAACTTTTAATTCTTGTCTCTTTTGTGAATGTATCATTGTCTTTACTACTTCCATGTTTTGAAAAATATCCACATTGAAATCTTTAGTCTTTTATCATTACTCTTGAGTTTTAAATATTTTTTCTCAAATCCAACCAAATTCCCTTTGTTATAACTTTACTATTTTCTATTATTGTGCTAATGAATGTTAGTATATAATATTAATAACAATGTAAATGTAATATATTTTTTCCCATAATTTTATTGAGAGACATATAGCAATGAGACAGTTTCAAATCAAATTGGTATGACAGTTTCAATAATTAACACATTGCGTATTCCCTTCCTAGTGGTTATTTGCTATACAAGATGCAGACATGATATTTTATTTATAAACACTATTAGAACAAATCCCTCTATTCATTAAGAGAATGTAACTATAAATCTATCCTAACCATTTTAAATACACAGATACAAAATGGGCATTCATTTATATCCCCTTTTTTTGTTTAGTTCCATCATTTGAATATTATAGGTGTGTTAACTCAGAAAAATATTCTAAAAGAGTCCAGTAGTCCATAATAGTATTGGGTCTTCTGCTTGACTGGCAATGTCAGAAATTGTTGACCTGAGTCCCCTACAGCTCAACATCACACCATGGCTTTACTTCTTATACTTCGTTTTTGTACTTTTCTGCTGGATGGTTAAGACCAAGATAAAGCAAAACCTATGCAACAAGAGTTGTAGCTTTGGGATCTGATAAGGTCAGTCAAATCTCCTTAGGATTTATCCTGAGATCCTGTACCTCAGATTGTAGATCCTTTGTCAGTGTCAGCCATGTGGATGAGTCACGGTCATTGCTTGGCCAATGTGCTCTCTGTGAAAGCCTGAGAGAATGTTTTCTCTCCATGTGACTCTCCTTAGGCACACTCTACATCATCGATCACTTTGCTCTTTGGCCTCATAATCTCCTTGATCAGAAAATTTGGGACACTGCCGAGTTACATGCCGTTACAGTACAAGTTCTCATATGTCCTGAGTCTTAATTGACCTTCAAACGCTAAGGCCAAAATATTGGCTTTCCTTGCAGCCCTCTTTTTTCTCTAATTTTGGTCTGCAAACTTAGGTTGTTAACCCTCCAGAAGAGAAGCTTATTGTTATTACTATACAAACTAGGCTGTTAAGCTTAACTTCACTATCTGTCTGACTATCAAACATCTTAGGCATAACATGGAACAGGTATTTTTCATCAAGTATTGATATGTTGAACTTTAAGTCCCTGCAGAATATGATGAAAAAACATTTACAAAATTAAAATATATTTTAAAACAGGCATAAAGAATTATATAATTCATATGTTTACACATAAGTCCAGAAATCTAACCATATACAACCTTGAAACAGGACAGTCCTGCAACATTCCTTTTCCTGTCTCCTTCCTTCATTCACCAACCCCTTCTTTCTGAACAGTCATCTATCCGAGAGACAGCACTAGCACACTTTCAAAGTTTATTGTATTGTAGCACATGTGAGTTTTTCCTTTTCTTAAGGCTAAACAATACTGCATTGTATGTGTATACTGAATTTTAATTACCCATTGGTGGACATCTTTGTTGTTTCTATCTTTTGGCTACAGTGGTTAATGCTGCCGTGAAGTCCCTGTTTTCAGTTCTTTGAGTATCTCCCTAGAGGTCCAATTGCTGGCTCAAGTGATAACTTTAAATTTCTGAGCAAAGTCACACTGATTTCTATAACAGTGTCGCCATTTTACGTTCATACAAAAGAGTATAAGAGTTCTAATTTCTCTGTATCCTTACTAGCATCTGTTTTTCTTTTCTTCCCCTTAAGGAAAGGGGAGCCTTAGTTATTATTTAGGTTTTCTTTTTTTTTTTTTTTTAAATAGCCATCCTAATGGGTATTAAGTGGTATCTCTTTGTAGCTTTGATTTGCAGTAGACTCATGACCTTTGACTACAACACCTTTTGTGTCCTCCTGTCCAGCAATCTGTCTTCCTTCTTGGTTCCTGAACTTCATCTGTTCAGTTCAGAGCAGTTGACCAGGCTCAGAATTGATCATTCCTCCTCTACACATCTTTGACAAGAGCCTGATGTCTCTTTTTACTTTCTGCCAAAGCATGTGTCCACTTCTCTGAAAAATGCTCTTTGAAATTCGTGTCACCTTTAAGCTCCTCTCCAGGTAATCTGACCTTGGGCAGAGTGGGTTTCATTCCAGTGGGCCCTTGAGCACTGAAGTACAATCAGGCCCGGCCTTTTCTATATCCTCCTTTGCATGGCTTTCCAGTGGGTTTATTCTGTCCAGGTTTGGATTATGAATTCCTCGGGGAAGAGGTTTTGGTACTTCTCCGGGGCAAACCCATCACACCAGCTCTTTAGTGATTAATGTGACCACTGATCACTGATGACTTTTATATTTCTCTTGTAACATTTTATTCCAACTTATGTGGATGCCAGAAAGCAAGTTCTGTGTCCCTGATCTACATTTTTGCTTTTTACTTAAACATGAAATTTTCTCTGTCAAGCAATTTCTCAGTGTGTTCTTTTGGGACAAAGGTTTAGTTGTCCTCAGAGTAGTAGATATCTAAATGTTTCATTTCCTTTCTAGTAGTACTGCTGGATTGGCTGACATTTATTCCAAATCTCAATTTTTGGAAATAGCCATTTTTCAAAGAATGTTTATGTTTAGAAACATGTATATCGATCACACTGTGGCCCACCCTGCACGGTCTCAGATCAGCTGGTCTGTTAACTATGAACCCCTTCAGAAAAAAAAAAAAAAAGGAAAAAAAAAAAAAAAGGAAAGTCTGAAGATGACCAGGCTTCCTGTTCTGTGGATTCTGAATTATTGTAATTAGGATCTCATGTTTGCAGTCACACAGCCAGCAGTGGGCTCTCAGCCTGTGCACTTTCTATTTTGGTTGGTAATTACTCAGTAGTAAAAAAAAAAAATCACAGATGGAAGAACTGAGGACATAGTTTACTTGGTGCTGACTCTGATGGAAGGTGGGAAAGTACCGGAGGCTCTCTGTAATTCCAGCCATCCAGACCAAAGTGACTGGGCTGAATGCAATAAGGCCTTCTAATTTCCTTGCACCATTTAAATATGTTTTAGTAAGAGTAAGTGAGAAACCTCTGGAAGCCTGAGAGTTGGTGATAAGGGAGGGGAGTGGTGAAGTAGAGGAACTCCTGGTAGGTCCAAGAAAGATGTTAGGACAACAGGATCACATATATAGAATTTTCTATTCTTTAAAAATGATGAGGGGGGCCTGCCCCTTAGCTGTGGTTCGATCCCCAGAACTCAAACCAGCCAAACCTGCCCTGAAGGCATTGGGAGAAAAAAAAAATCCTTCTGCCATTTAGCCTGGGGAGATAGCTCAGTAGAATAAGCACTTGCCTGGCAAGCGCTAAGGCGTGAGTTCAATCCCTGGTACTGCCAAAAAAAAAGTATAAAAATGATGTGTGTGCACGTGTGTGTGCACGTGTGTGTGCACGTGTGTGCGCGTGTGTGTGCGCGCGCGTGTGTGTGTGTGTGTGTGTGTGTTTTGTCCTAAGGTTAACCTCAAATGGGAGTTAAACACCAGTCTCTGGATCATCTGCCTAGCACTTGCCAAGAGTTTACTTACTGACCTGCTGAGTGCATAGCAGTGTGCTCCCTGGTTAGCTTTTGCTGAGACATGCTCTTCTGTTTGGGAAAAGATTTCTCCTCTCTCCCTCCCCCGATTTTTCTATGCCTGGGAAAGCTGGTTCTATAGTACTCAAAATTGTGAGTCACACAGCCCAGAGTCGCTGGCCCCTGGAAAGGGGGCCTTCGCCCTGGTCTTCAGAACAGAGCGCTCTGCAGCGGAGCCAGATGGTTCCCGTCTGCTGCCTGGAGTCCAGGCACTTCCTCCCCGGGACGGAGCCCTACCGCCCTCCTTCCTCCGCAGCCCCTCCCACATTTCTACCCCCACCACTGGGCCTCTCTGTTTTGTCGCTAGAAATAATCTTTTATTGCCCAGTTGTTCGGAAGTGACCTTTTGCCCTTGATTAGATAGCACCAGGCTCTATCACCGGATTGCTTTTGAGCTGGCAGTTGCTTTTTTGTGTCGGTTGATCCGGTGTCAGGGAGAACAATACACGGCTTTGCAGAATTTTAGTACAGCTCAGGCCTCGTGTAGAATAGGTGGGGGTGGGGACTGGGGGCTCTATAAAGCAGTCAGGAGGACCCTGGCCGCAAAAATAGCAGACTGATGGGATCCTGGCTGCAAAAAACATCTTTTCCCAAAAAAAACCCAAAACAAATAGCACATTTTAAAATTCACTTGAACATATTTAAATTACTCCTACTTAAGAGCCATCACTCCAGGGGAATAAGAGATTACTTCAGGATTTCACTATATATTATGAAGGTACACAAATGCTCTGTTAAGGACTCGAGTGGATAATTTTATATTAAAATGTTAATCAACAAGAGGATTGAATTTCTCTGACAATGAATTTCCAGAAGATCCTAATTACTCTAAGTAACATATTCTATAACCCATATACAAGATAATGTACTTAATCAATGAAAGCTAACTCATTTTTAAATTTTAAAAATTAGAAAGAATATTGCTGACTTTACTTAATTCCTGGGTAAAATGAAAGCGTTTTTGACTTTGTATTTCTCATAACAGCTCTCGATTTCTTTTGACTTCAAATGTACAGCAACACGTGCTAGAAGCAGTGGAGTGTGAGAGTTTGAACTTTTTATTTAAAACTATTAGTTTCAGTCTAGAATATTCTGCCATAGAGATATAAAAGAACTTGAAAATTCTTTTTAAAGTTTATTAACGTATTAACATCTAAAATGGCACAGTTCCCTAGCCTGCAATCGATGGGGAAAAACGTCTTCTCTTACCTGACACCCACCTTCTTATATGTAATCTTGAATTTTTGTGCTGATTCTTACTATTAATGACCACCCTGTTAATTCTTGGTCTGCCAGTTATAATAGCTTAAAAATATACGCCACTTTTCTGCTCTATGTTCTAGGGGCTGATTCAGTTCCTGTTTCATAGGTTTGCAGTGCTGGGAGACAACTGGCAGGTTGTCATTTCTATTTTCCAGTGTCACTCTGCATGATGATACGTCCTCACAGTGTGGAAAGCGTGTAGAGCAGCCTTTGCCACGAGGAAAGTCACAGACATAAAGTGCAGTGAGTAAGTGTTACCGCCACCATTTCATAGACAAAGTGACAGAACGCAGTCAGGCGTATCAGTGTTCTAGGAGCACACGGTTCTACTCCAGGCTTCTTCATTACCTCGTTTCCCTGGTTGAGAGTGGATATTTTTGAGTGTGTGTGCGTGTGTGTGTGTGTGTGTGTGTGTGTGCATGTGTGTTTATATATGTGACTGATGCAAAGAAAAGTGATTCGTGCTTTCTGCCTTTTTCAGTTTTTGCCCTTTGCACTTTATTCCTTAAATATATTTCTCGTAATCAATGTGAAACATGGAAAGAGTGATGGTTATTGTAGGTCAGTTTTATTAGTAGACAAAAGAAACAGCTTGTCAGGTAACTTGCCAGTTGGTGCTTTCCGTGGTTGAACCTAGGAAATAAGGAAATGACCAATGGAAGACGACGCTTGCAGAGACCTGGTTGAGTGAAGTGAAAATCCGCCATTCACTAGGAGTCTGCTGTTCATGGGCGTCTCCACAGTCAGCCCATTTTCCTACCAGCAGAGGTCTGTAGGGCCAGAAATGGCTTTTAGTTCTCCCTCCCCTCCCTTCCCCTCCCCTCTGCTCCCCTCCCCTCCTCGTCCTCCCTTTTCCCCTCCCATCTTTTCCTCTCTCCCCTCCCTTCCCCTCACTTCCTTTCTCCTTTCCTCCCCTCCCTTCCCCTCCTCATTTCTCTCCTTTTCCTCTTTTTTTGCTATCTCTGTCTCTGTCTCTGTCTCTGTTTCTCTCTCTCTCTCTCTCTCTCTCTCTCTGTCTTTCTCTCTCTCTCTCTCCCTCCCCTTCTTTCTTTCTTTTTTCCCTCTTTCTCCTTTCCCAAAGAAGGTAGTTCTCAGCTCTGGTACTGTTCTGAAAATCAGTTAGAGTGCCGTGATGACAAGAGTGAAAATAGGAATGTTCCTTTAGGCTCGTAGGGTGGACAGCAATAAAAATGCCACATCTGCTCATCATTGTGGCTTATAGATAATAGGAGACTTGGTCAGAGTAGTGTATATTTTATTTTCTTTAAACTCTTTCTGCTTGAATTAAGGATACTTGTATGAAGGGAAGACACGTGTCCTTTTATTTTATGGGAATGACAAAAAGTTAAATTCTTTATGAGAAGAGTCTAGTTTACATGTGAACTTGAAAAAAGTAGAAAAGGATTTAAGAGATATTCTGTTGTTCTGTTATCTAATTTTTTTTGAGACTAGGTCTCCTTATGTAGTTTAGGGTGGTCTTGAACTCAGTATGTACCCCAGGTTGACCTTGACCTTGCGACAGTCATTCTGCCCATGCCTCCCAGAATACTGGGATTAAATGCATATGCTGCTATGCCCAGCTGTGTTGGTCATTTCTTAAAGGGAATAAAAGCTTTTCCCTAATTTACATGGTTATCAAGTAAAGAGTGAAATGTAAGTGAAGTTTTTGGCAGTTACCAACACCAAGACAAAAAGAGCTGGCACATGAGGAAAATTCTATGGTTGCCTTGTTCAAGTTGACAAATATCTGTTATCTTAGTTATTAGCACAGAAGTACAGAAATGCTTTAAAAAGCTTTAATATACGTTAAAGATGAAAGCTAAATGTTCTTTTGTGTCATCCCTTGAAAGCTGATTGTCTGCATATCTCACTTAACATTGTAATGTCTACTTTTAATTTTTAAGGAATGACATATACATGCAATGATAACTACACTTTTACTGAAAAAATAAAGTACTAGTGAATTATTGATGAGGTTAACCTTAAATAGGGCATGGAGGCCTGGGAATGGAAGCCACAGAGCTCTGGTTATTAGGTATAGAATTGCAAAAACTAATTAAAGTCAGCTGAAGTAGATTTTTTTGATTAGGAAGAAGAAAAAAATCTCTTCTCAAACACTGATTGAAAGCACAAGAGTGAATTAAAACGAAAGTTATTGTAAAATATGGAAATATGGAAATGGCTGTCTTCAGTCAATTAACCATATATTAGTTTTGTCATGAAATAAACAAGCAATTTGTTGAATTAGTATATTTTCCAGTATTCTGAATATTTGATTTCATGGCTACGACCCTAAAATTTGACTTTCATTTCCTTCACTGAAACAAGATTCTGAAATCTCCAAAGTTCCTTTTGCTGGCTCAATGTTGGATTTCTTCATCTTTAGTCATTCGATTCTGGTCTCAGGGTCACCAGGGTTTCTGTTATCTTGTGTATCTCAGTCCACAGAGGTCTGTCTTCAACACTGTGCTTCCTACAACCTGTTAATAACACCACCAGTGCTAGAGCCCCAACCCTGTCCTCTGTCCTTTTCCTCGCCTACTCCTCTTTGAGATTTATTTGTGAACGTCTTAATCCACATGACTGAACAGATGGTGACCCCTCCACATGCTTCAAGATCTGCCCCAAAATATTGCTCAGATATTTTCCTGATGACCAAATCAAAAGCTCCTACCAGGAAACCTGCTATCTCCCGCAGCCTATGCACACCAGTATTCTTTTTTACTGGATGACTGCAAAGGGTGTTAAGTAACTTGCTGAGTAGGGAAAAAATAAAATACAAACCTGTCAGATAATAGATGAGCCAGCTTTAAAGGATTGTAGCAACTTTGTAGTTGATAAAATCTAGTCATTGAGAAGATGACTCCTTTATGGAGCTTGTTTCAAGCTACGTCCTTGCATCTAACAGAAAGTATACAAGATAAGTGATGAGGCTGTTGAGACTTCTTTGTTCAAGCCTGGGTTGGACCATTGGCTAGGTAAAGTTCTCTCAGCCTCAGTTTCCTCTTTGCTGAAGGCTTATCCCATAGCTTTTGTGGTTAAGATGAAATAAAATATATAAAGCACTATAATATACCAAGAAATGTAAATAGAAGGTAATTATACTACAATGATTGTGTTGGGGATTTGTGGTTGCTGTAATCAAATGTGAATACTCATACCATGCTTGTAACTCAGTGGTTATTTGCTTGTTCACTTGTTTATTATTGCTCTTTCCCCTAAGTTGGAACCCCATATAGCTAGGGAATGTATTTTTTTATTAGCCATTGTAAACCTGTTAGTAGTAGAATTTCTGGCTTTCTTAAATATTTGTTGCATGGATGAATGGATAGAATATGATACATAGCTGCAGGAACATTACCCTCATGGAGTTCAAAAGGATGTCAGAAAATCTATAAATATCAATACTTGTAAATATCAATACTTGTAGAACGTCCCCAACTCCTCCTTCTAGTTCAAAACTATTTTAGAGAAAATTGTGAGAAGTCTGGATATCTTGGATCCCGAGTCACAGCAGCAACCGACAGTAAGGAAGTGCTGGGAGGGCCCCAAAGAAGCGCTCCGTTATCAGCAAGGAGAGAGAGAGCCATCAATTCGAGAGGTTCGTGGAAGAGCTGCTGTTGGGCACGCAGGTGTGAGGCAGTCTTGGCGCACTGACACGGTGGAGTGGGAGGGTGTGATAAGAGCGCAGGAACTGTGCAGTACCGCCTGCACCCACAGTGGTTTGTAAGGGAAGAGCAGACCACCAGCTCAGCTTGAGAGGCCATCGCAGGGACAGGAGGGCAGCCCTGAGCCCTCAGGAAAGCCGGAGTGGACTCATTTTCTTCTACAATGTAAGCAAGTCTATAGACCACTTTTTTTTTTCTTTTTCTTTTTTTTTTTTTTTTTGCAGAACTGGGGATTGAACTCAGGCCCTTGTGCTTACCAGGGAAGTACTTATTCTACTGAGCCATCGCCCCGGCCCCTATAGGCCATTTAGGATCAAATAAACAAATTAAAATGCCCTATTTGTGATAATACTGGATGAATAAGAATTGTTTTATTTACTAATGCCAAACTATAAAAATCTAGCAAATTGGCAAATTCTAAATAATAGGAATTTCATTTGTTGTCTATGAAAACATCCTTACCACTGCTGAATAAATTGGAACCACTATATTCCTGTTCTCCTCTGGGGCTGGGGAGCTAACCCAGGACCTCAAGGATGTTAGGCAAACGCTCTACCACTGAGCTCCGATGCAAGCCCATCTGTGGCCATTCTCTTAACTCAACTTAGTCAGCTCCTTAGTTGGCCAGAATAAGAAAGCTTTATTTTTGCCACATTATATTCTCTTGGTATCTGAGTTGTGCCTTAATAAGTTAGACACTCAAGATGTTAAATACATTTTGGTGATGATAGGCAGATAGATTTATATTGTCATATACAGAGAGTAGAGTTTTCTTTTTGTTTCCTTTAGCCTGATATTCACAAATGAGAAATTCTGAAAGCCTGACATTTAATTCAAGCTTCATCTTATTTCAAAACATTTTTATTGACCACCCACATGAAGCAGGTGGCACTGGAGACAGATGATGAGTGAGACAAAACTATCCTGTGTCTCAGGGACTGAATGGCTTTAATATTCCAAATGGAGAAAAGACCTTGTGTTAGACCATCAACTTTCAAGACTAGCGATGTTTGGAGAAGTATTTACTATTAGTTATATTGAGCAAAGAATAAACTTACAGGATTTAAAAGTTACAGCTAAAATAAGTGACTCTGAACTGTAAAACATGTCAAATAAAGTTTTAAACATGTTAGAGAATAGCTTTGGTCTTTTAGAAAAGATTTCAATTAAATTCATTAGAGGACATTCTTCTCATTACTTTGAATAATAATTAACTTTTTTAGAAAGGCAGAAAGGACATCAAGTGTATTAAATCAAAATAAATTTATTAAGAAACCCATGTGCAGTTGGGTGAAACAAATTTAGATGAAAATAACTGCAAGTCGAACATGGTGGCACATGTCTGTAATTCCTGCGTTCTGGGAGGCTGAGGCAGGAGGACAGCAAGTTCAAGCTCAGCCTGGGTAACTCGGTGACTCAGGGAGACTCTGTCCCAAGATCAAATATTAAAAAAGGGTGGGGTTCTAGCTGAGTGTGAAGGCCCTGAGTTCAGTCCCCAGTATTGAAAAAAGTAATTGCAGAAATATAACATTGACACCAAACCAGTTTTTAAATACACTTACAGGGGCCGGGGAGATGGCTCACTAGAATAAGTGCTTCCCTGGCAAGTGCAAAAGTCTGAGTTCAATCCCTGGTTCCGCAAAAAAACTCCAAAAAAACAAAAACAAACAAACAAAAAAACCAAACAAAACTAAATACACTTACTTTGTATATTTTTCATTTGTTCTTGTTTTAATTTTTGGAAGCAGCTGAATTAGTTTGGAACTGCTTTAAGAGTGGGCAGCTCTAAATCTTTTCATGGGTTGGGTTTTGATGTCCTGGGTTATTCTAGTTCATTAAATCAACCAGGAACCAAATAAAAGTATTCAGAATGGAACAAACTGTGTCTGATTGAATGATAATTTCCTGAAGTTAAAAAAAATATCTCTCTCCATCAGATAGTAGCTGATACCCGCTCCTACCATCAGATTGGAGGAACCCACACGGGCAGCGCTCCGGGAGCGGCGCCAGCACCACTGTCATCACTGGTAGCTAGAGAAAGGCATGATGAAGAGATTTGCTTGTAGTGTTGCTCATCATTACTAATTTGTATATCTGGTAGGTAGAAGGAAATGAGTGACACTCTCACTGCCATCCGCATCCTCCTCCATCCTCTCTGATTCCTTGTCCTGTGCTCAGATGTGGGCGCCCTGCCAGGACTGGGGTCTCAGTCTCTGCAGCTGTTATCCTGCAGTTTGGGATGTACGATCTATCTATCTATCTATCTATCTATCTATCTATCTATCTATCTATCATCTATCTATCTATCTATCTATCTATCATCTATCTATCTATCTATCTATCTATCATCTATCTATCTATCTATCAATCATCTATCTATCTATCTATCTATCTATCTACCTATCTTTTGATCTTTCTTTCTCTCTCTCTCTCTTTTCTCTCTCTCTCTCTCTCTCTCTCTCTCTCTCTCTCTCTCTCTCTCCTTTCTTTCTTTCTTTCTTTCTTTCTTTCCTTTGGTACAGGGGCTCACTACACAGCTCACATGCATAGTGATCCTCCAATCATGCAGGAGGATTTTGACCCCTCGTGGCAAGGCAGTCCTGGCCCTCCAGGCACAGAGGGAGACATGGAGAGGTGGGCGTGCCCTGGCCAATCTCCTTCCAGCCTTGTGTTCTCATGTGAGAGGAACTGGAATGATTCTGCCCAAACTCTTAGGTTACCACAAGTTGATCTGAGTGGAAATAGGTCTCAATCTAGTAGATAGCAGCCCAATTTTTAAAGTTTTTTTTTAAAAAAAATCTTTTATTTATGTATTTATTTGGCACAGGGTCTCACTGCATAGCTCAGACTCATAGTGATCCTCCTGCCTCAGCCTCCTCAGTGCTGAGATTATGCCTCAGCCTCCTCAGTGCTGAGATTACAGGCATGCATCACCATGCTGGTCCGGCATACAGTACCAGGGGCTGAACCTGGGTACTTGGGCTTGCCAGACAGGTGCTTAGACTACTGAGCTATCTCCTCAGCCTAGCAGCCCAATTTTCTTTAACAGAATAATGCAACCAATAGGAAGAGAACAGTTTTCTTCACCTTAGTAGCTCTTCTTCCTTCTTTTCTTTCTCTCCCTCTTCCTCTTCCTCCTCCTCCTTCTTTCCCTTCTCTTTCTCCTTCTTCTTCTTCATCTTTACCTTTTTCTGCCCTTTCTCCTTCTTCTGGTAACTATACAATAGTCATAGTGTTTGATATAATTGTGCTTCTATAATGCACATAAACCGAAGGGAGGAAGTTAGAAAGAATGGACTCAGAGTTAGATGAATACCAGTTCAAAGCCTACCAGGGGACAATGTCTACTTCCAAAGTGCCTTTAGACTTTGACAACCAGGCTTACTCCTGGTGTGCTGCTGTCCCTGTCTTGGAGGATCTTGCCTCTTCTCCCCTGCCCTCCTCTCTTCTCATGGTGTGGAGTCTGCGGGTCCGAGGAAACATGGCAGTTCGAGCTGCATAGTGAGGCCCTGTATCAAATATGTTAAAAAAAAAAAGAAAGAAAAAGAAAGAAAAAAGAATAGCTTCATTTTCTACTGCAACCACCATCACATCTCCTCAGAGATTCGTACTAACTTAAAGACATTCTTCTTCCTCTGTCTCAGTGCCGTTAGTCTCAGGGGCCCCACTACCTCTCCGTGAAACTGAGTTTATTACTTACCTTCCCTCCTCCCAATCCAGTCCATCATACCTGTTTGTATATGGTTAACTTCACTCATATAAAAAGCTTCAGTATTTAAAAACAGAGCTCCTCATTCTAATTTAATTCTGATGGCAAGGTTAGATGTCGCCGTGGAATGAGCATTGTTTAACATCACTTGTTCACTTATCTGAGTGCTAGCTCTGACTCTGTAGGAAGCTTTGTACTCGTCAGCTTTCTTCTCGCTAGGAGCGCATTCCTGACACGCACAACCTAAGGGACTGGAGGTTTAGTGCGCTCGAGTTTCAGAGCACTAGTCCTGTGGGAGGCTGGCTCCCAGGCAGGAGCGTCGTCGAGACAGTGGGGCCTAGAGGAAGAAGGCTGTGAAGCTCATGGAGGCAGCGCGCGGGACCAATGCCAAGGAGGGGCCAGAGACCAGAGGCAGACCCCAGGTCCACTCGCCTGCGACCCGCAACAGACGTCCAGAAGAGCGCTTTACTGATTTCCTGAGCAGCTCGCAAGGCCGCCAAGTAAATAAGCCTATCTGTCACAAGTCCTAAGAGCTAAAGAATGTCCGTCTTTAAGAAGTCAGGATAGGATTTAGCAATGAAAGAATGGAGGGGAAATTTAGTACAAGACAAGAATTGTTTCTATAACCATTTAATAGTATTTTGACTGAAGTAGAAGTAGAAAGTATAAATATAGAAAAAAGAGACAAATTATTATTTATGATATGTTGTTAAGCATGCCTATGAAAATGTAAAAGAAAATGTTTTTAAAATGTATTTTGTGCAGGATCTCACTACGCAGCTCAGACTCGTAGTGCTCCTCCTGTTTTCAGCCTCCCTAGCACTGGGATTACAGGCATGCATCACCACGCCTGGTCTTGATGGCTGGCTCAGAGGGTCTGGTGAGGGGACCAGCGGAGGATGTGGTGACGGGAATTGAACCCCAGTACCTGCACTTGCCTGAGAAGGTGTTTAGTCCACTGAGCTATCTTGCTGGCCCTCAAAAATGTAAAAAAAAATTTTTTAAATTAATTTTATTTGTATATTTTTGCTATATATAATGATCACATTTGTCATAGAGAATTTGTACCTGTACATGACATATCTTGACTTTTCTTTTTCTCCTTGTTCCCCTCCCCCTTCAGCCCTTCTTCCTCTCCTGTGTTTCCATTTTTTCTCTTTATATTCTCTATCCCCTGCTTTCTCCTCCTTCCTTCCCCCTCTTGCTCTCTTTCCCATACGAATGTTTCCCTCCTATGTCCCAGCGCCTATCATCCACATTGGTCTTTGTTTAGATTTTCAATTTCTCACACAAAAGAGACAATTCAGTATTTACACATGAAAGAATTTTATATTTGAAGCAGCGTAGAAAATTTCAATAAGGTGGCTGGATGACATCAATTTCAAAATCAATAGCTTTCCAATTTGGTAGCAGTAACCACAAAGAAAATATAATGTAGGAAAACATTTAATCAACAGGGACGTCTGTTGCGGGTCGCAGGCGAGTGGACCTGGGGTCTGCCTCTGGTCTCTGGCCCCTCCTTGGCATTGGTCCCGCGCGCTGCCTCCATGAGCTTCACAGCCTTCTTCCTCTAGGCCCCGCTGTCTCGACGCTCCTGCCTGGGAGTCAGCCTCCCACAGGACAATTATTAAATCAAAACATTTAATAATAAAAGTTGTTAATATTAGTAGTAATAATAAAAGTTATTATTATTATTATTATTATTATTATTATTAATAGTAGTAGTAGTAGTAGTACTGGGAATTGAATTCAGGTCCTTGCACTTGCCAGAGAGGTGCTGTGCCACTGAGCTATAAACCTGGCCCAATAATGAAATTATTTACTAGAATATTAGGGAAACAAAATGATATACTTTTCTCTGAATGGAAAGGTGAAGTGAAAAGATCAAGTTATTTCAAAACTATTTTATAGGTCTAACACATTTCTAGTCATACTACACATCCTTTTCTTTGGGAACTTTGGGAATTTGACTGAGTCATTCTAAAGTTTGTCTAGAAGACTACATATGAAAATGTTGTGACTTACTTTTTTGAAAAGCATGGCTAGGAATTCTATGTGAAGTGATAAGAAATAATTAAGACTGAAATAAGAATAAAAAAGCCAGCAGTAAAACAGCTCTGAAAATTTTTCTCATATTTATAGTAAATATTCTTGATTTCTAAAATAAAGAACATGTTGATTAAGATATGTGCCTAAGAAGCCAGAGAAAAACATGAAGTCAAAATTTTGTTCCTTTATTATACAGTATAATAACTGTTAGATAGAGTAAAAGTATAAAAAAATCTAGAAAAATGCATACATTTAAGTGATTTTTAAGATAACAAATTTCGCAAGCATTAGAGCAGTATAGTGCATAGAGTGGAATGAATTCTACAGGGAAATTCATTTAAAAATATAAGTAAAATTATGAAATTGGACAAATATATAGAAAAAGCATTATTGTCACAACATTGGTTATAGGAAGAATATAAAAGCCCGCAATGATGAAGCCTCCTAGCAATCCCTGTACTCTGGGAGGCTGAGGCAGGAGGATTCCAAGTTTAAGCCCAGCCTGGCAATCTGCTGACTTAGCAGGATCATGCCCCCCCCCAAATAATAATAATAATAATGAAAGGTTAACAAAAAGGCTGGGGTCTAGCTCTGTTTGAAGTCCCTAGATTCACTTCCCAGGACCTCCACCATCAGAAACAAACGAATGACAGAACACATGTGTAAAGGGTTACTGTGGACAGTCAGGAGACCGTAACAACTCAACCAACAAGCCCCCACATTTCAGTCTCACTAGTGATCAAAGAAATCCAGATTAAAGCAACCACTGTAAGTCTTTTAAAGACAGATGTATCTGATAGCTATGTATTGTACATGTCTAAACACAGTCACACATTTAATATGGAGCACTAGCAGGCTAAATATGTTACTGATGGCATGGCTTGATACGCACCCATAATCCTTTGGGGAAGTAACTGTGCAAAGATTCCTTTAACTCGGTGCTTACGGTGCCTGAGGAAATCCGCGGAGTGAGCTGGAAAGTGTGGGGGGAAAGCAGAAAGCACACTGACCTGAAGTAGACCCTAGAGCCCAATTCTGCCTAAAGTAAATATGCTAGGGCTGGCCAAATAGCTCAGCTGATTAAAGCCCCTGCAAGCAGAAGCAGGGACTGGGGGTTCGATCCCCAGGCCTGCCATGCTGGCCTTCCCCTCGGGGGCGTGCTGGAGCCCCCTGAGAAGGTAATTGAGACTGGGTATGGTGGCGCAAGCCTGTAATCCCGGCTCTTGGGAGGCTATAAACAGGAGTCCAATCTAGTAGTGAGAAACTCAACACCCTGCAGACCCTTCCCTAAAATACATTAAAAAAAAGAGTAAATATGCTTATGTATATATGTACATTGAGGCAATAGCTATTTATATAGATAGATGAGATTTAAATTTTGTACCTTTTATTTTGTGTGTTTGGCACATATTGTCTTTGTATTTGGGAAAAACACTGGAATATTATATTTAAAAGTTAAAAATATTCTCCCTTTTCCTGTGAACTAAGGGGTGATCTAATCGTCCCCATTTCTGGTGCCTCATTTTATCTTTCAAAGTATTTTTTTCCCCATAAATCCTACAGCTCCTCAGTAAAAAATAAAATGATATTCTTGTAATTATGAATTTTCATCCTAACTGCTTTATATAACAGGATTGTCAAAAGCTTTTGACTCACTGGTTGGGATATAGCTGAGGAACAGAGGGCTGGCCTAGCACATGGGAGGCCCTGGCTCAGGCCTGGTGCCCCCCACCCCGGTCCTCCATATCGTTTCTGACAGATTCACATTAAACCCTTTGACTGATCTCAATGATAAAAGCCACACAAACAGTTAAGGGGGATTATTTTAGAAAACATCCTAAAGTAAAGTAGACATCACTATTCCAACAGTTTAAAAAAGTAATTTACACAAATTCTTACTTCAGACTGATAGAGTTCAATAAATTCAGCAAACATGACATTTTCCAAGATTCAATTTAATTTAAAGCCAATTTCTCATGCTCTTCTTGATCTCCATTACAGTTAATTCATGGAATCTTAAAACTGATCTTTAAGAAAAAGATGCCTTGGGCTGGGGAGAAAGCTCAGTGGTCTGGTAAGTGCAAAGACCCAGCAGCTGTCTGGTAAGTGCAAAGACCCAGGTTCAGTCTCTGATATGGGGCCTGCCAAATAGCTCAGTGGATTAAAGCATCTGCAAGCAGGCACAGGGGCTGTCCCCACTCCCCTCCTCAGGGCACTGAGACAGACAACTGAGACTGGGCATGGTGGCACGCACCCGTAATCCCAGCTCTTGGGAGGGTATAAAACAGGCAGATCACTATGAATACAAAAATAAAATAACATAAATTAAAATAAAATTTACTTTAAAAAATTCCCTGGTACCACATGATGAGCTGGACCCAGAGCCCTTTGTGCACCATGAGGGCCACTGAAACCAGGTGTGGTGGTGCACACCTGTAATCCCAGTGCTGGGGAGGCTGAGACGGGAGGATCACTGTGAGTACGAGCTATGTAGCGAGACCCTGTGCCAAATAAATAAACAATTTAAAAATTTTTTTTTTAAATAGATGCCTTTGCCTAGGCAGGTCTTGGATTCCTTAAGGAGAAAGGGGCAATTTAGATTACTACATTTCACTTTTGAGACTGAAATGTGAAAAAGCATGTTGCAAGCTAACTTTAGCCAAACTCTGTAGGTGTGATAGGTGAAAGCTGGGTCGAGATCCGGGATCCCCAGGTACTCACGTAGGTACTTATGGGTGTCCTTGAAGTGATTTCTATAATTCCAAATAACAGAATCAATCATTTTCCCATAGAAAGGTTGCTGCTTTTATTTTTTTCCAGCTTTTGCTTTCCTGTTCTTGCCTTTTGAGATAATCTTATTCCAGACTTGCTGGCAGTTTTGTGTAACTTTGTTTAATAAAAGGCTATAAATAACATCATTTCAGCTTGGCAGACAATTTCAAATTCCACAGTTCATTGAGTAAGGATGGAATTTGGGTCTACTGACTCAGGACAGCCCCACGCCCCTTAGGACTGTTGTTAACTGGAAGAATTTTGGGTTTACTTCAGTGAAATTTATGTTTATTTTTTGCATAGCCAAAAGCTTAAGAGTCTTAACAAACAATTGATCTATTGATGGATGTCAATATATAATACTACATTTGAATCTACACGGCAGATAATTTGTTTGGATTTCTTTGGGTGATTATATACATGTAGGCTTAGAATGTATTTGATCCTCCTAGAATGCTCTATTTTGGGGAGAGACTGTTGTTGGTCCGGTTTGTGCTGGGAACACTGCTGAGGGACACACAGGACTCACTTGTGCCAGTGAAGGCTCAAAAGCTTGGAGCTGGAAGACTCATGAATTCTCCCAATCATGCAGTGCATTCAGCAAGAAGAGGCCTTTTTGGTGAACAGATAGGAAACTTCAGTGGGTAATGGTGGATCTTGAAGCAGCTTGAGAGACTCTTCTTCAGGGTGCCTCCATGATATTGGGTACTTTGATCAACTATCAAAGTTTATTTGATTTAAACTTACTGGTACAACTTAGGTATATACATAATGACCACATTTGCTACAGGGAATTTGTATCTGTACACATATATCTTGATTCCCCCCCCCCAACATTCCCATCCCCTCTTTTCAAACCCCCTTCCTATTCACAAAGCTCAATTTTCATTTTATCCTTTTCTCATTTTTAATTCCCCCTACTTCCTTTCCCCTCCTCCCTCCCTGTTTCCTTTTTCCTTTAGATCAGCTAATTTTGCCTACAACATAGAAAATGGGGAGAAAAAAAAATAATCATCATTGGTTTAGCATCAGTGATAGCAGAGACAGATAGGAAAATTTACAGGCACAAATAGAGTTGATAGTGATTAAGAAGTAAATTTCTAAAATTCAGTTGAGAGTTTGAATACAACGGAATCAGTTTCCAAATCTTTAGGTCATCTTCACCCTGCTCCATCCTTGTATATTTTTTTCCTATGACAAAATAAAGACCTTTTACAAATAATAAGTAATAGAGGAACAGTTTCTTGAATGAACTTTATGACTCATGTCTGTTGTGTACCATTGAACCTATCAGAGAGAGAGAGAGAGAGAGAGAGAGAGAGAGAGAGAGAGAGAGAGAGAGAGAGAAATGTCCCTAGGATCAGCTCTATTTGCATTGGTATTTCCAGTGGAAATGTCAAGTGTGACCTTTTTCTTGTTTGGGTGTCTAATCCTATTTTAAAGCTCTGTCACGCCCCTGCCGAGGGTCAGTGCCCTCATGAATAGAACTTCTGCACCTGCTCCCCCTTTCTTCTCCTCTTCCCCTCTAAGTAGAACTAGAGGATGTTCCGGATGGCAAACGAAACAATACTATGCTTCAGTGACTGCAGTGACAGAAAACCATCCCGGACTTGGGAATTTAGTAGCATAAGTTTAGAACCCATGAGAAAATAAACACAAAAATAGGCAAAGCTGAAAAGAGGGAAAGAGAAAACGTGCAGGACTATTGCATTTCATTGTTGGAAGTATCAGGGCTAACGTGCCCTTGAACTTCTTAATGAATGAAATGGATGCTCTGAAGGAAAAGACCAGCTCTAGCAAATACAGGATGTTCAAATTAGTCATTAACATTTTTCCCATAGCTGAAAAAGTGTTAATATAAAAAAAATCTTGGAAAATATAACAGAAGAAATCCAAATTATCAAAGTGGCTGGATTTGGCTTCCTGAAATTCCCCAAATAGAATTCTGAATAATTATGCTTAGTGGTGCTGAATAAATAAATATAGACAATTTGATTAGTAAAAGGATTACATCTTCATGTGTCATTTAAAGATAAGATACTTTAAAATCATCCGTTTGCTGCTGGCTTTGTTGGATTATAATTTCCCATCAATTATTAGGGAACTAGAGCAATTCAGGCTGAAGCATAACTGTATTTAAACGGGTCATCTGTTACTATTACTTTTAATGATAACCATCAGCAAAAGACTGAATTTACTGTGAAACTCTGCTGAACCTGTGAAGTTCAATATCAACTTTGTACTTGATGACACCTAGCCGTGGAATTCTGAGGTGGTTTTCCAGCCATATTCATCTCACTGATTTCCCTAAAATCATGTGCATTCCCACATTCCTCCTCTTCTCCCCTTCCCTCC
>NW_004524832.1:1075832-1081263 GCF_000260255.1 Octodon degus | reverse complement strand
CCACAAGTTACATTTAAAAAGCTAATTGACTTCTCAAGGATTAATCAACCAGTAGCAATGTAAGCGACTGAAGCACAGAGCGCTGGGTTCAGAATGCCTCAGAGCGCACGCACCTGGACCTAGAACTGGGAGGAGGTGGGCTTGAAACAAGCTCTGAAGACAGAGGGACAGTTGACTTTGAGGGGAGAAGAGGCAAGGGAGATTGAATTCTCTTTTTTTGTAGCAGGGACAAAGACACAAAAATGTTTTGGAGCATGTTTCATACATGCAGTTTCACTGGCAAGGAGTAGACTTTTGGGAGAGGAATCTGAAAAGTAGGTTAAGATTGTCCCATGGCTGCCTGTGATTAGCAGCTTATAGCTTTTTGTCTTGGAGGTTTTGGGAAACCAGTTGAAGGTGTTTGGGCAGGGTAACGATACTGTCATCTAGGAAGACTTATTTACCGGAAGAGAGATCGGGTGGAGATGATTGGGTGTCTCTCCTCCTCACAGGAGGCAGAGAAACAGGTTAGAAGACAGTTGCTAGAATCAGGCGTTACTTCCAGCAAGGTAATAAAAGTAGATATGAGTACTCTGGAAAGTGTGTACTGAGAGGATTTCAAAATTAAATGAATATGAAGAAGAAGATTGAAAAATGATGGTGGGGGTTCAAATTGATGACTAGGAGAAACAAAGTACCTAGGACCAGAACCTGGGGTTTTGTGTGTAATGAAAACAGGGTTTTCCATGTCTTTTTTAAAAATGTACTTGTTACAGAGTCTCACTACACAGCTCAGACTCACAGTGATCCTCCTATTCTCAACCTCACCAGCACTGGGATTACAGGTGTGTGCCACAGTGCCCTGGCTGGCTCAGCAGGCCTGGGGGTGGAGCTGGCACAGCCTGTGGTATTGGTATATGCTATTTTGAATGGCTGTAATTCATTTTATTGAAAATGCTGTGTATATAGCCTACGATGTATCCTCATCCACCTATTTGTCAGATCTATTACTGCATAACTTTTGGGTCTTTGCTAAAGTCAAAATGACCTGGAAAGATAAATTTCTTTTTGGTACTGGGAATTGAATTCAGGACCTTTTGCTTGCCAGGCAAGCACTTATGCTGCTGAACTGTCTCCCAGGCCCAAGGTAAACTTTTTTGAATCAATTCAGGGCAGCCATAACAGCTCAACTAAAGACACAAAAGAAGATTTCCAGAATGGTGGGATAAATGTATTAAAAGGAAGAGAGGGTATTTTGAAGGGAATGAATGGCAATGTGTCTTTTTTTGGTAATTTTTTAAACAATTAAGCATTCATTGTATTTTTTATCACACCATATAGACTATTGAAGTTTGGGTCTGTCAGGCCTTGAGCTACAGCCCTGCAAACTAGTGAGACTATCTCTAATGACCTGGGGCAACACAGTCCAAGTATATTGTTGGCAAAATCCCATTTGGGGATCATCCCATTCAAATGCAAATAAATATTGTGAGATAGAAAAAAATGTGTCTTTGAGATCAACTACATAGTGTTGCCTGTGATCTATCAACCATATAGTGTTAACAGTGTACACGGGTCTTCTAGTAATAGGTAGACCCTGGACTTTTGGGGGCCCATTCAGCTGTAACATCTTGTGAGCCAGCCAGAAAAATATCACCTGGTACAAGATCTCAGAGATACAAAATTTGCATCCCAGGGAGAGTTATTGCTAAAAAACAAAAATCAACATTTAGAAATTACATTGAGTGGTAGCTGAAGACTTAGAAATAATAATAAGGTTGGAAATAAGGACTGTATTTTTCATAATGCTCAGTTTTATGAAATAAGATAGAGAAGGAGAAAGCAAGGAAAGAGAGAAGTATGTAGGACCCAGGGGAGGATTGTTTTAGAAAGGCAAAAGGGGAGACAGCACAGAAAAGAGGACAACATGAGCAAAGAAAAAAAAATTAAGAGATGTTCTCAGCAAAGAATATTATGGCTGAGAATAGGCTGCTGGTTTATAGACTAAAAGACAATAGTTGGCTTTTAAAAATATGGGGCCCACAAGTGCTTTAGAGGAAAATGTGTTTTATGAAAGCAGCCACAGCAATTCTAAAATTTCGTGGTAAAGAAAAAGGAAACTGGAGGCAGCTGGGGTACACAAGTCACGTGACGGACACTGCCTGAGCAGGCACACTACTGCCGCAGGCTGAGATGCAAAAGCCAGGAGAAGAGTGTGAAGGAGTACAGGGAAGTTCAGTAAGCATGGCTATGTACTACAAGCTGCATGCTTGACAGTGCTTTCCTCATTGTATACAAGACCCTGAACTTTTTGGGCCCATTCAACCATCACATCTTGGGAGCCAGCCAGCCAGTGGTACTTATTCACCTATTAGTAGAAGACCCATGTGCACTGTTAGCACAGGTCACAGGCAACACTATGTGGTTGATCTCAAAGATGCATTTTTTTCTGTCTCACAATATTTATTTGCATTTGAATGGGAGGATCCCCAAATGGGATTTTGCCAACAATATACTTGGACTGTGTTGTCCCAGGTCTTTAGAGATAGTCCCCACTAGTTTGCAAGGGCTGTAGCTCAAGCCCTGACAGACTTAACCTTCAAAAGGGGAGGCCCACTATAGTATGTAAATGACCACCCCATTTGTACCCTCATTAAGAAGCTATCTCATAAAACAACATTAAGACTCTCAATTTTCTAGCAAAACAGGGTTAAAAGGTGTTGCAACACAAGGCCCAGATTTATTAACAAAAGATGACTTGTCTGGAATGTATCTGAACTCGAGGATAAAACAATTGTCTTCTAGGAAAATAGAGGAAATCTGCTTTCTGGGACCACCAGAGAACAAGCAGAAACTGAGGGGTTTCTTGGGAGTGGCCAGCTTCTGCCACATAAATATACCACACCTTGGAGCAATGTGAGGACCAGGAGCCGAGTCTCTGGATTGGACAGCAGCTGCTCAAGAGGCTTTTGAAGCCTTAAAACAGGTCTTGATGCAGGCCCCAGCATCAGGAAGTGTAGATCTAACTAAGCCTTCTTCTCCGTGACTGAGTGACAGGAAGTACCACAGGAATACTGGCTCAACATCAAAAGTAGGAAAATTACTTGCTTACTTTTCCATGCGACTGATAGAGTATCATAAGGCTAGCCTAGATGTATATGAGTGATAGTCCACTATTTTATAACACAGATCTGTAACACTTGTCCTGTCTGTGACCTCCATAACAAGTAGACCCATCCTCCCTCATTGCCAGAACCAATGCCAAGGCAAGAGTCCTCCTCTGGAGAAGATTATCAAATAGACGGCACCCATTTACCTCTATGTAAGAGATATACACACCTCCTGTTTCCACTGACACTTTTACTGGGTGGATAGAGGGTCAGAATGGGATCTAGGAGTGGTAAAAGTCTTCCTTAAAGCTGTGATCCCTGGGTTTGGACTGCCTTCATCTATCCAGAATGATAGTGGACCCTCTTTAACCAAATAAATTGCAAAGAGAGTCCCTAAGGCATTGAGAATTAAGTATCTCCATGTTGTGGGGAGACCCGCAATCATTAGGAAGAGTTAAGAGAGCCAATCAAACTCTCAAATAAACCTTAGCTGAGTTCTGTCAAGAAACTCATCATAAGTGGCTAGATCTCTTTCTGATTGGCCTAATGAGATGTACAGAAGCCCCCAAATCCAAACTTAATATCAGCTTATTTGAGATACTTATAAATATTGGAAGTCTGAATTATGGATGGCTTCTCTTTCTCCTCCTTTTTCCCTTTGCCCTTCTGCCTGTTCTATACACAAGAAACTGGCCTATTTCTGGCCCAGCTTCAACTGTAGCAGAGGTGCTGGAGGAAGTAGCAATAAAATGAAAAGTACTTTTTCAGAAAAAAATCACTGTGTGATGCCCCAGATGCGGAGCAGGTTGCCTACACTTAGAAGTGGTATTATGCTCTCAAATGCCAGTTACCAGTGCCTTGGGACCTTGCCTTGGGACCTTGCAGAATCAGATGTATGACTTGGCTGCAAATCTATGCCTTTGTATTGGTTCTGGCAATGAAGGAGGATGGGTCTATGTGTCATGGAGGACACAGACAGGACAAGTGTTACACATCTGTGTTACAAAATAATGGACTGTCACTCATGCAAGCCTTATGATACTCTATCCAGTCTCATAGAAAAGTAAGCAAGTAGTTTTTCTACTTTAGATGATGAGCCAGTATTCCTGTGGTACTTCCTGTCACTCAGTCACAGAGAAGAAGGCTTAGTTAAATCTGCACTTCCTGATGCTGGGGCCTGCATCAAGTAGACCTTAGGAGACAGAAGTATCCTTTTAAAGTGATTTTGTTTGCTGAGTGTGATAAAACGGAATGACAGAAGACCTTAGGTTGTCTCAGTCTACTTTTCAGTTCTGTTAAGACCCCTACATCCCTATGCATGTAGTCGGCTGTTTACCTGCCAGTCCAGCCCCTCACCCCATGTACCTCAAGGGCAGCTCTGAGGTCACTAGTCTCTACCCACAGATATCTTGTGTTTTCTTAGCACACAATGTACAACCAACATTGCTTGCTAATGAAATAGCAATTGAATGGAAGACTTTTTTCTGGAGAGAAGAGATGGGTCTCCCTACAAGGCAGGAGGAGGGGAGAGAGATGGAGAGGTGTAATTTAAAAGGATTAACTCAAAGCAAGACGCTACTCACATCTAATAGTTGATTTCTGTTTCCTTAGTGAATTGAGGACTTTCTGAGTAGGACAGATGGCAGGGCCTGAAGAAAACTGTTATTTTCTATGAGTACAGGACAGAGTAGACTTCCCTTCAAAACCACAATAGTGCCGTGCAGTCATCATTATTCCTGAGAGGTTAAAATATTCATACTTACTTGTGAAGATCATCTTGAAGCCCAAGTCTTGACTGCAAAACCTCTGCTTCCTTTCATGTGCCACGCACAAGTGCAATGGAATAGTTGTCAGAATTGAAGGTGCAGCGAATTACTGTTGAGAACAGCGAGGATCTAATAAGAGTGAGTGACCTCAATTTGCTTAAAGTCAAGGAAGTATTGTTCCCCATCTTGGAGAAGAATAGTCTGCAGAAACCCAAGCTCTGGACCTGGTATGATAGAGGAAGGTTAAGTGAGGAAGTTATGACCAAAGACAGGATTGGAGGGGCTTTGCACTAGTTCAGGTGGCTATGCCCTGGTCCTACAGAGGGGATCAAACTCATGGCCCCAGCCCCTTAATGTATATAAATTGCCCAGATGGGACTTGAACATGAGATCATTCTTCCTTATACTACTGAGGTGCTGGTATTGGAACTTACAGGCATGAGACGCCCTGCCCGGCTCAAACCTAGTTTCTGGTTTTTTTTTTTCTTTTCAAAGTTTTATTGATAAACATATAGCAATGAGACAGTTTCAAATCAAATCGAAAGTACAGTTTCAACAAATAATACACTGCATATA
>NW_004524832.1:1073037-1074592 GCF_000260255.1 Octodon degus | reverse complement strand
GTTCTGAGAGTTCTTTTTTTATTTCAGAAAAGAATTGCGCTCTGATTTCCTCTATATCTTTCTGCTGTTGCTTATTTACTATCGGCCCTCTTAATTCATGCATTTGAGCTGAGCTAGTGTCCTCCGCACTTGTTCTGGGTGGGCATTGGTTTTCTTCCATATGTTTCTGCATTTGATTCTTTAGTGTAGATGTTATTAATTCAGGAATTTATTTTTTTTTATTTCCGGTATGAGGTCTTCTATATCTTTCTGCAGCTGTTTCTTTATTTTTGAAGCCGTTGATTCATTGCTTTCAGGTGTGTGATTTCCACTTTGTTCTGTGTTAATGTCCTCTGCATTTGTTACGGGTGGGCTTGGGTTCTGAGGTTGCATTTTGTTCCGTCTCGTCATTTTGTTTAGCACTGTCTTCTGCCCTTTGTTGTAGATCTTTGCTGTAGTCATAACCTTCGCACGTCCTGAAGTTCAGGTGCAGCTCTACAAAGTTTGGACTTATCCAGCTGCGTCTTCCTTAGGTCTGGCTTCTGTGCTCAGCTCCTTCCCGCTGCTGCCCTTGAGGGTGAGTATGTTGTGACCTGACCTGGGTAGGAGTGGGTCTGCAGGTTCCCGGAACTCAGCAGAAATTCCTACTCGGTGGTCAGGGTGGCGAAGGTACTGCGGAGTGGTGGGGGGTGGCCCGAGGGGGTTGGAGAGGGTCCGGCCCACGCTGCATTTGGGCTGGGACTGGTCCCACTGGCGCAATTAGCAGGAAGCTCTCTACACACTCACCGGTCCTGGGCTAGGACTGGGTCTGGGAGTTCCCAGAACTTGGCAGAAATTCCTACTCAGCGGTGGGGGTGTGGAAGGTACTGCGGAGTGATAGGGGCAGCCCGAGGTGGTGGGAGAGGGTCCGGCCCAATCTGCGCCTGGGCTGGGACTGGTCCCGCTGGCATAGGGTAGCAGGAAACTCTCCACACACTCACCAGACCAGGGTAGGACTGGTTCTGGGGTTTCCCGGAACTCGGCAGAAATTCCTAGTCGGAGGGCGGGGTGGGGAAGGTACTGCGAAGTGGTGGGGGGCGGCCCAAGGGGGTGGGAGAGGGTCCGGCCCAAGCTGCACCTGGGCTGGGACTGGTCCCACCCGCGCAGGGTAGCAGGAAGCTCTCCACACATGCACCGGACCTGGGCTAGGACTGGGTCTGCCACCTGACATTCTATTACATGTCATTTGTGTTAAATGCATCTTTTAAAAGGGGCTGAAATGTAGTCTTTTGTTTGTCTGAGCTTTATCTCATATTCCATTTTGTTTTTAAAAGAACAGTCTAGGGGCCCAGGATACAGCCTCTGGTTGGCAAGCACAAGGTCCTGAGTTCAATTCTTGTACTCCCTGAAAAGAAATAGATAAAGAAGGTTATGGAACTGCTTGGGGAAATTTCCTGTAACTTACATTAATAGAACTACAATCTTTTTTTCCTATAATTTTATTGATAAATAAATAGCAATGAGATAGTTTCAAATCAAATTGGTAGGACAGTTTCAATAATTCACACATTGCATACATTCTTCCTAGTGGTTAATT
>NW_004524832.1:1065066-1072937 GCF_000260255.1 Octodon degus | reverse complement strand
GATGAATGTCCATTTTGTATCTGTGTATTCAAAGTGGTTAGGATAGATATATAGTTGCATTCTTTTAATGAATAGAATGATTTGTTCTAATGGTGTTTGTAAATAGGATCTCAAGTCCACATCTTGTACAGTAATTACCCACTAAGGAGAATATATGCCGTGTGTTATTTTTTGAATCTGTACTTCCAATTTGATTTGAAACTGTCTCATTGCTGTTTATCAATAAATTTTGAAAAAAAAATAAAGGATTATAGTTAAAACATTATTTTATTTATTATTTAGAATTGATATATTTTCTTTTAAAAACTTATTTATCTTAAATAGAAAAAAATAAAAAATAAAAATGGTACAGTTTTCAGAACAAGAAATATAAAATTCACAGTGATTGCTCTATTACATATTGTTATTTTCCAAGTAGTTGTGCAGAATATCAAATATAGCCATGCAAAATTGATCAAACAATTAAGCCATAACTGTTCCTTTCAAGAAACCAATAGAAGGGCCAAATAGATCAGCAGATTAAAATGCCTGTTTAGGCAGAGGTAGTGTCCTGGAGTTCAATCCCCGGGCCAGCAGGCCTAGGATCGTATCTTAAAAGAAAACATTTAGTCTTTTAAAGCATTGTTTTTAAAAATTAAAAATAGTTGTTATGGCTGGAAAACTGTGAGAAGGGTGTAATATCACTTCTAAGGAATTTCTGCCACAAATGTGTAATCTCAGTTCAATTATGAGGAAACAGCAGACAACCCTAGAATATTCAATTTAAAATGAGAGCAAAGGCCAGGGAGATAACTCAGTTGAATAAGCACTTGCCTGGCAAGCACAGCATCCTGAGTTCAATTCCTGGTACCGCAAAAGAAAAAATAATAATAATAAAATAAACTGAGTGGTGCCACATGCTTGTAATCCAGACATTCTGGAGGCTGAATCAGGAGGATCACTGAGTTTGAGACCAGCCTGGGTTGCACAGTGAGTGCAAGGCAATTGTGGACTAAAGAGAGAGAAATTGTCTCCAAAAAAAAGAGGCAGAGGGAATTCTTTAAAATTGAAATTCTTTAAAATTTTCAAAATTAAAAGAACATAGAAGAGTCATAACAGTGCAGTAGACTCACTAGTTGGAGACTGGATTCAGCTCTGGTGGACAAAATGTTTTGAAAGACAAGATTGAGTCAAGATACAAATTTGGAATGCAGATGGGAGGCTAATTGCAGTTGTCCTGGACTTGGTGACAGTACCAAAGAGTGTAAAAGAACTTCTTTCTGGAAAGCCTCAGACACCAGGCTGTGCATGTGCAAGTTGTCCTCAGGTGGTTTGGAATCACAAAGAAGACAGGACAAATGCTAGCATAAGAAAGTCTGGGAAAGATATGGAGATGATTATTGGAATGCTGTAATGGAAATGCCATACCTGCCACCATTAGGTGATACTAAGCGTTGGAGAACATGACTGACAGATCCAATGTCTAGGTTTTGGTTTCAAACTTCATGAGAATTGATGCGAAAAAGTAAGTTGAGCCCACTGAGTGAGTCTTTTAGTGATTTTAATTAAAATATTTATTGATTTCATAACCCTGGCTTATAATTAGTGATGAAAGTCTTAAGAAATGGGAAAAATATTGTTGGCCTTCACCATGCAATTCATTATTTTTCTTCTTATTATTAAAGACAAATCTCTCTCTCTCTTTCTCTCTCTCTCCTTTTTGAGATAGTGTTTTGCCACATAGTTTAGGCTCAGCCTTGAACTGCTGTATAGCCCAGGCTGGCCTGAACTTGTAGTGATCCTCCTGCCTCAGCCTCCCAAGTGCTGAGGTATGTGACACCATACCTGTTAACCTGAATATACAATTATTGTTGCCTAGGCAACCAATTTTTGCTTACAACTCAATTTAATGTTAACAAAACAGACAATGAAAAACAATTTTGATCTTCAAGATCTAATTACAATGATAGATAAAATAATTTATGCAAGGTTTTTTTTTTTTTTAATGTGTGTGTGTATGACTTTTCTATAGTGTTTTTCATTAAAGCCCTAACAGGCTAGTTTTGGCTTAACCCATCTCTAGTGTAGAAATGACCCTGGATATCTGTCCTTTTGTTTTAGAAGTAAATTGTGTTTTTTAAAATTGCCTGAGAGGGAAAAGTTACATCGTACCACTAAGGCACTCAATGAATGGGAAGCTCTTAGTGCCCCTTCAGTTGTGTTCCAGGTCCTTGGACGGCAAACATGTCAGAGGGGTAGTGGTACGGGGACAGGAAGCACCATGGCTTTCTCCAGGGTTACTTTAGTGTGTGTGCTGCTAAAACAAGCATGGCTGAATTTTACTTCAAAGCGCTAGAGATAGTGGTTTCTACAAGGGGTAAAACAGTTTAGCTGCTGCCAGGCTTTGTTATTACCCCTTCCCATATTCCCTCCGGAAGTCATAAACCCCTGGAGTGTTTCCAGGACTTCTAACGCTTTCCTCTTTGCCCTTTCTCCTTAGCTTTCACTCCCAGCAAAGTAACCTCTGGACAGCCATCTCCCAGGTCTCACTGAACACTGGTCAAGTCTCAGACCAATTCTACCTAATCTTTTTGAAGAAGGTCATGGGTAAACTCTCTGCAGCAGATATGAAGTCCCTTAAATGTACCCAAGGCCTGCTGCAGACAGAGTGCCTCCTCTGCTTTCTGGACATGAGCAGTTAGCTTTGGTGACATGAAAACATAGCAGTAAGCATGAGACCCTCCCTGCACTCTATCTAACAGGTCATGAGCTGGACCTCGGACATGCAGAAGAGGTAGGCGTGGTAGCAGCAATGATTTGCATGGCAAGCGCAGCAGCTGTTCAGAAGCAGACAGGATGGCAGAGTGAGCCTCTTCCAGGTTGCTCCTGCCTCTGTGGAGATGCTGTAGTTAGCAGTGTGGCTTCTTTGCTGAACTTCCTGTGTCTGAGAATTACCTAGTGACAGTTCACCAATCCTCAACAGGCACTGAGTCTGAAAAACCAGGACTGCTCAATGATGTCAGAGTCCTCCCAATGGTGTCACCACTCTTCTGGTTGTATGTGGCCAGACACAAAGACCTTGCTGATGTGATCTCTTCTAAAACACAACTCACAAGTGTCGGAATCATTTGTTACTTTTTCAGAAGTGCAGAATCTTGTCCAAGTACATCCTTATGGAAAAAGAATAAGGTCAAAGAATCCTCATAAATTTTGAACATCATTCAAAATTTATTCCTGAGCAATCTTGTTTTTTTTTCATTTATGTTTTTGGTACAGGGTCTCACTACACAGCTCAGACTTGTAGTTAGTGATCCTCCTATTTTCAGCCTCCCATTGCTGGGATAAAGGCATGAGCCATTATGCCTGGACTCAGTTGCCAGCTCAGCATGCCCTGGGGGCAAGCCCAGCACAGCATGTGGGATCAGGTATAGAACCCTGGTCCCTGTGCTTGCTGCAGCAGGTACTTAGTCCACTGAACTATCTTGCCAGCCCATCCTGAGAAATCTGAAAATGATGACTGTTGCATCTCTTCTTTTCTAATCATTTATTATAATTTCTCCATTCTAAGATACTCCAATTCTTTTAATTCTTTTTATCTGATTATTTTTATCTCATCCTAATCTCAGTGGTCACAAACATTTACCTATGTTTCCCAGGCAAAGTGGTCTTAGATTTTTTTTTTCATTTCCTGCCCAAGGCTATTAGTTTGGAAGTGGAAATATGTTGTCTAGAGTGTGCTTGAACTTGTGATTCTCCTGCCTTGCCTCATAGTTCATGTTACTCGATGCTATTTTCTTCTATCATAGAGAACATATAAGATGTAAATTTTTCCAAATTTGTTGTATCATCTTAATATAGCCACTCTAGCTGTCTTACACTTACTATGTGTATGGAATGTTTTCACCTCCTTTTGTGTCTAAGATGTTTGTTTCATTATATTTCATATGCTTTTACGCATGGCATATAGTTGGATGTTGAGTTTTTGGCTTACTCAAGTGTCCCTCTGTATTTCATGGAATTATTGGCATGGTTGGGGTTAATTGTGGCAGTACCATCTTTCTATTTGTTTTCTATTTGACTCTTGTTTTTATAAATCTTGCTTTATAGGTTTTTAAATTGTGTTTTGAATAGTAGGTTTTTAAGAAAATTGTAAGAAGAAATAAAACACAGTTTTGTTAAATGGGTAATCCCTTCATTTATTATTTCTGGTGCTCTTTGTTTTTCCCTGCAATCTTAAGCTTCCAGTAGGTGTCATTTTTATTTGGCTGAAGGACAATTGAACTTCTTTTGTTTTTATAGTACATGTCTCCTTTCTTTGTCTGAGAAGTCTACTTTTAAAATTTTCAATCTCATTTATTTTTCAGTGGCACTGGATGTATAACCCTGAGCTTTTTCACTAAGCTACATCCCCAGCCTTTTTTCACTTTTCATTTTGAGATAGAGTCTTGCTTGGTTCCTAAGTCGCATAAAGTGGGCTTGAACTTGTGATCTTCCTGCCTCAGCCTTAGCGCTCACTTCATTTTTAATGACAATTTCTGGTGGATAAACTATTGTGTGTTCATGTTTTTCTCTTTCAGCACTATTCCATTGTGTTTTCTTGGCTCCATTGTCTGTGAAGAGATGCCAGAGACAATTTTATCGGATTTGCCTTGGTACTGTGTGCACACTATGTCTATTTTAATTCTCTGGTTGTTTTCAAGATTTTCTCAGTCTTTGGTTTGGAGCAGTTTGATTGTGATGTCCCATAGTGTTGGTCTTTTCTTTATTGTTTAAATTACTAGAATTTGTGGGACTTGGAACCATAAGATTTTTTTTATTAAATATTGTAGATTTGAAACATAGTTTTCCAAATTTTTTGCCCTATGTTTTTGCTCCACCTTGTAGAATTCCATACATATATTAGCCTACTTTGCATTGCCCTAATAGGTGCAGAACTTCTGTTCACTTAACTTTTTACCCTTGCTTATATAATTTTTTTGATCTGCTTGCTATTGATCTCTTGATTTAAAAAAGAAGTTCAAATATTTTATATTTGAGCCTCAATTTTATTTTTTATTGATTGAATTATCTTTTGAATTTCTCTATTTACTCATTCATTAGGGCTATATTTTGCTTTAACCACTTGAACATATTTCCAGTTACTTCTTTAAACATATTTATAAAAGTTGTCTTTAGATTTGGTATACTAAGTTCATTTTTGAGCAATTTCAGGTCTTGAACATTGTCAACAAGGCATAGACTTTACATTGTTACCTTATGGTGTAGAATATTGATTTTTATTTCTTAAATTTATTTTTGGTACTGGGGATTGAACTCAGGACCTAACGCTTGCCAGGCAGGTGCTTATACCAGTCTAGAATATTGATTCTTATATTAGCAAGGCAGTTCCACTTCTGGCCGGTCACCCTGAACTTGTATGGGCCCTGGGAAAGCCTTCAAGTATATGTTGAGTTCCTCTAATTTGGAAAGCCTTAATCTCTAAACTTTGACTTTCCTGTAGATTTTGCCTGGGTGAAGTTTTACATTGATTAGAACAGTAGATCTTAGACATGACCTTCCACGTCTCAAATGAGCTCCAAGGATGATGGTGAGTATTAATTATACTATACCTCTCCTCTCTAGCAATGTGAGACCTTCAGCATTCCTCATCAATGTTCAACTTTTCTCTGACCTCTGTTCTGTTCTCAAGCTTCTAGCTGGGGCTCTGTGGTCAGCCTTAAGTGGCCTTGCTCTGTGCTGTAACAGTGGATTCCTGGTGACCCCTACGTAAACTTCCAGCTTCCAGGACCCTCTTTCCACATGGCTTGCTTTGCCCTGCAGATTCTATCCAGTGCAGCTGCCTTGCATTCTGCTAGTTGCCTGCCAAATATGCTCTGCATGGACTTCCTTTTTCTTCATCTTATTCAGGAAAGTTTCCCCAGACAGAAAGCTGGATGATCCTAGAGTTCTAGTATCATTTTACTGCTCCCACTGGGATCATTAACTTGCATCTCTTGTTCTTCATTTCCTGGAAAGATTTGTTTTGTTCAATTTTATAATTGTTTTGATGGAAGGGAAAGCTCTTTGGTTTCAGACATCCTATCATGTCTGGAAGCCCCTAATGATCCTCACATTGAGAAACAGAGAAACCAAGAACCATCACCTTGGCACTCATGTAAGGATGGGTGACTGGAAAGTTCCTCCTTTAAAGTCTTAATTAAGGGCCAACATTTAATAATATGGATAATTTCCTATTAAACATTTGGGCTTCATTTATGACTTGAATTTTTCAAAATAATCATTAGCATGTAGCTTTAATATGAGTAACACTTAATATAAATACTGTTCAGATTATTGTTTTTGCTGTTCTCTTTGTTAATTGTCTTAGAAATATTCTTTCTTCTTCTCAGTACCAGGGACTTTGTACTGAGCCCTTTATTCATTTTTCATTCTGAGGCAGGCTGTCTCCAAGTGGCTAAGTTGTCCAGGCTGCCCTCAAACTTGCACTCCTCGCTGTCTTATCATTCCAGAGTGAAAAATACTTCACTTTGATGAAGTCTCATAGATTAGCAGATAAAAAGATATGTTTTTCCTTGGAAAGTTATCCCTGGCTTTGTAATGGCTAAGGTTTATGTCACAGTTCATTCTTTATGAATAAGAAGGGCTATAATTAAACACATGCACCTCGCCCAATGTTGTAGTTGGATAAGACATGCGAGTTCTAATGCAGAAGCACCATAGGAGCCACCTCATTAAGTTAATTTCCATTTTTTCATGGAAGTTGTCAGGCTTGCTGTGAAAGTAGATCTGTTAGTAAACTGGTCCCTCTGGCTACCTCCTCCAGGCACTTTCTTTTTTTAAAAAAAAATATAAACTAGAAACTTGGTGTAAGCAACTGCTATAAACTAATACGAAACATTTTGAATTTCAATAAATCATTGCCTATCTTAGGTTTCTAACAACTATGCTTGAAGTAGGACTATGCCCTGAGATTCTCTTCAGAGATAGGTGGAGTAGTGGACACTGTAGGGAAAGGCAAGCTCTTCTCTGAGCTCTGCAGGGCAATCCAGACATGGTGAATTAACTTTGTAAAAAGATGCGCAAAAGATATTGAAACCAGGCTGGAGCACAACTTCTGTGGTAACCGTGATGCTGACAGCTCTGGAATGCTAATACCTAGAACAGCAGAGAGAAGTGATCGCAGTTTGCTCTCACTGGAGCATGACCGACAGCCCACTCTATGAAGCCAGTGGACAGTCTGCTAACCACATGGTGGTTTATGGTAAACAAAAATCTGAAGCAACCAAATCAGTAAGGAATACTATACTGGGAGTTTGGTTTGGTGCTAGACTGTCCCTGCAAAGCCTCATGTGTTCAGAGGTTACACTTGTGGAAAATGACTGGCTCCTAGGGACAATATACTGATCAGTAAATTAATTCATTGAAAGATTTAAAGCCATGTGCGCTGTCAGGAGGTGGGGCCTGAGGAGAAAAGGCGGGGTGCTGGTGCACGACTGGGAAGGGTCTGTCTCTTCCCTTGCTCCCTGCTTCTCTCTCTGCTTCCTGCCCACCATGCCATGAGCTGCTGTTCTCCACCAGGCCCACCTTGGAGCCAGCATACCATGGACCGAATCCTCTAAACCCTGTCAGGCAAACTGAAATTACCTCCTTTAAATTTTTTTTTTGTATTAATAGTGCTTTAATTCATCTTTCCTCAGTTTTCTGTTCCACAGTGAAACACTTTTATTTCCTTTTTATTAGGGAAGTAAAATAGGAAGAGCTAGGGAGTTTTAGCAATCTTGTAAAGTCATATATAAGTATATAGATGTTATCATAGGTGTATTTATTTAGAAAATATTGTATTGTTTGGCTTTGCTAAGTCATCCAGGAAAACTTAGCTCTTTTTTTTTTTT
>NW_004524832.1:1055609-1057254 GCF_000260255.1 Octodon degus | reverse complement strand
AGAATGTAACTATATATCTATCCTAACCACTTTGAATACACAGATACAAAATGGACATACATCTGTATACCCTTTTTTTGTTAAGTTCCATTATTTGAATATTATAGGTGTGTATCCTCAGCAAAATATTCTAAAAGAGTCCAGTAGCCCATAATAGTATTGGGTCTTCCGCTTCACTGGCAGTGTCAGAAATTGTTGACTTGAGTCCCCTACAGCTCAGTCCTCCTTTAAATTGTGGGTGCCGCATATTTTGTTTCCATGGTGACAAAGTGACTAAGGGATAGAGTGTTAAATAACATGGGCAAATGTTTTACATAGAATATGAATAAAAAATGTAGAATGCCCAAGCTGTATTTAGAATTAGACTTTAATAATATTCAAAATAACATTTTCAAATATTATGCCATATATTCATATGCGTATGCATGTGAAAACAGATTTGTAGATACACATTGTTTCAATCTCAGAACTTAAAAAGTATTTGTTTAGCAAGAAATGTTCCAAGATATACAGGACAAATAATAACATACTTGAAGATCTCCAGGGATGGAAATTCCACAACTGTTCTTAATGATTCATAGGAATCTTTTTTTCTAGTTTAGATGAAATCTTCCTGATTTAATTTCAAACCATATCCTCTCATCTGGTCCTTAAAATTATAAAACACCAGATAGTTTAGCAGATTAAAGTGCCTGCTTAGGCAGACGCAGGGATCAGGGTTCAATCCCTAGAGTGCCATGCCAGCCCCAACCCCCTGGGGCACGCTGAGACGATGACTGAGACTTGGCATGGTGGAGTGCACCTATAATCCCAGTGCTTGGGAGGCTGAAAACAGGAGAGTCACTACGAGTCCAATCTGTGTAGTGAGACCCTGTAGACCCTGTACTACATACATTAAAAAAATAAAAAACAACAAATAAAATGAAATTGTAAAACATTCTCCATCATAAAGAGCAATATAATACCTCTAAAACTGCATAGTCATCCATTTTACAAGATTGGTTTGGTTATTTATTTCTTTATTTCTTTATAGTCCTACCAGTTGAACCCAGGGCCTTCACATTACTACATCCCCACCTCACCTCTACCTTTTTTTAAATTTTGAGACAAGGTCTCACTAAGTTGCTTGCTAAGTTGCCCTGGCTTGAACTGGCCATCCTGTTGCCTCAGCCACGCAGAGCTCTGGGATCCCAGGCGTGCTCTGGCATGCCCAGCTGGCGTGTCTTCATGCTAATACTTTCTCCCTATTTAGCACTTACCAATGCTTCCGTGTCCTTCTCTTTGTTTTTGGAGCCACCAGGACACCAGCATACAGTTTCCTGTTTCCTAACCCACATTTATTTCTGGCCATTGCTATGGTGCTGAAGACTGTAAGGGAATCCCAGTGTAGCAGCGGTCATGGCCACGTAGCAGCGGTCATGGCCACGTAGCAGTGGTCATGGCCACATAGCTGCGGTCATGGCCACATAGCAGCGGTCATGGCCACGTAGCAGTGGTCATGGCCACGTAGCAGCACTCATGGCCACGCAGCAGCGGTCATGGCCACGTAGCAGCAGTCATGGCCACATAGCAGTGCTCATGGCCATGTAGCAGTGCTCATGGCCACGTAGCTGCGGTCATGGCCACATAGCAGTGCTCATGGCCA
>NW_004524832.1:1051284-1055509 GCF_000260255.1 Octodon degus | reverse complement strand
TCATTGACCTTAGAAGGTTAGGGCCAAAATGTTGGCTTTCCTTGTAGCCCTCCTTTTTCTCTAATTTTGGTCTGCAAACTTAGGTTGTTAATCAAACCTAGTTTCTTTAACAAGACTGGAAGAGTCTAAAATGTTTCTTTATTGATACTTGTAAAGTGTTAAGTACAGATTCAACAATCAGTAACTACTCCTGGAAGGTCAATATAAAATCATGTGGAGGAGCAACATGTGACAGTTTGGGTTTATAATCCCAGCTACTTTGGAAGTGAAGGCAGGAGGATCACAAGTTCAAGGCCAGTCTACTCAATTTGTTGTTAGACCAAGTCTCACAACAAAAACCAAAAAAGGCAGAGGATGTAGCTCAGTAAAGAGCTTTCCTGGGTTCAACTCCCTTTATGGCAAAGACAAAGCAAAAAATATGAAACCTTAAATGGAGATTTGTGTTAACTAAATCCAACATTGTTTTGGAGTTGTATTTTTGCCTATTAAGAGGCCATTAAACCAAACAGGGATTTGATTAAAAATGACCACAGCAGCAGCAGCAGCAGCAGCAGCAGCAGCAGCAGCAGCAGCAGCAGCAGCAGCAACAACAACAACAACAACAATAAAGATCTTGGTGAAAGAAAATCAGGCTGAATAGATATTCCTGAATCTGATTAACTGCATGGAATTAAAACAACAGCCAGTCTTTGGTGAGAAGAGACTTTTGGCAAACATGTTCCCTTATATTGTGTTGCTAGAGGAAGCAAGATAACGAGTATTTTTTTTTTGTGTGTGTGTGTGTACTTCTCTGAACCAGGCAGTGTTTTAAGTTCATTAAATTGACTGAAGGACCCTAGAGGCAAATATCATCGTGACTCCTATTATATAGATAAAGAACTGAGGCTGAAAGTAGTTCAGTAGTATGTCCCAGATACAGAGCAGGTTTGTGGCAAATTCAGAACTGGAAGTTACTGGTCAGCTGCTAAGTGCATTCTCCTGACTCCTTGGCCATTCTCTGAGTTCTGAAGCTCTCTGTTCTCAGGCAGACTCCTTGTGTGCCTGCTGAGAACCGTGAGCAGCCATTCAGGAATCTGAAGTGTGTCCTTCCTTGGCGTCAGATACACTCCCTTGTATTTTGCACCAGTCCTGTCAATTGTGTTCAGAAGGAAATCCTCTTTCTTATTCACTTCTGTGACATTTGCGTCTTAGTGGTTTGCAAAAATATTCAAAACCCAAGGAAAACAACCGTGATGAAGGCATCCTGCAGACAGCTTTCTGTGAACAGTAGTAGTAAGGCAGGCTCTCTGGGCTGTCAGAGGTCCCTTTTGCTCAGTTTTGCCCAGCTTTCACTCATTTGGCTTTAGAAGTGGTCTTTGTGAAATCATTTAATAAAGAATTGAAACTGTTGATGATCGCAGAAGAATTCTCTATCAAAGGAATAATAGAACAGGTCACGCTTTCCTGCGACTTACACTGGGGAGATCCTACAGTTAACTATCTTTTCTATTTCTGTGGTTAAAGGCTAGAAGTCACACTAGACTAGCTCCAAAGAAATGATTCTATTTTATGTTCATCTCCTTAAATCAATAGGTGGAAACCAAGAAATAACTCTTTTTGGCTTCTTTTTGAGTATTAGAGATGACCAAGAGGAACTTAGTTTTGAAGATTAAATGCAGAGTTTGTATCATGTCATTGTCTTCTGAAAATTTTCCCTTATGACTGCACCATAGAAGGTATGCATAGAAGATATTAAAAATATATTTTAGTAAAAATATTTTTAAAGACTAATTCTTTAGGACTTTTTAAGTTAGAGTTTAAATTCTTTTAGAATGCACTTATATACCATAGCCAGTGTTCAGAATTCAGTTCATGCTAATTTAAGGAAACTATTGCTCATGTTACTTACAAAATGTTTAATACATGTAGCAAACTCTTTTCCAATTGGAATTTGCTTATTGAGCTTCCAAAGCAGAAAATTAGGGCTGATGTATTATTCATTTATGTGTACTTAAGAATTTATAGCTCACATAAAGTTAGATTTTGTTCATTGGGTTTATTGTCCAACAAAATTCTTTTTTTAATCTTTAGTATCTTTTAAAATTTCCTGTTTGTTTGCTTTGCATCACCAAGTTTGTACCCTTCAGAGGATTTGCCTAGGACAGACCCCCTCAACCTACCCAGTAGATACACAATTTGCTGCCCGTACTTAGTTACTGCACTTCCACGAGGGCTGCAGGCACAGGTGTGTTCTCCCACTGGACATAACACATCTATCAGAAATCTCTGCCCCATGATTCACAGTCTCAAAGCATGATCAACAAACAACATGTACATGCTAAAGGTGTGTAAGAAGCATTGCCAAATTTAATATGCTCTTAAGGTTTTTGCCCCAAAATGTCTAAAACCACAAAATGTGACAAGTGGTGCTAAGTAATAGACGAATAAAATAAACACTGAATTGCCTGACATAAGATTTCCCCACCTCAAGTTTCTGAATTTCATACTAGAATGATTTTAAACATATGTGGTTATAAGCTTATCGTATTTCCAAAAATGAACCTTCTATAAAAATCACATTGGGCCCCTCAGCTGTGTTTTCTTCCATTATTTATAGACAAATTGAAAACAAATGTTATTTTTTTTTTAAAGTGCGATGAAGTGAAAACAGCTGTCAGGATGTACTTTTTCTCTAGAACTCATCTGTAAAGCAGAAATATGGTAACCTAGAACTTGAGCCTCTGAAATGATGCTATTTAGTGGTAGTTTGAGTGTCAATTCAGAGAAATAAATGTTAATGTTTGCTGTCCCCAAACTTCAGTGGTTCATTTAATTTAGTGAGGATTATGATTAAAACAATGCAAATGCAAATATTTCATTTTGGGATATTTAACTGCAAATCAATTTTATAAACAAACTTTTTTGAAAACATCATTTCAAGTGTTTTAACGAATGTTGTACACATGGTTCTAGGCGTTTCCCTCTATAGCTATTAAAGCCTGGAGTGAAGGCTTGACCCTCACAGGAGAACATAGCAAATGCAATTAACAAAAAGCTCAGAAAATATATGGATGAAATGGTTGATGGCTTACCTGCTCTAAAAACATACAAATTAATTTTATTTAATTAAAAACATCTCTCTTGATTGAGAAAATCATATTAAATCAATAGGATCTTATTTTGTTTATTTTTTATTTTTTAGAAATATTTTATTCATATTTGCAAAGTCATATTTTAGAGATTCATACAATTTCATTCACAGTTTAAAGGATTAGAGACCCAGTTCTAGGCAGAGACTCAGTCCTAGGCCAGGTCCGGTGAGTGTGTGGGAGAGCTTCCTGCTACCCTGCGCCAGTGGGACCAGTCCCAGCCCAGGCACAGCATGGGTCGGACCCTCTCCCACCCCCTATGGCCACCCCCCACCACCTCCCACACCCCGCCTGCTGAGTAGGAATTTCTGCCGCATTCCGAGAACCCTCAGACCCAGTCCTAGCCCAGGTCCAGTGAGTGTGTGGGAGAGGATCCTCTTCCCCCTACTTCACCTTGCCCCCTCCAGGCACAGTTCAGGCCTGGCATACACGGCTGGGGTTTAACCCTGCAGCTGCAATCCCTGCAGAGAATGTAGAGGATAGAGCCAACCAGATAGTCCAGGAGCAGAACATCTTGCCACAGGGGCACAACAGGTTCACCCTCAAGGGCAGCAGCAGGACAGAGCTGAGCACAACAGCCAGACCCAAGCCACATGCAGCTAGATAAGTTCAAACTTTGTAGAGCTGCACCTGAACTTCAGGACGTGCGAAGATTATAACTACAGCAAAGATCTACAACAAATGTCAGAAGACAGTGCTACACAAAATGACGAGAAAGAACAAAATGCAACCTCAGAACCCAAGCCCACCCATAACAAGTGCAGAGGACATTAACACAGAAAAAATTGGAAATCACACAGCTGAAAGTAATGAATCAATGGCTTCTGAAATAAAGAAGCAGCTGCAGAAAGATATAGAAGACCTCATACTGGAAATAAAAAAAAGAAATCCCCGAATTAATAAAATCTGCACTAAAGAATCAAATGCAGAAACATATGGAAGAAACACAGTGCCCACCCAGAACAAGTGCTGAGGACACTACCTCGGCTCAAATGCATGAAATCATAGCGTTGATAGTAAATAAGCAACAGCAGAAAGATATAGAGGAAATCAGAGCGCAATTCTTTTCTGAAATAAAAAAAGAACTCTCAGAACTC
>NW_004524832.1:1047218-1050948 GCF_000260255.1 Octodon degus | reverse complement strand
ATGGAGAGTTCTCAGGGATTGAACCAGGGCCTGTGCACTCAACAGAGCTCCCACTCCCCATTACTTTTAAATTTTGAGACAGAGTCTAAATTGCCCTTGTATGGCCTTGAATCTGTGATCCTCCTGCCTCAGCTTCCCCCTGTGAGTGCTGAGATTGTGGATCTGCACTACCACACCCAGTTGGTTTTGCTCATTTAAAGAATTAAAATCTCAGTTGATTCTTTCTTATTGGGAGATGCTATGTTATTATGTTCAGTATATTGTTAGTGCTTTCAATTAGGTAGAGTTTACTTTTTGTTGACTTGAACTTCATAAGGAGACCCTATTTCAAGAGCAAAGCAAAACAAAATCAAACCAAATCAGACCAAAACCTAACTCTTAAATCAATGCTACTTTTCCACTTTATTTCCTTTTCCCCCTGTGTGGCATGGGGTTACTCTCATGTGCTTGTACCCACAGTCACTTCCCATGGCCAGTGGCAAAATATAAAGCCCACTGGGATTTGGGCTACAACTTGTATAACAGCCTGGCTGTGAACCTACTTGGAAAGTCTTGGCAGAGTTCAAGGTCATGGATATCACCGATCATTTTAATTGTTCTACGTCTGTTTAATTGTTCCAGAGGGGCACAAGGAGGTGGGGATAGCAGTGAGCAGACGGATTCCTCCTAGGCTGCAGCACCTCTTCCTCCTCTTCTCGCTCTAAAGCTGCTGAAATGCACTTTAAAAATATAAATTTGTTATGAAATAATTAGGCATAAAGAAAAGCCTAGGTAATATAATAAATGTTTGCATTCCAGCATTCTAAGAAGTGTTAGAAATGTAATTGAAATTCTCTCCAACTCTAATCCTTCTTATCCTTCTTTCTCCTGGGCTAATGTGTGTTTACTCTACTTAGCATTTGACTGCATGAATATACTAATTTTTTTCAAGTTGATGAACACTTAGAAGATGGGGATGAGGTTGGTGGGAGACCTTGTAATTAAATATGAATTATTTTCTACTCCTAGTTCTGTTCTGTGAGTATGTTTAGAGATGTTTATTAGTTTATTGAAAACAAATGAATCATTAAATATAAGCAGAACATTTAAAGCCCAACAATGACAATGTGTCATGAACCAAGGATAGTGAATAATCCTAATCAGGGTGCATTAGGTTGATAATAAAAATGCTAGCATACAGTTTGCTATGGCTGCCACAAACTGGATAGCTCAAACAACAAAGCTTATTTTTTAAGTACTAGGGGCCAGATGCCCATGGTGAAGGTCTGTGTCAGCAGGGTTGGGCCCTCCTAAGGTCTTTCCTTGGCTTGTGGATAGTGGCCTGGCCCACCCCATGTCTTCCCCTTTCTTTGCTCGGTGCCTATCTGTGGCCCCATCTCCATCGGGCTAGGGCCAACTGTAACTTATTCCCCTCCTTAAAGACTGTGACTTTAGTCACAGTCACATTCCACAGTCTTGAGGGTCAGAAGTTTGGAGGTGCAACTCACCTCACTTTAACTATTATAGATAATGCATCAGTGGTATTCCTGTGAAGGCCTTCTAAGGAAACTAAGTTCAAATTGCTGGAGAATCCATCTAGGTGCAGGACTGTTAAGTGAATAATGATGAGTTTGCACAGCGGGATCCAAATCTGAGAACTAAGTTCATTTGTTTCACGTGCCTTATACACATAGCTTGAGTGAACTTTTACACTGTATTTTTGGTGTGCTTGTGTTTTGATTGTGGCTTGCTGCATGAATTCAGGTATAGGATTCTCCACTTACGATATGCCGTGGGCCTCAAAAAGTTTCTGATTTTGGATTAGGGATGCTTAATTTGTATCATTATTCCCATTTTGCTCATGAGGAAACCGAGGCTTGAGGAGATTAATCCTTCTAAGGATCCAGAGAAGCCAGTAGTAAAGCTAGGATTCTGACTCAGAACAATTTGATCCCACAGTTTATGCTTTTATATATTATGTGAGCATCTATAGTAGTTCCATTTGGAGACCTCTATCTGTCTCTCTGTCTCTGTCTGTCTGTGTCTCCGTCATGTCTCTGTCTCTCTCACTCTCCCCACATCTTTATGAAGTACTTCCCTGGGCACAATGAGCCACTGGCTGGGAAGCCCATTCATCAAGCTGCGGTGGACGTGATGGGAGATGAACGACAGCAGTGTCTGAAAGCAGTCCAGGAAAAGAACAGAAGTACAAATTCCCCGAAACCACCTTCCAGCAAGGCAGCATCTGTGTTGACTTATAAAAACAGAAGCGTAGAAAAACCCTGTGGCTTGCGTCAGGGACACAGGCATGACATCCTGTGACGCGCAGCAGAGGTGGTGGAAGTTGCTGTGGACAATGGCCACAGATGCCAGGCAGCAGAGAGAGAACTCTGCCCGGGGAGGCCCACATGTCACCCACCAGCTGCGTGCGGGAAGGGGGGTGCACAGGAAGGAAACCCAGTGCCGGAGGATCTAAGGCCTGGCAAACGCAGGTGCCCCAGCAGCACCTGGCTCCAAGGGAACGCTCCCTGCAGGCTGTTCACCACTATTGTTGTCATTCTCTCTACAGGGCCAATTTCCTCCAGACATACAAAATGCAAATGGTATCCTCTTTAAAGAACGAGATATGAATTCCATTAGTAAATCTTGCATCCACAATGGAGATAGCGACTCCATTGATCTAATTAACCCAACCTTCACCCGACACTGCATACATATATCCTGGACAACACGAGAGGAAAATGTGCTGTTCTTTCTTTATAACTTGAAAAATTAGATGTGTTTCTTTTGTCACACTCAAACAGGCTGGAAAGGTTATTTGGATTTCATTTGAGGCATACTCTGTAGTAATTTCCAGGAAATGAGGGCCTAATTCTTGGGGTGTATAGAGAGGCTTTATCTTCTGTCCTTTCCCTCGTGCCAGTTTTTTTCCTCCCAAATGGCCTATCTTCCCTGGATAAATGCTAGAGAATTCTAGCATCAAAAATAGGAGTTCCTGGCCTGTGCAAATCATCTCTCTGTTGAGGAGATATTCCCTTGGTACAATATATAATGCTTTCCTAGTGTGGATGGAACAATGTGGCTTTTATCAGAAGAGCTACAGTGGCGATGGAAGCCTGTTTATGTTCGGAACAGGTCTGGGCCAGGGAGGAAGGAGGAAGACGCTCTCTGAGGCATGGCCCTGTGCAGCAGGCCTGACCTGCTGCTGGAGCTTGGAAGGGCAAAGGGTACTGGGCTCCACTTTGATGTGGGCTGGGGCCCACCCCAGCCGGGGTTGTTGTGTGGGGTGTGCACGGGAACTGGGGCAGGGCGTGGGGGAGCAGGGAGGGGTTGCAATGCCCGTCTGCTGAGTGCTGGGCAAACGTTTCCACCACTGGCTACTTCCCTGAGGCTTTTGACAGTTTGTGTGATTTGTGCAAGGCATTTCTGAAAGAGAGGGGCATTTGTTCAACTTATACAGCTTCTTTTTGTATCAGCAGAGGAAAGTAGTTCTTCTGGGCATATGTCCTGCTGAATGCAGTCCATCTGACACTTCTGTCTTTCCCGTATTCGGCAACTGGACTGCCTGTGTAAATTCACCTGCTAGCACAGCTTCCTGGTGGCCCTGGGTCATCTCTGGCCTACCCCACTGCAGTGTGACATTGCTTCTTCCTATTGTCATTTGAATGAATCACCAAATCATTAACAAAAAGAGTAACTGTGGGTGAACGATTTCTTTAGTTTTCTGTGATGTATTCATACACTGTGAAAT
>NW_004524832.1:1044729-1046678 GCF_000260255.1 Octodon degus | reverse complement strand
TTACCAGATTGCCGATGGGCTGTGCCTTGACTTATTTTATTTAGAAGTTTTGGGCAAGGCTTTGCTGCTCCAAAGCATTGCGATGCATCTTGAATGCAGGAGCTGCTGGCCACCCTTCCACCCCAGGGTCACTCAGAGCTCCACACTGTGCGCCCTTGCATTGACTCCACCTCACAGGGCTGGCTTAGCAAGCATGGAGGTGGCTTTCCTCACTCTTGGCTGTTTATAGGTTTATAATTTACAGGACACTTGCACAACGGTATTCTTATTTGACTTTCATATTAGCCCATGAGAAAATGGCAAAGGTGTTTGATTTATCTGAGAGACAATACCACAGGGCTCAGAGAGGTGGAGGGCTTTGGTTCAAGTCACACGGCTCGCACTTGAACAGTCATATTCTTTTTTTTCCCTAAAAAACCATGTACGTCTCAATCTGGCCTGGTTTCTAATTATTGTGGCTCTTGTCACCACATGCCAGTAACTGGGCCTACTGCTTCAGGTTCCTTCTTGCAGGAAATGCTTCTACTACATGATTCAACACTCCTTACAGCAGAAGAGGAAACTGAGACTCATGTCACCCCATCCTCTCTGTTGGAACTAAGTCACTGATGCAGTTCCAATGCCCTTTCCACCTCTGTGCACTCGGAAACACTGATCGGTGACTCTCCATACATGTCACATGCCTCTCTCTGTCCCCGTGTTACCTGTGGAGCCAGGAGGGGTCCTGCATCAGGACAGTGACTACACCACAGCAAATGCACATGAGTGGACACACGGGTGCTGGCTTGGCTGTCCCAGGCTGAACAGGTTCCAAGTTATACATGAGGGAAGTGAAGCTCAGAGGGCCCTGTGTTGCTGGGACAAGGAGTTGAGGGGGACATGGGCACCCTGTAAGGAGCACAGCTGCTCTCTGGGAAAGAGGCCAATGCAAACTTGAGGAAAGTGAAGTACACAGCATGACTCTCTCTCTCTCTCTCTCTCTCTCTCTCTCTCTCTCTCTCTCTCTCTCTCTCTCTGTGTTTTGCTTGCTTGTTTGCTTTGTTTTTTGACACAAGTTCTCCCTATATAGACTGGCTGGCTGTGAGTTCCTCCTGCCTCAGCCTCCAAAGTGAAGGCATACAGGTGTGCACCAACTTGCCTGGCTTGCTCTGGAGCATGGAGAGAAGCCTCACATCTGCACATCCTCAAAGGGAAGGGCCTATCAGCTGCAGCGTAAAGCACTCTCTCTCTCTCCCCCCTCCCCCCTGCTGCTGTACCCTGAGTATTATCTGTGAACAATCTTAGTAGATTTGGCAGAGACTGAGATCAGTTTCACTGGGAAAAGCCAGAAGTGACTGAGAAAAAATTTTCAGGAAAATACAATAAATTGTTCTTGAAAACAATTGGACTAGCTGGAGCATACGACTGGAAGGGCTGGGGATTCTGCTCAGGGTCCAGCACTTGCCCAGCATGTGAGAGGCTGAGGTGGCACCTCTGCAATGGTGGGGATGTGGTCAACTTGGGAAGCTTAGAGGTTTGTGTGGGTGACACAGCAGGGGTCAGGGTGCTCACTTAGTAAACACCCTGAGCTTGTGCAAGAGGAGGGAACCCAGATGGCATTGGTGCTACCACCCACCCAGGGGCAGTAGGCAGCTTACAGCATAAGGGAGGGAAGGAGGCTTGCTCTTGGTCCTTTGGCTTTTGCCGCCCCTGCTGTCTTCTACAGCCTTGAACTGCTGGCCTCTGTCATGTGCCGCTCTGCCTTGGAGCCAGCTGATTGGAGCCAGCTGATTATGGACTGAAACCTCCTCAAACTGTAAGCTAAATAAACCTTTGCTTTTTTATTTTGGGGAGCAGGGGGGTCGGGTATTTTTGTCTTAGCCACGTGAGAAAAGTAAGACAATCTCCTAGTATGGAGGAGGGAGGAAGAGAGGGAGAAAAAGAGGTGGGGGTGGGAGAGAGAGGATGGG
>NW_004524832.1:1026165-1044629 GCF_000260255.1 Octodon degus | reverse complement strand
GGAAGAGAGGGAGAAAAAGAGGTGGGGGTGGGAGAGGGGGGAAGAAGAGAGAGGATGCATATAAATGTCCTAGAGGGTGCTGGGTAAGCTCACATGCAAGTCAGGGTTTAATCAGGAAATCAGAATTCATGTGCTATGTGTTCTAGACATGGAGAGTTTAATTCTACACTAGGGACTTATACTCCCTCATGCGCCAGTGGAGAACTGGTAAAGCTACACCAGAGGTTCAAGTAACTGCCCCGAAAGTTGGAGGAGCTGGCCCTGAAGCCCACAGTCCAGAGCACACAGCGTACTTTCACCAGCTGGTTTGTGAGTGACCACGCTGCTCAGACTCTCCCCGAAGCCACCACAGCCTCAGTCTGTTGCCAGAGCGGATGTCGGTCCTCCCTCATGCAAGAATACCCTTGAGTGTCTGTCGTCTCCATCTTCATCTCAGGCCTTCCCAGTGCTCCCAGAAGGCCACTGGGAGGCAGCTGGCAGGTACAGAAGGGTGAGTGGTCATGGCAAGCCAGCAGCAGACCAGACCTAGCCTGCCAAACTCTCAGAAGCAAAATACAACTGAATGTAAGGAATCACAGAATAAAAATGGACCCTGAGGTGGCCATGATGTCACTCTGGGAATCTGAGACAAGAGGAAGGCAAGTTTGATCCCAGCTTGGGCAATTTAGAGATTCAGCAAGACCTTTTCTCAAAATTAAAATAAAAAGGGGCTGGTGATACAGTTTAGTGCAAAGGACCTAGGTTCACTCCTTAGTAACACACACACACACACACACACACACACACACACACACACACACAAACCCTCGAGTTCTGGGAACGTAGATCAGTGCTTGAGTATTTGCTTATTACATTTGAGGCCTCAGCTTCAATCCCCAGCATCAATACATAAATGCAATAAATAAAACAAATAGAGTTTTTTTGAAGAGTGAAGATACATGATATGCAAGAGAAAGCTGTCTGCATGAGACAAAGCAATCCTTACTTATTCTAGCTGGGGAGATAATTAGACATCAGTGATACCTGAAATAAACACATCTTTTGATGGTATGAAGGACACTGATGCTAGGAGGGGCATTTCAGACCAAGGGCAGGGACAGGGGAGATGGCTCAGTGAAATAAGCACTTCCCTGGCAAGAGCAAGGGCCTGAGTTCAATCCCTGTTCTGAAAAAACAAACAAACAAACAAACAAACAAACAAACAAACAAACAGATCAAGGGCAGCTTCTCAGCCAGTGAATTCCCACAGTGCCTTGCATTAGGCACCTCTGAATATACACCTGACACTATCCTGTGGGCCTACTGGCATACAGAGCTTTTGGGGAAATTTTTGACAATTTGCAAAAAATTTTAGACAATGGCCTAGAAACATGAAAAGTTAAGAAAAAGATACGGGGTGGGCAAGATAGTTCGTGGTCTAAGCACCTGATTGTCAAGCTCAGGGACCCAGGTTTGATTCCCAGCACCACATGCTGTGCTGGCCAGGCATGGTGGTGCACACCTATAATCCCAGCACTGAGTAAGCTGAAAACAGGAGGGTCACTACAAGTCCAAGCTGCGTGGTGGGACCTGTACCAAATACATAAAAAATGATAGAAAAAGATATGAATGCAAAATATAGATGTAGCAGATGGTCTATTTCATTATTTACCAATATAATATATAAATATATTGATTATAAAATATTTAAATTTACTGACACAGGTAGAAACTACACTTAGTATGCTACTTGCAGGTACAAGAATGTCATCAAGGTGCATTATAAAAATCCTAACTGGGTGGAATATGGTTTGTATGTGTGTGATAATTTCCAAGCTGTTGTGTTGAGCTTGTGAGTTGTGTCTGACAAACGGTGCTGTGCTGAGCATTACCTCCACAAGAGCAGCTGTCTTGATAATAAAAACGATCCCTTGCTGTTCTCATGTATTGTCTGCTGGGTGTAATGCAAACAACATACACAACATGTGTGAAGCAACTGCTTATGTTGTGAGGAGGCTTCAGGCACCAGCAAGCTCAGTCTGGGGGAATGCTATGCTTCGTGTCTAGTTGTGCCCCCAAACCTCATGTAGTCATGGAGCAACTTCTGGAGTTTGTGACTGATTATTGTGGGTATGGGTGCTACACCTGCCTTGAGGCAGGGAATCTGATTTACAATGTAAGGAGGGGAGAGAGGCTGGCTAGCTGCCACTCCCTTTGCTCTCTGCTGCCACTATGAGTGGCTGCTCTGTGCCATGTGCCACTCTGCCTTGGAGCCAGCTCAGTATGGACTGAAACCTCCACTAACTGTGAGCTAAATAAACCTTTCCTTCCTTCATTTTGGTTGTTGGGTATCTTGTCCCAGCAACGAGAGAAAAGTAACTGAGATAGGGAGCCAAGCTGTACTTGGAGTTTTGGCTGTGCCCTAATCCCAAAGTTGTTCAGGGTCAACTATACTTCTTATCTGTTTGGTGAAGCTTTAAACTCTTGGAGGACAGGCTGATAGATCACTGGTACTTTTATTTCTTGCAATCCTTGCTCAAAGTAATAAACTGGACATTAAGTAAGTGTGAGCTGCACAATGTGGTTCACACTTTCCATAATGGAGTTTTTCACACCAAATGGACATGCTGTTTCTGTTTTGCATGTGATCCACATGTTTATTTGGACAGGGCTACAGAATAGAGACTGACTAAAGATTTTTTTCAGTTCTTTTGTTTGGTACCTGGAACCTTAGCCTTTAACTGCCTTCAGAATTCTAATAAAATAACTTTTTATTTGGTGGTACTGGGATAGAACCCACAAACTCCACACCAAGCCACACCTAGGAGGCCTCACTCCCTCAGCCTTTTTTTATTTTTTAATTTTCAGACAAGGTCAAGATCTCACCAAGTGGCTACATTGACCAGGCGAAGCTCAACTCGGCATTCTCCTGCTCCAGCCTCCCAGAGTGGTGGGATTGCAGAATTGTATTGCCACACCCACCCAAAGCAACCTTCTTTGTGTTTTTAAGAGATCTTTTCATATCCTTTCACTAGCTGTGATGGCATCTTCAAGATCTGAAACTCTATCTTCACTTTTCATTCGAATGGTTTTGTAAGCTTGTGACTGAGATTTTAAGTTTATATCTCTTTGACTCTGCTTCATGCGATCTGTTTCTTTCCTGTATTGCTCATTCAAAGATTCTATCGTTTTTCTAATCTCTTCTAATTTTTTATCAGTGTCTTCTTGAGAAGCAGTTATTAATTCTTTCATTATAGTTATCCTTTCTTTTTTACTTCAGAGATTGTTTCTGATCTGATTTCTTCTATATGTTTCTGCAGTTTGTCCTTTACTTCAGATGCTATTAATTCACATATTTCTTTTTTATTTCAGAGGTTATTTCTGATCTGAGTTCCTCTATACTTTCATGCAGTTGTTTCTTTACTTCAAATGCTATTAATTCACACATTTCAGCCATGTGATTCCCAATGTCTTCTGTGCTAGTGTCTTCTGCATTTGTTCTGGGTGGGTTCGGGGCCTGAGATTACATTTTGCTCCTTCTCTTTGTCATTCTGTATAGCACTGTCCTCTGACCTTTGGTGTAGAGCTTTGGTGCAGTTATAACCTTAGCACCTACTGAAATTCTTGCCTAAGAGAGATTATATGATTAAGGCAGTTAGAATTTTGTATTTACAGAACTACAATAAGGAACACTAATAATGGGTAATGATATTTAACAGTTGACAAACTTTTGTAACTAGTGGGTTTGTATTTTAGACAGTAAGAGCAACCATTATGTCTGTTTAGCTAATCAGATATTAAATTGGGAATTTGTATGTAAGTTACTTCTGTTAAGTTCTATCTGATCACCTCCCCTTGATGGACCTGGTGTTTGCCAGGAAGATTAGTTCATCCTGGTTACCTTTTGCCACCTCTCTCAGTCAAGAGAGAAAAAGGGAGGATGCTCTTATAGATCTGGCTCTAGGAAAGTGTCTCAGCTTACCAGGTGCAGATCTATGAAGTTTTAATTCCTCCAGTTGTGCCTGGCTTGGGTCTGGCTGCTGTGCTCAGCTTCTTCCTGCTGCAGCCAATGGAAGTGAACCTCATGTGCCCCTCTGGCAAGATGTTCTGCTCCTGGATTAGCTGTGTGGCTCTGGCCCCTAGCCTCTCTGCAGGGACTTCAGCTGCAGTTTTACCTGAGGCCTGTATGCCAGGCCTGGGCTTGGTCTGGAGGGATCCAGAGAGCAGGACAGAAGGACTCACTCACAAGTGTGCCTGGGCTGGGTACAGAGGGATCCAGCAGGCAAAGGGGTGCATGAAAGTTCTCCCACACACTCGCCAGGCCTGGGCTTGAGTTGCATCTGGATGGGTTCCGAGGGTGCGGCAGAAGTTTTCACTCATGTGCCAGGCCTGGGCTGGTTCTGGAGGGGTTCAGATGGGTCCTGAGAGCATGGCTGAATCTCACTCACATGCTGGTCTTGGGCTGGATCCAGAGGAATCCAGCAGGCTCAGGGGAGCTAGCAATCTCCTTTGTGGGGATGGATTCTGCAGCTGAACTTCCTGAAGGTCAGGGTCGCGGGAAATAAATTATTAGAACACCTGTCAATTAATAAGCCAAATTAGTACTACATTACACTTGGCGTCCTTCCTGTCTCCATATAAAGATGATCTTTTTGGAGCTTTTCCCATAGTAATATCTGATACTCAAAAAATTAAGGCCTCTCTGAATTTAGGAGAACAAAGGCTTTAGTTTTATTTATTCGTATTAAAAAAAATTAAAGGCAGTAATTGATATACTAGTGGAGTAATGGTTTACTTCTCAAAAATGAATGATAGGGTAAAATTTAAGATTAGGATAACTCTAGATTTATTTGGGTTTAGGTTTAATGTCAAAGTTCATATTTTCCTGTAAAGCTGATCATAGAATTAGTTGTATGAATCATTCCTTTATACTGGTTCTTCACAGGCATTAAGTGATAGTCTCTTGTTTTCGTTAGTCTCTTACTCTCCTGTATTTCATCAAAGTGGAAATAATCAGAAGAGCTATACCGAGAAGGCAGGAGGTCTTTTTTGACTGTCTCTCCATAGAAGCCATCTCTAATCTTTCATCTGCCTATAGCCAGGTCTCTCTTTAAGGAAGTCTTTCTACCTGGAGATGATTGGAAAGGTCAGGTCGCGACCTCTGTTGCTGGGGTGCGAACCGCACTGTTAAAATTTGGTTGCTGAGAAGGCAGTTACTTCTAGAAGCCACTCTGGTGCCCCCCCACCCCCTCTCCCCTGCGGCACTCTCCTAAGCCTATAGCTTGTCAGGGTACACATCGCATCGGCTTGTGCTGTATCTGGTGTAGAACAGATGGGTCCTGCCGTGGCCCGAAAATGTGAAACTCGTTTGGGCACAGTATAGTTCATGTTCCTACCCAGCTGCTGCCTGCTTCCGTCTTTATAAAGCCTGCGGGGAGGATTCAGGCCTTCTCCTCGTAATCTAGAGGGCATGTTCTTGTTCTTTTTTTCTCTTCCTCCGCTGTGGATGTAAATTATTTTCCCAACTGTGATTTATGTAGTGTGTTGAAGGAAGAAATCTGTCCCAGCAGCCTGAAGGAAGAGGCTTCCGGCAGAGCCGCAGAGCTCCCGCAGGGCTCCAGACGAGGGTCCTGGGGCCTTACACCAGAATTGGCTTTGATTTTTTTTTTGTGAAAGAGAAGTCTATTCTGTCTCCCACATCCGTCTCTCCACGTCAGCCCCAAGTGCATTTGATTATGTCTCAGGGCCACATTAAGATGTGCTGACAATTACTTTGGAAAAGCTCAGGAAAGACAGGTGCGTTCCAAGTAGACACTGGTATTGATACAGGAGCTCGGGTGAGGCAAAGCTGGCTAGGAAAACCGTGGGCTGGTGATTCCAGGATCCCAGCGCAGGGCCAGGACCAGAGCGTAGAGCATCTCCGAGCTCCCAGGAGATGTGGACAACATAAAAGAAGCCCTGGCAACCGCGGAAACCCGTTCTCCTCTGTGGGTTCTCCTTGTGCAGCGTTTATTATTGAAAGACTTGTGCTCTATCATTTAAAAATCTTTTGTTTCATAACAGATTAAAGGAGGAAAATTACCATCTCAACAAAGCATTTGATAGAATTCAACACACACTCATGGTAGCAGTCCACAGCAAACTACGTTCTGCATGCCACGACTTTTTTTTTTTTTTTTTTTTTTCTTTTACCCTCTTCTTTTTCGTTTGGTGCAAGTTTGCTCTATGGAGTTGGTTTCTTTCATACCCACTCACCCCTGCACTTTTCAAATAAACTTTTGGCACCAGTTTTGGCCTGTCTTGTCCAATTCTTTGTTACCTGGAATACTTTTGACTGGTGAGCCGTTTCTGCAGAAACTGCCCTGCACCCGCCGCAATGCGCTTGGCCTTGGGGAGCCATGCTGAACCATTCAAGTCCTGGGTTTGGCTTGCTAAGCCAATTAGTCTCTACCAGGCACAGGACGGAAGTAATATGATAAGGAAAGAATGCTGAAGAATTTTAAAATCCAAAATTATAGAGTGCTGGGCTGGCTTTATTTTATTTGCTGTAACAACCAATTAAATTATTGTCAGGTACATGGTCTGGGCAAAGCATAGCATCATGCGCCATGGTGAGGAAGTCACTGTCCCTTGGAGCCCTGAACATCGTGATCACCTAGTTATGAAGAATGGATTCTAGCTTTTCTGTGGTGAGTGTGAAGACTGGAGCCTCATCCAACTCACCAACTTTGGAATAGTCCTGGCATGCAGTAAACAGCTTGCTGTGGACTGCTACCATGAGTGTGTGTTGAATTCTATCAAATGCTTTGTTGAGATGATAATTTTCCTCCTTTAATCTCTTATGAAACTAAGAATTTTTGAATGATAGAACACCAGTCTTTCAATAATAAACTCCCTCTGTTAACATCTATAAAGTTTTGTGCTGAAGTCAGTGGATTAACATTTTACTTAAGGTTCTGGAATCTAAGTTTAAAAGTGCAATTAGCCTGCAGTTCTTCTTTCTTGTATTATTTTTCTCTGACTTTTATTCTGGATTTCTTCTGTCTGGGAAATGTTGGTATAACTTTAAAATTATATACTTTTTAAAGTGTCTGGTAGAACTGCTCTATAAACCCTTGTGTCTGGTATTCATTTTGTCTCAGGATGCTGAACTCCCTTCAGTCCTTTTCACAAGTCTCTTAAGATTTTCTCTTTCTTGTGGGGTCTGTTATATTTTCTAGGTAGTCCTTCATTATGTCCAGATTTTCAAATTGAGTGATTCATATCTACCAGTGAAGATGGAAAAGAAAACTTACTATACTGGTAGTTATATCTTTTCTTTTCATATTCTTAATGTCAATCTTCAGGACTTATTAGTTCCTTTAGCGCTTAACTTAGTTTAGCCTATGCTTTGATATAGAGGAGAGTACCTTTATTTTTCTTTCAGTTCCAAGTTTTTCCTAATCTGCCTTGATATTTCTCCTGAAGCTTGTGATCTAAAAGTATTTTTAAATTTTCAGACATGAGTAATAAAAAATCATTTTTAACTTTCTCATTTTAATTGTGCTCAGGAGTATGGTCTACCAGATATCATTTTTTTCTTATTAGTTGAGATTTTCTTTGTAGTTTCATGTGAAATAAAATTTTCTAAATGTTTCACTTGTACTTGAATTGCAATTTTTTTCTCCTAATTGGCACATGGAAGATATTATATAGACTCAAAAGCTATTCTATAGGCTTATTGAATTGTTCTAACACATTGATTGTGGTATAATTTATATACCAGAAAACCAGGCACTTAAAATTGTATAATTTGTGGGGTACAGTGGCAAAGAGCTATAATTCTAGCCCCCTGAAAGGCTGAGTCAGGAGGACTGCAAGTTTAGGCTCAGGTTGGGCAAATTAGCCACTTACTATTACTCCGTCTCAAAAGTTTACAAAAGGATGGAGGTATGGCTCAGTGAGAAGGCCCTGGATTCAGGACTAGTATCTCTCTCTCTCTCACACACACACACACACACTACAGGTTAAAGTTTTTTAACAAATTTACAGAGCTATGAAAACATTATAGTACAGTTTCAGAACATTTGTCTTCAAACAGATCCTGTCTATCTCTTTGTGGCAATTCCTGCTTCCACCCCATTTCATTTAATCCACCAGTTTGAAACACATGTAAGTGTGACAGCAGCAACCCCACTTGGCAGTGGTCTTCTTGGCGTCTTTTTGTAATACTTTAAGTTTTGCTTTATACATTTCATAACTGCTTTTTATGTACATACAAGCTTAAAATTACAATGTTGAGTCAAGTTGTTTGTTATGTCACCTAAATAGGAAAGTGAGAAATGATTTTTATCATTACATGCCATCGTTATCTCTAAACATTTTTTGTCTTAAAGCCTATTACATTTTATTTTTTATTATTAGTTTACTTATAACAACCAACTTGGGGTTTATATTTATTTGGCATTTTCCCCATAAACTATATTGACATAAAGGAGATTACTTTTATTTTTCTTTCTTTTAAAAAAAATTTCTTTCTTAAATTATAGATATATCTGTTGGAACAGCATACAGTATACAGTATTTGGTCCAATCTGACAATCTCTCTTTCCATTTTTCCAATACTAGGGAGTGAACCCAGGGCCTTACACTGAGCTACATCCTCAGCCTCTCAGTTATTATTATTATTTATTTTACATTTTGAGGTACGGTCTCTCTAAGTTGCCCAGGCTGGTCTCCAGTTTGTGACCCTCCTCCTTTGGCCTCCTGAAGTACTAAGATTACAGATTCATACCACCATGTGTGAAATTAATCTCTGTCTTTTTGTAAAAAACAGTTTTTCTTTTCTTTTTAAAATTTTTAAATTTTTATTAGTACATACTTTCAGTATGTACTAATGGGGTCTGTTAACACAGGCCTGTTAAAACATTAACAGACCTGTCTGCTAATGTATCTGTTAACACATTTCAGTACATGATTACATTCATCATGGGGAGATAGAGTATGCATGTGACACATTTTAACTCCTTTGATTTCTTCTCCATCTCCCTGCATTTGCTGCCCTTCTTCCCATTTGAAAAGATCTATCTTCCGGTTACCTTATTTTTTGGTTTTGGGGATCAAACTCAGGACCTTGTGCTTGCCAGGCAGGCACTCAAGCTGCTGAGTGATCTCCCCAGCCTCCTGTTTCCTTTCAATAGGTGAGTTTAAATTATTCGTACTCAGCATGATAGTTGTCACATTAATCTTTATTCTAGCATATTATTTGGTGTCCTTTAGTAATCATAGATTTTTCCTTTCCTTCTCCCATCTCCTTCTATTCTACTTGACTAAATTCCCCTTCCATCAGTTGATTTGTAAGTAATGTCTTTATGCTCACCGCTTCACCTGGACCCAGACGCCTTATCCCTGTCAAGAATGAGCACATCAGGATGGTTCAGAGCAGTGTCCCAATTGGTCACAGTATTGCGTGACCTATCTTCACAGCCCCCACACATCGTGATGCTGTTAAATTCCAGGCAGCAGCAGCTTTGCCAATCGTGTTCCGGTCTGTGGTTTTCATCTTCCATTTGGTTTTGTAGCTGTCTTAGTTACTTTTTTTTTTTTTCATTACTTAGACAAAATACCCAAACCTTAAATTAAGGGAGGAAAGGTTTATTTGGCTCACAGTTTGTGGAGGTTTCAGTCCATACTCAGCTGGCTCCAAGGCAGGGTAGCATGGCACAGGGGCAACAGTTCAAGGTGAGAGAAGACAGCAAAAGCAGCAAGAGCAAAAAGGGAGCATAAGCCTCTTTTTTTTCCCTTATGTTGTAAGAGGTTGCCACCACCCAGGGCGGGTGTAGCACTCACACCATCTCCTGCCCTGCTCTTACTAGGCTCAGGGCACTTATAAAATGAGGCTCCTGACTCCCTGGTGAATCACTTAGCTAAGCCTCTAAAGTTCTCAAGTTGACAATGTACCATCAGACTGGCCCTCAGATTGTGATTCTCTGGGGGGTCTCTATGCTTTATCACTTTTTAAAATGTATTTAGGACAGGGTCTACAGAATCTCACTACACAGATTGAACTCATACTGATCCTCCTGTTTTCAGCTTCTCAAGCACTGGGATTATAGGTGTGTGTCACCATGGCCAATGTCAAATGCCATCTCAGTGAGCCCTGGGGGTGGGGCCAGCACAGCACGCTGGAGATGGAACCCCGGCCACTGCATCTGCCTAAGCAGGTGCTTTAATCGCTGAACTATCTGGCCAACCCATATGCTTTGTCACTTGATACTTATGTTTAAGTTAAAGTATACTTTGATTATATTCTCAAGATTATGGGAGCTCTGGCTACTCATCATGAATCAAAATCAAAATCTTCACAAACACTATTATCCAAATTATTTATCCATTTGTGCTAGTCAGCTTTTCTGCTGCTGAGACACAGTAACTGGCACCCACAATTCAAAGAGGGGAAAGGTTTAACTTGGCCCACATTTTAAGGGGAATCAGCCCACGATCAACTGGGTCCAAGGCCAAGGTGGAGCAAAGCTGCTCTATTCATGGAGGCCAGAGAAGAAGCCAGGAGCAGGTGTAAACCCTGCAGTTACATTTCCATGACCCTCAACACACCCAGAAATATGCTCCACAATCCCCTGGGCAGCTCCCAGCCCAATCAAGATGACACTAATTAGCCTGTTCATAGTGTCATACCAGGTTTCTGACTGTTTTCCCAAAAATAGGATTACACAGAGAGACTGGTCAAAATGATGTGAATTGATTCAACACTCAAAATATATAGCACTACATTATTTCCTGTCAAGTTACAGTTTGGTTCTTACCAAGTTCTTTTGACATACGATCTCTACAGATAGAAGACTGAGACTTACGGAGGTGGACTCACTGATGTGGCAACATGGGTTATCTGGGAATAAGTCTTCTCAGAAACAATGATACCTGAGGGGAGACTTTAAGGATGAGTAGAAGTTAGCAAGGTCAGGTATAAAATAACCTAATGGGAGAAGGAACAGTACGCTCTGGAAGGGAGCTATAACATAGTCTGCTTGAGAAACTGAAATTGAGTAGGAGTAGGGTGGGGTGAGGGTTAGTGTGGTAAGGAGAGATGAGGCAGTGGAAAGAAACAGGATCCAGGTCAAAATAGCTTGTGTTAAGGAACCGGTATTTATCCTCGGGGAAGGGGAAAGCTGTGGCGTACACTTCTCTGGCATTATGATGACTAGAAAACAGTCCTGCGGTAGGCAGCCAGGAGGCTCCTGGAGAAGAGAGGTGTCCAGAGAGATGATGCTGCGGCCAAGGCCTGGCCTTTGGAGGGGAGGACGGCAGGCGCAGCCCCTGCAGGTGCAGGTGGAGGGCCCCACTGACTTTCAGTCCCGCACAGGCAGTAACTTGCCAGATGCTTATTGTGGTCTACAAAAACCTTACTGTAGGTTGCAAGTGGACTAAGATCCCTTGGTGTTTCACAGTTTAAAATTATCACACAGGGCTGTGGCTCAGTGGTAGAGTGTTTGCCTCACATGCATGAAGGCCCAAGTTCCATTCCTAGCACTGGAAAAAAAATTACACAAATTAATCTTAACTTTTCTTACCAACTAATAATAACAAAATGTTTATCATGCTGGGCTATGTTTGTTGAGACTCGGTGACTCAGAGATGACAAGAAACCCCAGGATCTTTTATTTATTTTATTTTTAATTTATTTTTTAATGTATTTAGTACAGGGTATACAGGATCTCCAGGGTCTACAGGGTCTCACTACATAGATAGAGCTCATAGTGATTCTCCTGTTTTCAGCTTCCCAAAAGCTGGGATTATAGGCATGCACCACCACGCCCATTCTCAATCAGTGTCTCAGAGCATTCCAGGGTGGGGCCGGCATGGCACACCATGGATCAAACCCAAGCTGCTGTGCTCTGCCCTGGGATCTTTTAGAAGAAAGACTTTCTGAATTTGCAAGGTGCCAGGTTATACTACGTTTGATAGCATAACAGGAATTAAAAGGGAAAGTCTTCTACTGCCTAGGACATTTTCAGGCTTTAGAAGTCATTGTTTTATTGCCAAGACCTCTAAATTGCAAGCAAAAGAATTCATGTTAGCAACTTAAAAGAGATAGAAGGATTTATTAAAAATATTAGTTATTTCATTTATGAGTATGATCTCTAGTGGCATCCACTTATGTATAAAACCTTGGGTTTATCTTTCTTTATACCTGAGTAGTACTCCATTGTATAAAAATATCACTGGAAATAGTAAATAAAATCCCAAAGATACAATAGATATTGTGAAAGGGGAAGAAACTGCTTAAAGGGAAAAAAAAATAACTGCAATGGGAGAAAAAAGAAAAGGAAGGGGGAAAAATACACACACACACACACACACACACACACACGATAGCTAAGATAGGGCTGGGAGATAGCTTGGAGATCTAAGTGCTTGCCTGGCAAGTACAAGGACCTGGGTTTGCTTCCTGGTAACCATGTGCTGTGCCACCCTGTGGGACATAGAAACTGGGCATGGTGGCACAAGTCTGTAATACCAGCCCTGGGGAGGTTGAGACAGGAGGATCACTATGAGTCTGAGCTGTGTAGTGAGACCCTATACCAAATTAATTAATTAATTAATTTTTAAAAAGATCGCTAAGATAATTGTACTACTGGGTTATTGGAAGGAACAGTTAATGCTTAATTGTTTGATCCATTTTGCATACCTACATCTGGTAATCTGAAGAACTATGTTGAAGATAACAATATGCAGTGTAACAAGCATTGTTAATATCCTATCTGGTTTTGGATTTCTGTATCTTTTTTAAAAATGTATTTAGTACAGGGTTTACAGGGTCTCATTACATAGATCAGACTCGTAGTGATCCTCATTTTCAGCCTCCCAAGTGCTGGGATCACAGGCATGCACCACCACACCCAGTCTCAATCACTGTCTCAGCATGCCCCGGTGGTGGGGGGCATGACACACGGGGGATTGAATCTGGGTCCCTGCATCTGCCTAAGCAGGCTCTTTAATCTGCTGAGCTATATGGCCAGCCCATTCTGTGTCATTTTTATTGTTTTTAAAATTTTTGTATTCCCTTTAAAATTAAAAAAATAAATACATAGGTACCTTCTAGAATGTCCAAGAGTATCAGAGATACAGGCCTTTTGGGATTGAGAGACTGTTCATTTATATCATAGTACTTGTATAAATAAATGCCACTGTCAGTGTAACCTATATCTTTGGACCTATGACACAAATGACTTGTTATGACTCTGTAAATGCTAGAATTTCTAGGACTGGAGGATTTATTTCTCTAGCTGTAGAAGTATTATAGGCTTACAGCTCTAACAACCCTTTCCAGGAATTTCTCTTCGGCTAATGACCTTGCCACATCCAAGGTCTTAGTCCTCTTGAGGAGCATGTCTATGTCCAGCGAATGGCCCACTCAGATCATCCAAGATAACCTTATTCACCAAAAAAGCCAACTGAATAGGAACACTACTCTCTTCTTCTCAAATACTTCACAGCAAATCCTAGATTTCTGTGTGATTGTGTACCTGGGGATTTTGCCTAGCTGAGTTGACACATAAAACCGGGTTAAGGCCAAGCGTTTTGTGAAAAGTTAGGCTCTTACTGCTGCCACTGGTCATAGAACACGAAATCTTCAAGTTCTGTAACTACTGCTTAGAAGCTGCTGGCCTGAGGGAGCTATGGCTTCCAGGTGAAGGCACAGTTGGGGCACCATTCCATAGATGACACTTGTGAGGAAAGACTGCCATTTTCTAATGTGTACTACATTTTTTAATCAACTGTCCTTATGGGGTGCTATCACTCAGCTCCTCTTTAGGGACTAGGGACTGATTTCTCCACTGTACAGCTGCCAGACACGCCTTCCACTGTCAGCTTGTTCAGCAATTGCCCTTGATGGAAGGGAGCCCCTTGCCACACTGAGGAGATGTGGCCACCAGTGCCTCCTCTCAGGTAATTCTGAGGGGCCACCCGAATTTCATGGCCTCTTATGGAATCAGCTGATGTGGCTGATGGGCTAGAACTGCGGCCCCATTCTGTTTCATAGGCTTTGATTCAGAGAGTGCTCAGCAATAAATAGGCTAACCTCCATTTCAGAGTCTGCTTCCTGAGGAAACTTGAAATAGGAGTAGATGCTAGCAGCTGCCCGGAAGAACCAGATCAGCCACTGTGCTTGCCAGAAGATCTGGTCTCACCATGTGTAGCTACTTAAAGTACTCCATTCTCCATGGAGGTCTCAGTTAGGTGTGTCTGCTGGGAAGAACTGCTGGTGAAGGGAGTCTCAGAAGCTGATATTTAAGTTTCTGACTGCTACAGTACGGCAAATTAAGCCACAATGTTAGTATGGGTGTAAATTGGAAGAGGCGCAAAATGCTTGCTACAGTGTCTCCCTATACTATTCAGTATCCAGCTATCCTTTCCTTACTTGGCCATCCAAATAATGATAACAAAGGCAGCATGCTCCTGACTAACAGGATGGAAGGATTCCTTTTGCAAATACACTCTCACCTTGTCCCAGGGGGTGGGGTGGGGCAAAAAAGTTAATTGCTACATCCAGTAATTTTTCATTTCTGCTTTACTTTTGTCCCAATCCCATTTGCTTATCTTGTATCCTAGGGGCTAAATTACACAATTAATGCTACCAATATACCTTATTTAAGATAATAGAGGCTGATTAAAAGGTGAAGAAGAAAATGACAAGCAGCGAAAGCTATCTTCTTTTTGTTGTCGTTGTTGATCACGCTCCGTATGGACACAGCTTCTTTCCTCTACTTGTAGTTTCTTTTCCTTACTGCCTGCATGATGCTGGCTGTGCTCTTACCCAGGGTCTCGGTGCTCAGGGCTCTTTTCCCGATGAAGCATTATTTTTGTGTTTGGAACCTCTGAACTCTTGGGGTCTTGCTCATATGTAGTTGCTACAGTCTTTTGGAGGAGCATTTATTTCTTTTCAGTTGTGGTAAAATACTTCTAATATAAAATTCACCATTCTAGCCATTTCCAAGTGTATAATTTAGTGCCATTAAGTATATTTTAGCTATTTCCAGAACTTTTTCATCATACAGGACAGAAGCTCTGTATACATTAAGAAATACCTCCCCCAATCCGGCAACTTATACTTTAGTTTCTGTGTCTATGAATTTACATAGTTTGATTTTTTAAACAAGTATTATTGCACCATATCTATGCTTTTATGCTTGGATTACCTTACTTAGCATGAGGTTTTCAAGGTTCATTGATGTTTTAGTATGTATCACAATTTCATTTCTCCTTGTGGATGGATAATATTTTTGTTTACCTGTTCCTTTGTTTACAGATACTTGGGCTATTTCCATTTTGGGGTACCATGAAGGCTGCTATGAACATCGGTGGGCAAAGGTATTTCCAATCCCTGCTTTCAATTGTTCTGGTTACATGTATAGAGGTGAAACTGTTACATTCTACAACATTTCTATGTTCTGCTTTTTTAGGAATCCATTGTCCACAGAATCCACACCATTTTACATTCCTAGTGGCAATTTGCATGTTCTAAGTGCTCCATATTCGCACCAGCATTCTATAACCCATTTAAAGTACTACAGCCACATCATAGGTAGAAAGTGGTATTTCACTGTAATTTTTATCTTACTTTTTCCTTAACTAAGTATGCTGAATGTCTTCTTTGTGGTTTCTGTTAATTTTTAGCATACAACATAACACAATTGAAATAAACCTGAAGGATGCCGGAGCTTAGATGGATCCCTTGTGTATCCGCTGTGTAGTAGTTGTCTTTTTAAAATTTATCTTTGGATTCTGAATCAATCACTTCAGGTGCTTGGTACTGAACTTTGTAAATCCAGATGTTTAGAAGCCCCAAATGGTTAGGTGGCCCTTTTGATCTCCACTTTGAAAGAACATGATTATATCTCCGTGGAAAATAAAACATGGTCTAATAAAATCTATAATCCAGCAAAGATAAAGCCAAGGAAACTGGAAGCAAAATCTTTTTGCAAGTAAGTCACTTGCTGTTATTAAGTAGAGACAGGCCACTTTTTGTATTCATCTTCTTTTTACTGGATATGTATCCTGCTTAGTGAAGAAATAGTACCAAATAACTCTTGCTTGGTAAAAGAAGATTTTTAAAAAGCACCAGGCTGCAGTTCAGTAGTAGGGTGCTCACCGAGCATGTGCAGAAAGTCCGGGGTTTGACTCAGTGTAGTCATATCCAAATCAGAGGTGAAGATTTGTAAGGATGATAACGTGCCCCTCAATGCTGAAAAGAATCCAGAGTAACTGACTGTGGCTGGTTCCTTCCGGTTAAGGTTGCCCTAGCAGGGGCTCAGCACTGGTCTCTGTTGCTGGCAGACTGGAACTTCACATTACAACCTTTTATTTCATAAGCCAGCAAGGCACGTTTGAGTGAGGGGAACAAAAAAACCTAAGCAATCTTAATTATCTGATTACTGAACACTTCCTCTGCGGGGGAATCCACCGCCAATATATTGACCCTGAAGGCAGTTATCTCCATTTTCTTGGTATATTTATGGATACTATGATTTCGCTCCAAAATCCTTGGAGTTTTTATTGTAATGATCTTACTGTCACAGGGTCCCAGACTGTCCTGATTAACCAGTTCACAAGACATGAGGGACAGATTTTATCACCATTTAAGCTGGGCTAGCTGTCAAATGTTTTCTACCTATAGATTGTCATCAAAGTCTTTAGAGTGAAGATACGGTCATTTTTGGGTCACTGAAACCCAAAAACTTTACAAAAGCAAAAGATCTCTGAATTTACTTGGGTTTCAGCTATCTCCCATGACAAGTCCAGATCTTTCTAACACATCTAGAGTACTTGTAATTTCCAATATACTGATCCTGTTAGCACACTGTCATCAATATTACAGGTCAGAGGGATGCTCTGAGTACTAGTGATGAACAAGGTCTCAGTGGAGTACACTGTGTAAGGATACTGGGACATTGACATGGCTTTGTAATAAGCTGGTGTATGTGTAATGCTAATGTTTCTAAGTGAAAGCAAACTTTCTTTTGACATAGTGGTGTAGGCATGCGGTGGGGGTGATACATCCAGTCCAAGTAGGTACATTCCAGATACCAAGGGTTGTGTTGATTTGCCCCAGCAAGGAGGTCACATTGGAACAGACCTGCTACAGAGTCACCAAATGAGAAAGCCCAGCAACCCACTGTTAATAACAAAAACTTTTCCTCCACAGGTCAAACAAGAGAGTTAAGAGGATATTAGGGGACTAGCTACCCCTTAAATTTCATTTTTTAGTGATTGCATTTCTGTCTATGATTCTTCCAAGTGATACAGTATTCATTTTAATATACATTTTGGAAAATGAGACAGTAATTGCAGAACTTCCACTTAGCCTTTCCTTTTCCTAGACTTTTCTCTTTGACCCCTACTCTATGGATCAGAAGCTTTCTATAACTGTAACAAAATACCTAAGATAATCAACTCAGAGAAAGAGAAAAAGCTTACTGTAGCTCATGGGTGCTAGATGTTGTAGTCCAAGATCAAATGGCCCCATCATTTAGAATAATGCTTAGGGAAGGATACAGTGGTGGCATCCTGTGGTGCAGCAAACCACCCATCTCATAACGCAGAACAAGGATGAGACCAGTTATTTCTTGCATGCTGGAGATCAAACCTGGGACACTCATAGGTTTAGTGTTCTACCACTAAGCTACATACCCAGCCCTACCACTGAGTTTTGATAAAAATCTGATACTCATCCCTTGTTAATGTATTTCTTAAAGTTCAGTGTCTTCTGGTTCTCTCTGGTAGGTACAGTTAAGGAGTGGTCAAGTTGATTTCATGTAAATGTCCACCTAATTGTTTCTTCATGTCTTTAATTTTTTTTTAATTTTTTTTTATTTATTTGAGAGAGAGAGAGAGAGAGAGAGAGAGAGAGAGAGAGAGAGGTGTGTATGGCCAGCTCAGCCCACCAGTGGGCGGGCTGGCTGGCATGTGGTGCTGGGGGATTGAACCGCGGTCCCCAATGCTTTGCCAAGCTTGTTCTAAGTAGGTGCTTTAGACCACTGAGCCATCTCTCCAGCCCCTCTTCATGTCTTTAAGTTCATGTCTGTAACAAGACATTGAGGGCATATGAACTCACATTATGTAGACTCACTTTAACAAAGAGAACTTTTGGATACTTAAGACAAAGTCACTAATAATTTTGGCTATGCTGATTCACTCAACCTGACTGGGAATATTTATCTTTCTAGCCCATAAACCATTTCAGTTATGGGTAGAACTGGCAAGGTACCAAGTAATCCTAAGTGCCATATGATACAGAATATGAATGTAAATTCACCTGTGTCATAATTGAGAAAGTTGTGGAATCAGACTATGGATCTCATTTTTGGCTGTGTCATTTGAAAAAGTATGGCTGGAAAGATTAAAACATCTTTAGAGTTCATGGAAAGAAATCAAATCACATGGGTAACAGTTGAAAGACTTAACAACTGGGATCTGCTCTTACTGAG
>NW_004524832.1:1004324-1019358 GCF_000260255.1 Octodon degus | reverse complement strand
GATCACTTTCCTCTTTGGCCCCATAATCTTCTTGATCAGAAAATTTGGGACACTACCGAGGTACATATCAATAGAACTTTGAAAAGAAAAACAAAACAAAACAAAAAAAAAACATCTTTAGGGCAGTTGGAGCAGTTCCTTGATCTCTGACCATATACCTCGATGTTCTCCTTTTCTTTCTTCAAGACCAGGAAGTCAACCCATAGTTGTTATTCACACATTGAAAGAAGCTCTCAGACTCCTGTCCCTTTTCTCCATTAACTGGTAGGACAGGCAGGTTACAGTTGGGTGTCAGAGGGGCCATATTAACTGCGGGTCATCTCTTTTTAAAGATGAAGAATTTTCCAGGAAGAGTGGAGTTTTCCAAAACCCAGTAGTAATTATGATATAAAAATAGAAAACAGATGAATCAGATATTATAGTGAGGAAGGAAAAGAAGTCAGTATTTACAAAACAAAAGAACCCATGGCAATTCTTTTCAATCTTTTTTCATTGGTACAATGTTGGTACAGCCAAGAACAACAAAGAATAGGAAGTAGAAAAAATGAATTGCAGTTTCTCTTAATTTTCATTCATATCTAAACCTCTGTTCTCAGATTTTTAAATAAAACCAGCAACAAGAAGTTAGCTTTGGGCTAAAACTGGAAACAGTTCAGGTGCTTATATCTTTCTGAAAACAAAGTTTAATTTTTTCAGGTTCAAACAAACACAACACAAAGTACTACAATGATGATAATGAATGATAAAGAGGAAGTGATAACATCCTAAACAGATAGTAAAATAGTAAATAACTTGGGCAAAAGTTTGTATTTGCTAGATATAAAAAGTCAGAATCATGAAATTTGGATATAAAAATTGAAAGGAACCTAGAAAAGAGTTTAACTTCTCTCTGTAAGGCAGAATTGTTTCTACTATATCCTTGAGAAATGATCCATATTTTCTCCTATATGTTTGTATTTCTGAGATCAAAGAATAAACTGCCACACTGGTTATCAAGTGAAAAATTTATTTTGTTCATTATAACTTTTTCTTACTGAAATTTCGTTGTTATTTATTCTTACTATTTTCTCTTTTAAGCCTCACAAGAATCTATTCTTTTAATTATTAATGTACTTTCAAATTTATTTAACTTCTCAATAGGTGTGAAAAGATTATTTTAATAAAAGCCCATTCTAATTTGTTATGTGTCTTCCATTATAGTTAACATTAAGCATATCAAGGAAGATTAGCACCTTGGTTAGCTTCCAGTCTGCCTATTGTTGGGGAAGGAAAGTACAACATCTTTTCTTTCCCATCATGAGCATCTAGACAGACCCTCTTATAACAAAAAGTGGATGGACAAGAAAAAAGCATCACAATTTATTTAGTCAAATTTTCATTTGAGAAGGAGACTTCAAAAATGAAGACCCATCTTAATGAATAGAATGATTTTTTCTAATGGTGTTTGTAAGTAGGATCACAAGTCTGCATCTTGTACAGCAATTAACCACTAAGAAGAATATATGCAGTGTATTATTTGTTGAAACTGTACTTTCGATTTGATATGAAACTGTCTCATTGCTATATGTTTATCAATAAAACTTTGAAAAGAAAAAAAAATGAAGACCCAAAGACCTATGGAGAATTTTTTATTTTTAGTTTAAGCTAGACAAAGAATAGATAGCTTTGTCTAGAAATGCAACTGGACAAAAGTGCATGACCTAACAGTGGTAGATGGAGGGGTTCACGGTGTTAGTCAGGTTTTTATTGCAGCAAATGCTTGGCATTATCAACTTATAAAGAGGAATGGTTTATTTAGGCTCAGAGTCTTGGAGGTTTCAGCCAGTTGTTTTGGAGCTTGCAGTAAGGCAGTAGCATATCCTGGTGGCATGTGTACATAAAAATTAAAAAAATGCTTACTTCATGACTGGATAGAAGAGAGCAAGGTCCCACAGTCTCCTTCAAGGGCATGTCCCCAGTGACTTAGTGACTTTTCCATAGGCCTCACCTTTAAAAGTTCTACCACTTTCCAGTAGCACCATGGAATGGGAACCAAACTTCTAGATGGGTCTCAGGGGCACATTCCACACCATACCATAACATTTAGCAGGGCCTGACCAGACTCTAGCTTCTCGGGTAGGACCTGAGGATTTTCAGAAGAATAGGGGAAAGACAGGAGTGACTTTGCTAGGTTTTATGCCTTGTTTTGGAGGAAAGATGTTCTAGTTTGTATGACTCATCTTGGGAAAGCACTCTGCTTGCTAGGATCCCTGGTAGGGAAGAAAAGTGTGAGAGACAGGAGGATGGGAGAAAATCAGTTAGACCTGGCTTCTAGGTCTGCCAGTGTCCTTTGGTTCAAAGTCCTCACTGTGCCAGAGCATCTTGCTCTATGTCTCGGTTACTTTTCTCTCTTTGCTGGCACAAAATACTTGACACCCAAAATTAAGGAAGGAAAGGTTTATTTTGCTCATAGTTAGTGGAGGTTTCAGTCTGTACTTAGCTGGCTCCAAGGCAGATTGGCACATGGTAGCAGGCAGTAGTGAATGGTAGCAAAAAAACCCCAAAAAGCCAACAACAAACAAACAGCAAAAGGAGGAGCAGCAGCTGTGGCAGAGGCTTGCAACCTCTCTCTCATCCTTATATTGTGTTCAGGCTGTCTGCCCCAGGGTGGCTATAGCAATCATACCTATAATCCCAGCAGTGGACCATGAATTAATAACAAACTCTAGAAGCCTGCCCCAGTGACTGCATGAGGCTTTGGGGGGACAACTAGGTGCAAACCATAACACTCTTAACAGGGGTCATGACCCTGAGCCTGAAGATGCACCATGGATAGTCTAAATCAAGATTTAGAGATGCAGTGGGGCATGTCAGTGAATGCCTGTAGTCCTAGGATCTGAAAGGTTGAGTCAGGAGGAGCCTGTTTGAGCCCATACTAGGCAACTTAGTGAGATCTTTTCTTGAAAAATAAAAAGGAGTGGGTTGTAGCTCAGTTTGAAGGCCCTAGGTGAAATTCCTGGACACACAACATACACCACAAAATCATAAAACAACCGAACAAAACTCCACCAGGATGGATCTTAGCATCTCTGCCTTCACTGCATGTCTGTCTACTTTATTACCTTAAAACTTTGGGTCAGATCCTTCTCAGCTTTGCACATCAGCATATTAATTACTAAGGAGTATCTGTAATACAAGGTTTATTAGTCCTAAATTTACCTGGGCTTTCACCTCCCCAGTCAAGACTGAGGACACCAAATAAGTGTAATTAATTTCCAGAATTTGCAAGGGCATCTAATGACCAGTTTTTGTGAAGCCAATTCGAGACCCCTTGGAATGATGCTTAGAAGTTTTCAAGTCTCTGTCTTAAGCCTGCACTCACCTTGGGTTCCAGGAAAAGAGTTTCAGACCACCATGCTCAGTTCAGCATCCAGCGTGGAGCAACTATGAGCTGAACAGAGCCTGCCCCTCAGTCCAGCAGAGGCTATCACCTCACTGACAGAGCTGCACTAGCCCCTCAGACAATGGTGTCTCTTCTAGAACCTCCCAGAACAGTCCCCACGTACTGACCAACCAGTCCAAGATGTGACCAGGATTCCTATGCTTTGAGCTGTGCAAATCCCTACCCACGTATTTGTTCTCCTTTTCTATAAACCCCTGAAGCTTCTATCAGCTTCTTCAATACACACTGGCAGCACATAATGATGACACCTCTGTGGGAGCTGGCACATGTACACAGCACATCTCAGTGCTTTTCTTCGTCCCCTTTCTCTCCCTTCCTCCTCCTGCTCTCCATCTCTTGGTCCCATTCATCTATCTCCCCATTTCGGATTTCTTATCTTTTGCTCTTTATTTATATTTTGACTTTCTTATATAAGACAAATCATGTGATATTTAAACTTGGGTGTCTGATTTCACTTAGCATTATGGCCTCAAAATACAACCACTTTCTTACAAATGGCTCAAGTTTATCATTAAGGCAGAATAGTAGTCCATGATGTATAAATGTCACCTTTTCTTTATTCCTCTATTGATGGACATGTAAACCACTTCCAAGATTTAGCTGCTATGAGTTGTGCAGCTATAAACACAGATAGCTGTGCATGTATAACTGTAATATGGTTCTTAAGTCTTTGGGAAAGACAGACAGAAATGCGATAGTTGAGTTTAGTGGGAATTCTATTTAGAGTTTGTTGAGGAATGGCCATACTGCTTGCCATAATGGTTGTGTTTATTTACATTCCCACAATGCCTTCTCCTCCCCCCAGGGTCTTGCCAGCATTTGTTACTATTCAATTTCTTGAAGATAGACATTCTTTCTGGAGTACCATGAAATCTTGGTATTGTTTTCATTTGCATTTCTTTATGGCCAGAGGCACTGAACATATTTTCATGTATTCAGTAGCCATTTGTACATCTTTTGAGAAGTGTCTATTCTATTGACTTGTTTGATTCTTTTATTTTTGACAGTCTAATTAGTTGAGTTCTTTATATATTTTAGATATGAATCTTCTAGATATGAATTCCCATATTGTTCTGCATGTAGAACATGTAGTTGGTGAACTTTTTCTTCCATTCTGTTGGTTGTCACTTTACTTTGTTAGTAATTTACTCAGGAAGATCTTGCTTATGCCTATGTCTTCAAGAGTTTTACTTTTTTTTTTTTTCAACCTCCCAGCAGATAAAATGAGCTTTTTTTTTTAACATTTAGTTTTTTAATCCATTTTGGTTTTAATTGAATATGTGGTGAAAGATATGGGTCTAGACTCAATTTTCCACTGTGGATAGCCAGTTTTCCCAGCACCATGTTTTAAACAGGATCTTTCCTTTATCATATGCTTTTTAGTGTCTTTGTCTCAAAGACAGATCTTGAATTTCTGTTGGTTCTCCTGGCATGGTGTTACGGTTTGTATCTAGCTGTTCCCCCAAAGCCTCATGGAAATCATGGGGCAGTTGCTGCTTGAGGGGCAGCTCATGGTTCAAGCTTAATAGGAATTTAGTTATATAATGTCATTTACTGTGAGATTTACTTTTCCCTCTATGGTAGTTGCATTGGTTAATACCCTTTTGGGTTACTGATGGTTTATCCAAAAGAAAGAATTCACTGGGTCCCATCAACGAGTGATGGATGCAGGTGTGGCTCGGACATTGTGATGTGACTAATGACATTTCATTCTCTGTCCTCTTTCCTATGGCTCTTTCTCATTGATGACTGGGCTCTGGGGCCATCCCACATCCCTGCGCCATTTCATCCCCTCGAGTGCATAGCAAGAATGTGTCTTTTCTCCTAGGTCCCATGGAAGTTATCTTGCTAACTTTCATGAAATCAGTTTAGTCCTGAAATTTGTGTCTGTGGTGTGTCATGTGTTTACTGCAGGGACGAGGAGGGGCTGGCAGCGCAGCCCTGGCTACTTGTTGGTCTAGCCTGGTGCTCTGGTAGCAGGCAGGGCTCTCTCTACCTGAAGGGGGGGTTCTAATTTGTGTGAATTGTGCTGTAGATTAGCTGTGGTCCTGGAACTCCCAAGAGTGTGGGTGGGGCCAGTGTCCCATTCCTCCCAACTTGGCCTGTGAAGGGAAGAGGGATAGTTTTGTGAGTAAGAATCTGGTTAACTTTCTGTAAGGGAGAAGGAACAGTGCTGGGCAAACAGAACTATCAGTAGTACACAACAGGAGGCGTTGTCATTTGTCTTGCTCTGTCAGTCTAACTCAGCTCAGTGTAAGGCAACTAACTCAGCCAAATCCAACAATTACTGTTCCCTTACTATAAGCTGCAGTGTGTGGCTTTGGTAGGAAGTTGCTGCCTGACCTCCTCAACAAGAAAAGAAAAAAAGACTGCCCTTAAAGAGCTAGTCTAGCTTTAACTCATGTCAACTATGACCTGTCTTTTGTTAAGTTCTATCTTTTTTTTTTGAAAACCAAGTAACTAAAATACTACCATGGTTACTCAATAACGGTAGCATATTCTTTTAGGTGCCTCCAGCAGTACTGGGAGGTTGAACCAGGGCCTGGCACAGTGTTGTTGAGCTACGCTGCAACCATTTCAGTTGCTTTTTCTTAAAAATAACCTTTACTTGTGAATCACACAGTTATGAAGAGATTTTAAAGAAAATTCTCCTATGTTTTCTGGTTATATCAGTCCTTCCTCAACTTCCTGATACCTGAAATCATCAAATATAGCTTCTGTAGAAAGTCATCTCACTTTCATGACTTTTAAGTGATTTTTAATTATTACTAATAATAGTTTTTAAAAATATTAAACTAGCATTTTTATTGGTGCAGAAACCAAACGCCTTTACTCCCCGTATGTGTACTACACTGACTTTAAACCTTAGGCAAAGCACAGAATAAACAGTAAGCTGAGAATATTGTCTCCCAGGACCGTGAGTGGGAGAGCAGGCGGTTAACCAAGTAAGATTTGTTTTTATTGAAGCGATTTGTTTTTATTGAAGCATGTGGGAGCTAAACAGATCACCCAGCACCTGAAAAAAAACAAAAACAAAAACAAAAAAAAACGTAAGTCTGGGTCTTTCCGGATAAAAGAAAAACAAAACTAAAAAACCCCACCAGGATTCAAGGGAGTAAATACTTAAGATTAAGTGAGCAAATACTTAGGGGAGGGAACAAACAAACCAACAACCTTCATCGCCCTTTGGAAATTCTCATTCTGGTAACTCAGCAGCGGGTGGGTTTTTCTCAGGGAAACCTGCCCTAGAGTCGGCCGGGTCTGTTCGGGCTCCGGGAAGCAGCGACCTGCGGAAACCCGAGGCAGAGCGGGCCGGCGGCTCCAAGCCCTGGCCGCACCGGGCCATCGCGTCTCCCGGAGCCCGCGCCCGCCTTCCGGTCGGGTCAAGTCCGCCCCGCGGTGCAGCGCGGCGGAGCGCGGCGGGGACGAGGCTGGCGCCCTGGGTGTGCGAGCCGGGCCGCAGCGCCTGGCCCCGCGACCCGCGACCCTCCGGGCGGAGCGGGGTCCCGCAGGCCGGGCGCCGAGCCGCGCTCTTCCTTTGCGGGGTGCGCCCGGGTCCCTCGCTGTCCCCCGCGGCCGGGCGGAGCCGCTCCCAAGGCGCTCAGCCCTTGGCCCTTGGGGGTGCCCTGACCTCCGCCTCGGGCTGCGCGTTCTGGGGAAGCACCCCGCTCAGATGAATGGGGGACCCCGCGGCCTGGAGGAGACCTGGACCCCAAAGCAGGAGAGGGGCCCAAGGTCTGCTGCCCCGGTCCGGGCGTCCTCGGAAGGAATGGGCCTGATGGGAGGAGAGTGGGGGGCTGCCACGGAGGCCTGGAGACGCCGCCCTTCCCGTCGCGGGTTTTCGTGGTTCTGCAGCGTCGGGACCCCACCAGAACGAGGCTTATACTCTGGGATCCGGGAATTGCATCTTAAGCTGCCGGGCTCAGAGGAGGTCAACCAGTTGTCCAAACACAGGACTCTGGCTCTTCATTTTCTCTTATCCTAGTTTTCAGCCCTTTACCACCAAGCTACTTTCCCAGCCCTTGTCCCGGTTTTCATTTAAAAAATGCAGTCAGGGTGCTGCTGGACCGCTGCAGTCATGGGATAGGCATCAGCTAGGGGAAACACCTGACTGGACAAACACGCAGGTGAGGGGAAGGCAGATCCTACTCCACTTCCAGGAGAGATTAAACAGGAAGCAGATTACTGTCTTGTGGTTTTGATGGCAGGATAAAGTTGACACATTAAAAAAAATAGATTCTTGAACTATTTTAATCTTTAGGTGTTTCAATCCTGGGCATGTTAATACATTTATAGCAAGAGACAGATGTCTGTTTAGTCTCTAATTCTAGTGCAAACATCGGCTTTGTGAAACGCTCACAATCTTTTATTTTTCTTAAACACCACTTTCTCCCACTTGCCATGTGGCTGCAGACTCCTTGCCCTCAGATGTCCTGACATGCCCTCCCTAGGAGAGCGCACTGTGCCTTGCTCTGGGAGACTACCAGAGACAGGTTCCATTTATTTTCTTGTTTACCCAGCGCTGGGGCTTGAACTGAGGCCCTCATACACGCGTGGCAAGCACTCTGCTGGTGAGCTCTGCCCCCAACCCACCAGGACGCTTGCCCAGTGGCCAAGTGCAAGGATTTCTGTTTCTTTGCCAAGTCAAGTCTTTCATCACAATTCCCAAGCCAAGAATTGACCCTTGACCATGAATTCCCGCTTCATTTCCACTCCAGTCAGCCATTTTAGAGCAGGAAGGAGCCAGAGGCAGGTGTCAGCCTGCAGGGGTGGCTTATAATTCGTACCTTTTCTTTCTTTTTTGCTGAAGTATCCTTCAGAAAAGAAAGGATCTAAACTGTTTCCAAAGTTACTTTATTAGGATTCAACCCAGAGCGCAGGCCCTGCGTGTGAGTGAGGTGGCCCGGGGCCCACTGGATCCTCAATTCAACCCAGAGTGCAGGCCTAGTGTGGAACCCTTCAGTAGAACTCCTTGCAAAGAGGCTAGAGGCAAGACCCATCCAGCTGATTCAGGAGCAGAGCATCTTGTACAAGTGGCACAGAGGGTTCACTTCCAAGGGCTGCAGCAGGAAGAAGTGGAGCACAGAAGCCAGACCCAAGCCACACCCACCTGGAGGAGTCTGAACTTAATAGATCCGGACCTGATGCTAAGGTAATAACTCTATCTAAGCTCTACACCAAAGGTCAGAAGACAGTGGTATACAAGATGACAAAGAGAAGGAACAAAATGCAGTCTCAGACCCTGAGCCTACCCAGAACAAATGCAGAATATACTAGCACAGAAGAAATTGGAAATCACATACCTGAAATCTCTGAAATAATAGCATTGGAAGTAAAGAAACAACTGCATAAAGATCAGAAATAGAGAGGAAAATAAAGAGGAAATCAGATCACAAATAATTTCTTTTTTTACATTTTAGTCTTTTTTTTTTTTTTTTTTTGACAGGACTGGGGATTGAACTCAGGCCCATGTGCTTGCCAGGGAAGCACTTATTCCACTGAGCCATCTCCCCAGCCCCTCAGAAATAATTTCTGAAGTAAAAAAAGAAATGATAACTATAATCAAAGAAGTACTAAGTGCTTCTAAAGAAGACACTGATAAAAAATAGAGCAGAATATAAAAATGATGGAATCCTTAAATAAGCAATATAGCAAAGAAATAAAATGCATGAAGCAGATTCAGAGTGGTATACAGGAGATTAAAACCTCAATCACAAGCTGGCAAAACTGTTTGAATGAAAGTGAAAATAGACTTTTGGACCTTAAAGATACCCTTGCAACTAGTGAAAAAGTAAGAAAAGATCTCTTAAAAATAACTAGAATACAGGAAAAAATAATTCAGTACCTGCAAGACGATGCAAAGATGAACAATATGAGACTAATAGCCATCAATGAGAAGGAAGGAGTCAATACAAATGATAATAAAAAGAATATGGGCAGAAGTAATAGCAGAAAACTTCTCAAATATGGCACAGCAATCTGATATTCCTGTAACCAAAGCATATAGAACTCCAAATAACATCAACCCAATGAAAACCACACCCAGACATATAGTAATCAAGATCCCAGAAATTCAGCATAGGAACAGTATACTAAAAGCCGCTAAAGAAAAGAAAAAGATCACGTTTAAAGGAAAACCCATCAGAATAATGGCAGATTTCTCTTCACAAACCATCAAGTCAAGAAAAGCATGGAGCAAAGTAATACAAATCTTGCAAGAAAACAAATTCCAACCCAGACTGATATATGCTGCAAAACTCTCTTTCAAGTATAATGGAGAAGTGAAATACTTCCATGACAAAGAACAACTAAAGAATTTCATGATGACAAAGCCAAGCCTACACAGACTACTGAATGATGTCCTAGAGAGGGAGCAAAATGATTACAACTCCATGAATGAGAATGGAAAGAACTCACCAAATAGGGCAAACAATTAAACACAGGAGAATAAGAGGTATTAAAAAAAAAAAGTTACCTTATTAGTATAAATTAACGAAAAATGTGGGGATAGGATTTTTTCTCCCTTGAATAAGCATTCATCAGTAAACAATTTGTTTTGGAATTAAAAAATGAAAAGAGACTTAGGGAACTTTGCTTGAAGTATTTTAGTTTTATAGATTTTACTTCCAAATAGTAAAAATTGGAATATAATGATACTACTATTTGCCAATGGGCCCGTGTGAGATTAGGTATATTACATTCTTTGGCTCTCTTTTGTTTTTGTAAAATTAGTCTTTTGTTGTACTTTGTTACAGTGATGTTTTCTCCCCATTCTGATTCAACCATGTAAGACCACACACTCACTGATGCTGGTGATTTTGTTTTACATGGCAAGCGACCTTTCATTTCTCAGTTTCCTAGAGCACTGCAATGCAGTGAGGGGGAACCTGTCCCATCCAGCCGTGTTTTGGCTTTAGTTGACCCTAACTTCTCATGTGCACTCCTAGTTAATAAATGATGCCTTTCATCTAGCCCCTGTGATGAGATTGGGGATCACCAACTCTTCGAGGTGAAAGTTAGGCTGCTTCTGAGGCCTATGTGTTTAGTAAGATCAACCTGGGCCTCTATTATTAATGAGAAAATGAGACTCTGCTTAACTGTAAGGAAAGGCCACCTCAGCAACTGACTGTCCTTTTGCGAAAGGGTTTGGCCAGCTAGGACATGAATTCAGAGGCTTTAGTTGTGAATCAGTCCCTGGAAGACTATTATGTCTGTGTTGAAGGTATTCAAACTGGACTATAATTTTAGTTGTCACATTTCTTGGGTTTGTCCAAAATGGACATAATTATGGTGATTTTCCTTACCAAACAGAAGATTGTTTAGATGGTCACCCCAAAATGTCCATTCAGGTGTGGAATTCATTTAGGTGTGCTCCCCAAGTCAGAAACTGTTTTTCTCAAAGTCAAAACAAAGTTCCAGGTGCCACCTCTAAGTGATTTCTAATTTCTCTGGGATAATCCTTGATCTCTGCAGTGGCTGAAAGAATTGGCAGCTTCCTCTTCAGAAAGTTCCCCTTAGAGCTCTGGTGGCAAGATGCACTTGTGTTTGGCATTTACCTTTCTGGCTTTTCCCTTCCAGTTTTCTTTTCAGTTGTTTTCCTTTTGTCTAGCCTCAGCTGTGTTCTCTGTGGGCTTTTGTCTGTCTTTGGTTCTTGTCTCACCTGCGTATTTTCTCTTGGTGAGCTTCCTGAGAAACCTTCTAGAACATACTATACCTCAGAGTCTTTACATATACAGTTTTCTCTGCTTAGAATGGCCTTTTCCTAGATTTGGGGCTATGTGGCTTACTTTCTTATACTCACATTTACCAGCCTTTCCTGGTTACTCATGGAAAATAGCAGGTCTTCAGCCCCACATTGGTGCAAGGGTGGGGCAGGCAAGGTGAGAATTCAAGGAGGTCCTTGCTGTCAGTTCCCGCAGGGTCAGCACCCGAGGATGAGGGTCTCCTCACAGTCAGCACCTTGAGGGATTTGCCTGCTGCCCTCCAGTGCCACCCACACTCTAGGCTCTCCATTTTTCTTTACATATGTGATCACCAACTAGTATCCATATAACTGATCGTTGTACAGTATCTCTCCCTCCTCATACTCTTAGAGTGGAAGCTCTGTGGGAGGAAGGCACTTACCTGTTTGGGTTTTTGTCATCTTCCCAGAGCCTAAAATAGCTCAGTCTATACTTATATTTAAATGAGTGTACTGTGTATGTGACTGGCACCTGCATTATTCATGACTCTCAGATGCACAAAAGCAAGGTTTGTAATCATCTCTCCCTGGGCTTTCCCATAGCTTCTCACACTCCCTAAGACCAAGGTGGGTTTATTATCTTCTGCTGCTGAGCCGACCTCTCACCTCAATTCTCTTTTCTGATGCATAGTACCTCCATCCAGCTCAAATCAAAATGCTGGTGAGCTGGAAACAAGGCTTTTCAAGCTGCCTCCCCTCCTAACAACTGCACTGGCTATTTACATCCAGAGTCCTGCTTCCTCTCATGCTCTCCCTCCTGCTCCCTCAGTGGCCTCACCTGTGAACAGCAAACAGCTCACCTTTCCTGCCACATGAGTGTGAAGTGAGCTCTAGCATCCACACACACCTGCCACACCTGTCTCATTATCCTTCACATGCTGGTGTGAAGATGCAATTCCAGTTTTGTACAAGAGAAAGGCCCTTTGGGAACTGTCTGCTGACTCTCCTTAGCCTGGGTCCTCCTTAACTTGGCCTCCTCTTTTCCTGTCCCTGTTACAATCCTCTCTATGGGGCCCAGTGCTTGCTCGTGCTGCAGCCTTATAGGTGTTCAACGGTGTTGCAGCAGAGAAACAGGCAGATGGAAAAAGGGAAAGGGGCTTTATTACATTTGAGGACATGGAGAGAATCTGGGGAAGATAAGGGATTTTCTGGATTTGAACAAAGGGAGGCTGAGGCTGTTATGGCCTTTTGTCAGGGGTGGAGTTTGAAGGGGATGCTTATATATACCTGAGAAACTGATTGGGGTCTTCCATGAAGTGGAGGGAAGGATGAAAGGAAATTGCACTGTGGGCTGAGTTGGAGAAGGGGGAGGTGGTCTTGGGGAAGATAATCTGTTGTCTTAAGGGCTTCTCCATATTAGATAACCACCCTAATAATTCAGCAATTCATACTAGGGCCAAAGCCTGTCAGGTCACAGAGTACTGTGAACTCATGGAAACAGCTGACACTTGGATGCAGTCATGCCATTGCCTGGTTTGTCCTTACCTCATCAACTTTGCTTTAACTCTCTTGCCTACCTGGCTATCTTATAATTTCCTGTTTACTCTTCCTCCATGCCATTGTGATCACCTTCAGCACAGGAAATGAATGTTTTATTTTTGTACACTCAGCATAAATTTGCCCCTTCACACTGTTTGTTGAATGAATTCATGCACTCCTCTAAAGATTATTTTTTTTAAAGGTCATGTTGCTATGTGAGATAAGTTTTGGATCTGAATGACTTTTTCTTTACTTATTCCAACATCATGACTCCTGTTCGTAAAGAGTTCATTTTATCACACATTGTCTTCTTAAAATAGTTGGATATATAAGGTATGATCAAAACCTGTGGTTATGGTTATATTAAAATTTTTATTAGGTAAAAGACACGTTGCCACGAATCCCCTTCGGAACACTTCCCATAAGTGCTGGAGGCCCCCTTGTGTGTTTTCATTTGCGGTGTTGTGGCTGCCTTTGTGTCCTGAATTGATTTAAAATTTTTATCTTTCAGGTTATTCTAATTTTGAGAAGAGCTAGAAGTTACATGACGCCAGATTCTGTGAATAGAGTGGGCAAGGATACAATATATCTTTATTCTCTGTGTTTTTAATCAGACCTTGCAAAGACACTCAGGGCAAAGGACTTCTAGAATTGCTCCAGGAAATGGCAAGAATGATAAGTGTATTTGAAGGAAGTGGGAGAATTCTGAGGTGGTTAATGACCATAGGTCCTTTATGGTAATAATGTTTTAATTTAGACCCACACTCTATATTTTGATCCTACCTTATAGTTCCTATTTTTCATTTTGTCCTTCCCTTCCTGCTCTAGTAGTAGCTCCTTCAGTTTTGTTTTCTGGATTTGTCTATGCTTATTTTCTTAGATATATTTTGGTATTGAAATACAATGGTAGCTTAATTCACAAACTTAATTTGTTCCATGATTCTGGAAAAGATGGCCACATTTGCATTTGGGCAGGAAAGATAGCTGTGACTGTGTTTGTCATCTAAGGCAGAGTTTGCAAACAAGAACAAAATCTTGCCCAAATACTTTTGTTTGCAAACCAAATTGTTCACAAAACAAAAGTATTTGTGAACCAAAGTGTCGCTGATATTTGCGGTTGGTTTTAAATACACAAACCCAGTTAAGAATTTTTGTGATACTTGAAAATTAACTTTGAGAAAGCAAAATTGTTTCCTCATCAAGAAGTTGGTTAGTTGCTAGTTTAAGAGTAACTACATAATAAAAAACCACATCAAAAGCTGACACTGTGGTAGCTACATTTGTGAGTCGGTCACTGCACTTCCTCATAACAGAATTCATAAACTCACCTCTTCTGCAGTTCTGTGCTCATTTCTTGCCATGCATAGTGAATCTACCTACAAGTTAACACATTTGTCCTTTAAAACTCTATAACGAAGATAAGAAGTATCTTTCATGTACCATTTTAGTGGCAGATAGAAGGTTATGGATGGAATGTTCTTTTTGTCTAACTTTATTATCTAGAAACAAATTCAAAGTATTTTCTTGGTAAAGATGAAAAACAGCTGGGCACCATCCCTTGCCACAGATTTTTATATTTTTCTTTTCAACTGGCAACAGTGAAATACATCTTTAGATTGTTTGCCTAAAAAATTATTTTGTGAGATCTTTTGCAGATTTCAAAATTTTACACATTCAACCATTTTACACAATTAATCCTGGATTGTTGACCTAACACAAGATACTGTGTACTGCCTGGAACTCAGATTATAAAGTTAGGGTGGGCCTCGGGGGAGTCCGTGCTTCCTGTTCCCTGCATCAGCAGCCCTTCCCACCCACTTGTTTGTATTACAGTATTGAAAACACAGTGATATTGCTTTTTACCTTGCTTGTTTTAAATCCCTAGAAGCCCCTTTTGCTGGGAATGTGTCTAAACTTTCTAATTTAAGCAAAAGGGTTTACGAGTCCCTGGGGCAAGGATTTCACTCCATAGCTCAGCAGTTGGAAGCAAGGAGATGATTTGGTTCATTGATTTCTTTTCTGCTCTGCTTCTTTCCAGTTCTCTAGCCCCTGATCCCTATCTGCCAGGAGAATAGTTAATAATCTTTCTCATATCCTCTGGCTTTCAATTAATTGAGTACTCAGGTGACCCAGCACAGGGTATGCAGAAGCCACTTGCCTGATCCCATGGCTAGGACTGATTTCAGGTAGGGTTAGTGGTGATGTGTGAGGGTGACACACTTGGCTTAGGTGATCATGAAATCGCGTATTTCCTCACCAACTCTTTTTTTTTTTTTTTTTTTTTGGTACGAGGAATTGAATTTAGAATCTTGCACTTGCCAGGCAGGCACTGTATCACTGAGCTGTATATCTCTGGTGAAATCACTTGTTTC
>NW_004524832.1:999970-1004224 GCF_000260255.1 Octodon degus | reverse complement strand
CTTTTATTTTATGTTTAAAATGTAATTTACTTTTTTAAAAAAATGTATTTAGTACAGGGTCTACGGGGTCTCACTACATAGATCGGATTTACAGTGGTTCTCCAGTTTTCAGCCTCCCAGGCCCTGAGATTACAGGCATTTGCCACCACACGTCTCAGTTGGCCTTTCTGCACGCCCCCGGGGGCGGGGCCTGCACGGCACGCTGGGAATTGAACACTGGTTCGTGGGTCTGCCTAAGCAGGTGCTTTAATCTCCTGAGCTATCTGGCCGGCCCTGGCAGTAGACTTTTAAATTATTTGAGACAGCTGTGTTTTGGACTACACTGTCCATGGAAAAGGAGTAAACAACACTTACTGGCTTGAATGACTGCTTACTAACTTTTTCTTCATTTTCTGATAAACACACAAACAGGGCAACTAAGCCTGTGAGTGCATGAAGGTGTTGGGTCCTTCCGGCCCAGCATGGGTGGTGTCGAGTGCACAGAAAGCAGAAGGGAGGAACAGAGAGCTTTCTTCTACAGGAGAGACCTGGGGAAGCTTTCTGCTTATTTCAGGAGTGCTTCTGTCACCAAAGCGCTTTGTGTTTTTCTTTTCTTTTGGGACTTCCCTTTAAGAAATGCCTTTGGAGATTTTATCCCCAAAGATTTCCTAGATCTGTCTAATTCTTGTCATCCCGTTAGCTTGTGCACTCCTTTAGATGCTTGCCATTTCTTAACCTTGAACACAGAAACACCTCACTGGTTCACTCTTGTCTGCACCCCTTCAGTTCATTTTCCACACTGTTGCTAGAATTATCTTTTACTTTGATCATGTCTCTTGGCTGGCATTCAGTGCTTTGTACCAGCCGGGCACGTTCTGCTTTTCTGGGCTTTTCTTCTCTCCACTCTTCCATAGGAATGATGCTGCTGTGAACACTTGTGTATCAGTCTTTGTTTAGAGACATAGTAATTTCTTTCGGATGTACGATCTTGGTGTGGAAGTGCTTGGTCCTATGATAACACTTTGAGCAACTGCCAGTCTTTTCCAGAGCAGCTGCACCATTTTCCACTCCTATCAGCAATGCATGAGAGCTGTAGTTTTTCCACGTCCTCATCAAAACCTATGATTGGTCTTCTTAACTGTAACCATCTTCGTGGGTGTGTAGTAGTACCTCACTGTGGTTTTGATTTTTTTTTTCTAAAAATCAATGATTTTGAGCATTTTCCCTAGGTTATAGCCACTCACATCTTCCTTAGGAAAAAAATGCCTATTCAAATTGTCTATGATTTTTAAATTGGTCATTTGCTTTTCATCATTGAGTATTAAGTGTTCTTTATACATTTTGATTTTAAGTCCCATCTTAGATATATGATTTCCAAATACTTTCCATCTGTCTATCAGTTGCTTTTTTACTTCTGGAGAATATGCTTTGAAACAAAAATATTTTAAATTTTTGATCTACTCAGCATTGCCAATATTCTCATTAGTGGCTCTGCTTTAGATGTCATGATCTAAGAAATCATTGCTTATCCAATGTCATAAAGATTTACTACTGAATTTTCTTCTAAGAGTTTTATAGCTTTAGTTTTCTCAGGTCTACAATGTGCTTTTAATTAATTTTTTTTTGTAGTGTGAAATTAGGGATCCTGATTCAAATTTCACATGTGGATTTCCAGTTATCTCAGGTGCTGTTTATTAAAGAGACTATTTGACTTCCTATTACACTGTCTTGGGCCTCTACTGTGTGTACTTTTGTAGTTTAACGTCCTTTATCTATGGTATTATCTTGACCTTGAAAAATTATTTTTTTTTATTCTTGTTTTCTTATTGACATATTTCAGTGTATAACTTTCATTTTACTATATCACATATACTATATATATGTTTACCTTCTAGTGAATATTCCCTAGTCATCCAAGTGGAGCTACTATTCCTTCCCTCCTTTATGTTTCCATAAATAACACTTACTTTGTATTAGGCATACATCTTTTCATATTCTAATTAGCTGTATGCATCTGTCTGTCTCTCCTAATATACTATGTGTTCCTTATGGAAGGACTGCCTTTCATGCATGCACTTAGCACAATATGTGACAACTGTTAGATACTAAATAAATAGTTGCTGATTAGATAAATGAACAACTGAAGAGTGAACAAATGGATGAACATCCCAAGTGAGAATAGAGTTCTACTTTAGAGAAGGGAATGGTGTGTGGACTAGCTGAGTTGGAGGTCAGCAAACTCCTTGGGACTAGAGCAAAGCCAGTCCAGCAGGTGTCTGACCTTGGTGTCCCTCCCTGTTAACTACAGCACAGAGAGCTCTCAGAATGTTTCACTTTCAGTGTTCTCTACAAAACACTGAGTCCTTGCACTTTTGACTCTGCTGTGTGCTTTCATCCTTTTATTATATATAAATAAAGACACAGATTGTGCTGAGTAGACACCATCTCTCCATCAGGGAGGTCAGATCTCATCTGGTCCCTGTTTTCCTTTTGGTGTATGTCTATAGTTTTTAAAAACCTTTTATTGCCCCTTTCAGAACTGCGGTTGTTTACCTGGGTCATAGTGGAATGGATTAAAAAAAACAAAAACAAAATTAATAAACAGTCTTCAGTGAAGAAGAAAATTACTGTAATGAATGGTATGCTGCCACTTTGCACCAAAAGCAAAGCCTACTCCAAAGCAGACCCAGGATGTTTTGGTAAGTGATAACATTATTGAAATAACTTCTCCAAGTTCTATAATGGAAGAAGGCCACATTGAGTAGATGATTAAGGACTGCTGTGGTGTTTTGTTTTTTTTTTTTAAACTATCAATGCTTAGTTATTACATTTCCCCCTGGTTTTTCAAAACTCTGACCCCAGGCTAATATAAGATATAGTAGTACCATGACTGGCATTCTAATTGGGACATTACAAACCTTTACTAACCCATACCTACCCTATTGTCATCCTGACCCATCACAGTGCTTCTCTTTCCTACTCTGTGACCTGTAAGGTTTAGTGCCAGCATTCCACCTTATACACAAGAATGGGAGACTTTATCTCTGGGAGGTTCTGTTTAGACTGCCGAGCCACCCACTTTTCAAGAACACATTCTGTTTAGGCTTTTTGTTGGTTATTAGTGGAGCTTAGCTGATTGTAGTAGGCTGTCATGATTTAAGTTACACTGGAGGACAAGAAATGGGTTGGTAGAGGCAAGACCTGGTGATGGTAATAATAGATAGTAGATCCTTCCAATAGGTACTGTATCCCACTCAGGTGTGCTAAAAGATGCAATGGCATTTTGCAGGCATGTGGGACCTTCTGGTCTGCAGCCATGAATGCAAGCCCAAAGAGCTCCTGACTGGGAAAACTGGCTCAGCTCTAAACCTGTGCTTAAGCAGGACTTCTAGTATAAGGTAGCTATTGCTGAGATTACGGAGTCCCATTGTAACTTATTATCCAGAGGGGAGAAAACACCCATGTATTTGGCTTCCTGTGTCCCAGGGAGTGAGCTTACTTCACACCAGCATGTATTTGGATGAGGACGTGGTCTGATCTGCACTCCAACTAAATGCATGAAGAAGCCAGGTGCGCCTCACTTGTGAGTTTTCAGTGTAATTATTGCAAGTCAAAGCAACAAAAACTAGTAAAAATCTTTTTCATACTGTCAAAAGGAAGAGTCATAGTGTCAGCTTTGTATAAGCACACTCTTCCCAAGTGCACACATGGTCTCTGCTATCTGCGACATGGCACCGGCATTGCAGAGTTCATTGGGGTGTCAGGAGGCCTGAATGGAGCTGGCTGGTATACTGCATGAAGGGGACTTCCAGCAGGAAGGTGGATAGTTGGGATTTCTGGTGAAAAGCTTAACAACTAGTGACAGGTCACCAAGTAGTAGCCACAGAACACCTGCTCTTATTTCATAGGTTTAAATTCAAATTTCTTAAAGTAAGTAATTGCTTTTTTTTTTTTTAAATTTGGTACAGGGTCTCACTACACAGAGGGACTTGTAGTGATCCTTCTGATTTCAGCCTCCCTAGCCCTGGGATTATAGGCGTGCACCACCATGCCTAGACTCAGTCACCCGCTCAGAGTGCCAAGGGGCAGGGCTGACGCAGCATGTGGTGTCAGGGATGGAATCCCAGACCCTGCCATTGCCTTAGTAGGCACTTAGTCTGCTGAGCTATCTCACCAGCCCTTAAGATAATACAACTTTCTTTCTTTCTTTCTTTCTTTCTTTTTCTTTCTTTCTTTCTTTCTTTCTTTCTTTCTTTCTTTCTTTCTTTCTTTCTT
>NW_004524832.1:957102-999870 GCF_000260255.1 Octodon degus | reverse complement strand
TCTTTTCTCTTTTCCTTTCTTTCTTTCTTTCTTTCTTTCTTTCTTTCTTTCTTTCTTTCTTTCTTTCTTTCTTTCTTTCTTTCTTTCTTCTTTCCTTTCTTTCCTTCACTACCAGGGCCCAAATTGCGGACCTTGCACTTATCAGGCAGGTGCTTAAGCTGCCGAGCTATAGCCCTGCCTCAGTAATTGTGTATTTATATAACAAGAATTTACTTCTAATAATTTTCAGACTTCATGTAAAGCTGAACATGGTCAAGAATTATATTCAATTGAATAGCATAAATCTGCCTAAATTAAAGATCAAATGCTAACCACTATTCACAGGTGAAAAGAATATTTAAAAAATAATGAAAAATATAAGATTTCATCATGAGGCTACTGTATATGTTAGAATACCTGAACTGATTAGAAATGTGTGATAAATGAGTGTTGAAATGGTTTTCACACATTTTGCCATTTAAACAATATAGTAGACCTAACGAATTCTACTCAGGAAACGAGTTCTTATATGACAGGTTTGCTTTGAAAATAAATAATAAAACTGAAAACAATTCATTTAATACTTTTTATTTGTTTAATGATAGCAAGAAGGGTGTGTGTAGACCTGAGGTCTAAAGTAGATGCATACATAGCAAGAAATGTATACTGTGTACATTTGAGGACTTTGTACTGGTCTATTACATGATAATTTCCCAATATTACTTTTCATTCTTTGAGTTGTCTGCTAGAGGTGGCAGAAAGTGGTCTACCAGCAGCTATATGCAGGACCTACAAGAATTACAAACTTGGAGTGGATGAATGAATCTCAGATGGGAGGTGCCATGAAATAACTTGGGAAATGGTAAAATGCAAATGTCTTGACCCAAGAATATGTCTATTTTTACCCAGGTCATCCAGGTTATCCTGAGACAGACTCATATTTGTAAAATATTGAAGTAAGTGCCCTGTAAGGTCTTTTCAACTCAAGGACTCTATATGCTTGTAAAAAAAGGCACATCCTGCAAAGGTGCTTTGAAATAGCTCATGATATTAATGCTCATACTCAAAGCAAATAAAATTTTCTTTGAAAGTGTCTTCTGAAGCGAATCAGTATTTTAGTCACTCTTCTTTATTCTGGGTTGTCTCCCCGCTGAGACACCAAGTCAGGGTCTCTCTTCATGGTCTTTATTTCTCTCTTTTCATGTGGTTCCCACATCTTACACACAGTCTCAAGGTATATGAGGTAAGCTTTATAAAACAGTTTGGTGGTTCAGTGCTCAACCTTCCTCCTCTCCATTGTATCAATCCATTACTTATAAAGGATTAAGGCTAATCTACTGGCAATCAGATTTTTTTGTGTGTGAAAAAAAGAGAAAACGCTCCTTGCTTTCGAAGGTATAGGTCTCACCTTGTATAGGCCTAGTTACAGTCATAGTAAAACTGCTGGGGATTCAGTTCAGGGGCTCCAGGACACTGAGGGCTGGGCCTGAGCAACGCCAGACTGTCCTGCCAAAGCCCAAGTAGATGGAGATACAGTTCCTCTGTTTGCTCCTTTCCAGAGGGTTGGGGCCTGTTTTCTGTATTAGTGGAAATTAAATCCATAAGACATGGCAGTGTAAAAGAAAACTCCATGAGGGAGGGTCAAATGTTACTCAAGAAAATATACTTTTTCTAATTTAAATCTCTATTGCCCAGACAATAAGGATATAATCCCAAAGAAGTTAATAGCACATCTGGAATGACATTCTTTTGTGAATCTTGGAAAAAAGAATATTCTATTTTATAATATGGGATGTCTTTTTGCCAAATGAGTAACAATTACACAGCCCTGAGAGTAGGGAGGAGCTCTGCTGTTAGTTTTTAATTATTTGCCTGCAGTAACTTATGTGGATTTGCTGGCAAAGAAGGGGAAGGAGTTGATTCTGAACAGACCACAGCTTTAGCATCAGATTGCTCACATACTGTAAAACGATCATTTTGCTAGTTGAACCTGAATACCATGCCTGCTTTCCTTTCCTTCTCCTTGGTAGTACATCGTTCATTTCTTATTGCATTTCTCTTAAGGCATTAGGGAATCTTTTATGGCAGGGATCTTTTATGCAAAAATTGGAGTTCCCAGAAAATAAAATCATATGTGCATGCACCTTCGTGCATGTAATCCTATGAGAGGGAGAAAGACAAGTTTACTAAAAGAGGATAATACTAGCTAAATTTATCACCTTGATTCTGTCTCTGACTATGTACTCAACAACTTGGACTGATTCAAGTTTCAAGAATGTTCATTATGGAACGGAAATGAGTCTTGCCTGTGGCTGCTCAACTAGTGCATGGTGAAAACAGGATAATTTCAAACTGGTGAAAGAATGGATTTAACGAGTACACTACTTGATATAAAAGACCAGAAGTCTGAACTGCAGAGTCCATGCACCTGAAACATTCTACTAAACCTTAGTGGACTTCAATTTTAGGACATAAAGTTTTAGAATAAAAATGTAAGCATATGAAATTGTGCAAACCTTCATAAATTTCAACTAAGAAAGGATAATTGAGTACAGAGTAATAAAACCAAAATATCTTTTTAAAAAATGTATAAATCAGACTACAAGAACAAAAGTTTTATTTATTCTTAACCAGGCATGAGTGAGACTATGTCAGGCTTTCTTTCAGGAGCTCTTAAAGCCCTGCAGCTCCCAACCTCTCCACCTACTTGATAATTACTGTAAGCCTGGCTGCTGCTACTGACAAGACCATGTCCTATCTGCAGATGAGTGCAGCAGGAAACAAAACTGGAGTGGCTGAGCCAAACTGGAAAGCTTTAAACATCTTCCGGGTGATCTTATCTATGCCATTCAGCTTATATGCCATGCAAAAGTAAGCGTCAGCTTCCTGCACTGAAATAGTGTAAATGATTGGAATAGTAGATGGTGAAGTTTTTAAGTAGAAAATTAGTTTTTGTCTCAGAAGCATGCATAGATAACAATGTAATGTAGAAGATATAGATGATGAAGTAAAATGCATTTCACTTTAATTCAACCTCCTCTGTCAGTATTTTCATTTTGTGTGTGCATCTGCTGTCCTGTCATTGGACTCACTTGTGGTTCCAGGAGGCCCATGTTGTTTTCTGGATTCAGAACTCTCAGAGCTAAAATCAGGGGAGTTGTGGATAAAGCAGGCTGAGTTGGTCCTCCTATAAGAAGACTGCTCATTTGAACCTATTCACCTTGAGCAAACAAAATAAACATGGGCCACAACACATGGTGATTTTTAAGTTACTGTGTTTTCTTATGCTTTGAGTCTACCTTCTTTTCCTTCCTCCTTCCCTGTTTCCCTCCCTTTTTTCTTTACTTCCTTTCTCTTTGTTCCTTCCCACTACTTTCAAATTGTATGTAGAACTTAGTGCAGAAGTCAGCCTCTCATTGCTATAACAAATACTAGGAACAAATCAATTTAAAAGGAATTAAAAGGTTTATTTATTCCTATATTTAGGACAGGGTCTACAGGGTCTCACTATGTAGATCATACTCATAGTGATTCTTCTGTTTTCAGCCTCCCAAGTGCTAGGATTATAGGTGTGCTCCACCACACCCAGTCTCAATCGCTGGCTCAGTGTGCCCTGGGGGTGGGGATGGAACAAAAAGGTTTATTTCTGATTATGGTTTTGGAGATTTTAGCCCATGGGCCCTGTGGCTTTGGACCTATGGAACACAATGCATCATGGAAGCATGTGGTTGAGGAAGCTTGTTCGTTTTATTATAACCAGGAAGCAAACGATAGTGAAGGGACTGAGGCCTCAGTATCTCCTTCAAGGGGAGACTGCCAGGGGCCTCACTTCCTTCCACTAGGCCTTACTTCCCGGGGGAAGATAAAACTTTAGCTCTTTAGAACCAGATTTTTTAAACAACATTACATTACACACATATTTATGTACTTTAAAATACTCTCCTGAACGTCAATTGTAATGACTTCATGAAATTCCATTAAATTTCACTTTTATATCATTGGAACCTAATGTCACTTTCTATTTTTCTCTTATAAATAATGCCATCCCAAATATTCTATGGCTACTTCTTTAGAATTAATTTTTAGGGCTGCTGAATCAAAAATATTATTTCAAATGCTTTTGTTGAATATTGCCAAATTTCTCTCCTTAAAATGTTGTGCTAGTTTGAACAAATTAGTGTAGATCTATTGACCATATATGAGAATGTGTATTTTGCAAACATTGGGTTTACATCAAAATAAGGTCCCAAATTCTGTCAAGTTGACAAATTAATGGTACTCTTTTATGTGCTCCAGTCAGACACAGATGCACCACAGTGAGATTCCTCCAGTCAATGTGAAATTGTTCCATGAGAATAGGTTCTGCGCAGCAGCTTCTGATGTTTACATAAAGGGTTACTTAAGTCCTCAACACCACCAAATATTTATTTAACATCTACTGTGTGTTAAGCATTAAATCTAGAACCAGCTCAGCACAACTGAGAATGTAAAGGCCAGCACAAGGGCGCAGAATCTAACTTTGCCTTTGGAGTTTGTTTTTTCTATAACTTGCTTCTTTTACTTTCCTCTCTGGAGTTCTGTAGAATAAAATTTGTGAAAATCACCATGCAAGTGGAAAAATGCAACACATCACACTGTGAAATATATTTTGATAAAAGAGCATGATACATTTGTATGTGTTAACAAATGGTTAAAATTGAACATCAGATACACAACCACCATCCAATTCAAGAACATTGCCAACACCTGTTAGTCCCCACCCCTCCCTGTGTGTCCTCAAGTGATTGGAACTTCCTCCCTCACAGGGTAAGGTCGCCATCATTCTAATTTTATGAGGAATACTTTCTTTTCTTTTCTTTTTCTCTTCTTGCTTAGAATTGTTTTGTCTTCTTTGACATTTTCTATTAAAAAATCATAGAACTTTTTTCTTCTGATTTGATGTTTCTGCTCAATATTATATAAGATTCACCCATCTTATTTCAGGTAATGTTATTCCCTAGCATGGATATACCACTAATTCTAATCATTTTTACAGTTGGTAAATTTGAGTTATTACCAATTTTTGGCATGTAAACCATATGATGCATGATGTACCTGGGAAGCAAATGCTTACAGATAGTGGACTTCAAGTTATATGCAGAAATAAGTCTAATCTTTAAAATATATTAATTCTTTTGTGATGAGTTTATTCCCCTACAGTGTTTTCTACCTTGATGGTTAAATTGTAGTTATGATTGGGAGCATCCTATTAAAAGACTGAGTGAAAAACTAAAAGACTGAGTGTCCCCTATACAAAATGATTGAGTCCAGAAATGCTTCAGAGTTTAGAATATTCACATATGTATTGTAAGATATTTGGGGCTAGCACCCAAATCTCAACATGAAATTCTCTTATGCTTTATTAACAGTTTATGCATGTTGCCTGACATAATTGTAGGAACCAGTTCAATAATTTTGTCAACAATACAATAAAATTTTCAGTATAGAATTTTCCACTTACAAGGTTTCTGATTTAAAGTATTTCAGGTTTCGGATTTGTGGGTTAGGGATTCCTAGCCTGTGCTTCACACACATCTCAGCTGTTCACATGGAGTCTTCTTTCTTCTTGTTGGATTTGTGCCCATAGGAGTCATCTCGAGCAGAAGATGATGCACGGCCCAGGCTGCCCTGCTTTGGGCCTGGCTCTTTACCTCTGCCCCCATTGCTATTTCTGAATGAAAAACTGAGTCCTCTTGGAAATCCCTCCCCAAAAGAGGGTGGTCATTTTCCCTTTCAAAAATTTATTTCTTGAACCCCTCAGCCTTAATTCTGAGAACCAAGAATTCATCCTGCTCGTTCGTCATAGTTTGTTTACGTAGCTAAACTGTAGATATTTAATCTCATTTGAGGAGCTGAAGGGCTAATCCTAAAATCTAAATGTACCTGAAAGGGCTTTCTGTACAAATTCCCCATAAAAACTGCAAGGCTGTTCTGTAGGTTCGGAAACCAGGGTGAACAAACACCATGGAGGATGGCACATTTGGACAGCACTCGACCAGTGGAGCAGCACAGATACTGGAGAGAGTATGGAGAAAGCGATGGGCCACGCTTGCGAAGTGCCCAGTGCACCAGATGCCTGGTGAGTGTGCTTGTGAGTGTTGAGCACCTGCACGTGAAGCAGTGGCTCCCAGGAGGTCAGTAGGCCTTGGCTGAGGCACACAGTCTAATGATGTCAGGTCACTTTCCAAGGGGTGTGAGCAGCGCCAATCATTCATCTCAGGAATACCTTCAGCCTGGTCCTGTGCTTAATCCTATTTTCCTGGTTCCCACTCCCCATTGGTTATCTTCTTGGGCACCCAGCAGAGCTAGAAGAGCTTCCTTTCTTTCTTTTCTTTTGGTGGTACCAGGGATTGAACTCAAGACCTTGTGCTTGCCAGGCAAGTGCTTATTCTACTGAGCCATCTCCCCAGCCCCTAGAAGAACTTTCATATCACAATGTACAACATTTTCACCACATGGAATTCATTTTTGTGGCTCAGTAGTTTTTAAAATACTCCTTTTATAGACAGGGAGGCAGTGAAGAACTACTTCTGAAATGTCTTATCCATTTCCAGCAGAATTCCAGATTCATGGTGGAAATGTTTCGCATGAGGTCTATGTCTGAGCATCTCATAGGCTGCTCTGAACCAGACTCTGTTCCCATGAACACAGACTTTCCTTCCCTGGTCTGAGGTGTGCTGCCCAGTTCTTGTAGAGTAAGGATGCAGCATCTGCCTGCCTGGCAGCTTAAATAATATATGCAGCAAGTTTAGCACAGTGCCTTGCATAAAAAGCAGCTTCTGTTTCTCAATACTTGGAACTCAGTAGTGCCAACTTTACTCTTGGTTATTTACAAGCCATACCTCTCTTTATTATCAGGTAAGCAACTGATACCACATCTTAAAAATCTAGACAAAAAGTGTATTGCTGGGCAGCCATACTGCTACTCAGCTGACTTTCTGTTTGGTCTGATCATGTTCCGAATCCCCTGGTGCCTGGGTCTTGCCTTGGGTCTCCCCAAACTGTGGGTGTCTCCTCTTCACTCTTCCTTTCAGCACTGTCACTGAGTGGCACCTCCACCCAGCAAGCATAATAGATGTTAGCTCTGTTGTTGGTGGATGTCCAGGGTGTGTAAAGCGTTTCCTCTATGCATGTTGGTACACGAACTTGGTCTTTGTTAAGTCTATATCCTGTCAGTCCGGAGCAATGTGCTGACTTGGAGAAGTTCCGTGATACCTGAGAGGTGCTTCTCTGTGCGGGCTGCCCAGGTTTCTGAATGATACTTGTGAATCTCAGGCACTGTTTGTTTATAGTTTGTATTGCCAACACTCTACAGTTTTTCGCTGTATCTTAGGTTCTATGAGAAAGGAAATTTATTCTGGAAAGAATCAAATAATAAATATTTTGGGTTTTACAGACCACAATGTCCAGCACATATTATTTTTTCACTCTAAGCAACACTTTAAAATGTAAAAGTCACTCACCGTTTCTGAGGTGGTAGGAGGTGCAGGAGGAGGGGAAGCATGGAGAATCAGGCTGAGGCCAGAAGCCCCTGGGCTCTAATCTGCATGGCTCCATAGTATCATAGCAGGAGATGCAAAGACCCTCCCACGGCAAAGCAAGCAAACAAGCAAGCAAGCAACCACAAATACTGTACATGACCCTACCGGATAGGCTTTCCAGAAGCAGCATACACAGACTTATTTCCCATTCCTGATTCATTCTTTTAGTAATACAGAGCTGAGCTGGCCACGTCACCACCCCACCAGCCCTCCTTTGTAGCCACATCATTATGAGGTGAATCGAGATGATTATAAATTTCTCTTCTGGGCTAAGCAGTGAGTACTGCATTAGTGAGTGTCATGAGTCCTGTGGTAACAATTTGTAAAGTCCTTTGAGGTGAAAGGCAAAATCATAAATATTAATTATAGCCATTGTTTTGATGAAAGGAGGATTACTGGAGGCACAGAAGCCTCTAAATCTACCTATTAAACCATACTCCAGCTATTAAGTTTTTGAATGAAGGGGTTAAATTATATTAGAAAAAAGTCCATGGGATTCCTCTGTGGTCTGAAGTCTAATAAAAGGCTCACTTTTCACATGACATGATTTTAGAAATTCCTTCCAAAGGTTTTAGAGTCATTTTCATGAGAAAAAAAAGTCAATAAAGAAATGAAGTTATTAGTGCATTTCACTGGGAATTCAGTAATAGAGTCAAGTTATTGGGGGAAATCTCCAGCCTTTGGCTCTGAAATGAACCCCATCTCTACACAATGAAGTTTTTAAGGAGGTATAAAACACACAGAAGGCTTTTTGAAGTAGTTATGAAAGAGAAAAAAAACTTGAGCAAATATATTTTCATATTTTATATGTGCTAGATGTGTTACTATGGAGAGAAATAATGATTGAATTCATTTAGATCAAGATGTTTCTTTTGTGCATTGCTACACAAATGAAAAAACCTTATAATATGTTGGAAAGAGGTGCTGACCATGTACTATCCTTCAAAAAGTCATCTTTACCAGTTGCAATATATGAAAAAGAATGGCATGTCACCATGTTAAAGGAAACAGATTTGGAAACAAAGACGGATTGCAGTCTTTAGAGTGGATAAGAAGGGGATTGTGTTTTAATTTGTATGTAGGCCTATAAGAAGATTGAATCGAAGGTTTGAATTGTAGTGTCATTTTTCCCATTATAAAAGTAAAAATTATAAAATATAGAAATATAGTTCTTAAAAGCATGTTTCATTCTAATACCCAGAAGCCACCATTAAATTTTTGTTGTCTCTGGTTACACACTTATAAAATTAGTTCTAACTTCAACAAGTGGATTCATCCATGGATGAGATCATGATTTGAATGTCACTGTTGGTATGCAATGGAGAGAAGGCTCCTTCAGTGGGGCCTAGCTGAAGCCAGCAGATCACCAGGTCGAGGCCTTGGGGACTCTATCTGGACTTCAGCCCCTTCCTATTGGGCTCTTTCTGTACCTCTCGGCTGCCTGAAGTGAGGCACGCTCCTCTGCCACATTCTCCTGCTGTTGTGTTTTGGCCTGGACACAAGACTAAGCAGTGTTGCTGGCCAGCCCTGAAGCTGTGAGCCCAACTTAATCTTTCCCCTTTAAATTGTTTGTGCCAGGCATGTTGTCACAGTGGAGCAAAGCCACCACTGGTGGCTCTTGGAAGGAGGAAGGGACAGCTGAGGCAGGCCTCAGAAGCATTGCTCCTGCGATGGAACTCTCAGGACTGTTTGTCCACTTCTCTTCCTTAAGTTTAGCTCTTCTGTTGTCGCCACTTGTGTCTGTTACTGCAGAAGGCACTTGCGATGGGATGGCCTCAAATAGTGCCAGAGTCGTGGAGCAGTCTGGAAGGTGGGCTCCACAATGTCAGAGGCAGCTCGTTCTCCCAGCTTCTCTTTGGGAAATGGAAAAAGAAAAAACAGCTCCCCACAGGCAGGAGCAAGCTCCTGCAGAGCCAGTAGAGATTAGTCCCTAAGTGAGACCTTGGTCATGGGTTTCCCCGTGGTCCAGGGTGGCCACTGAGGTGGGAGACGAAGACTCTAAGGGTGCAGAATGAGGAAGGGTGGTGTCAGAAGACTGGCTATGTGGTGTCCTGTGAGTGAACACAAGTGCCGTGAACTCCGCAGGCTGTGACAGGTTTTGATGTTTATACTCATAGTTAAATCTTGAGGAAAAGCTTAAAAATACAGCTCATGTACACACACACACACACACACACACACACACACACACACAAGATAGCTAAGATAATTGCACTGCTAATTTCTATTAGTTCACTGAAAGGAACAGTTAGTGCTTATATCATTTGCTCAATCCTACATGCCGATATTGGGCAAACTGAGCAACTACTTTGAAGAGAACAATATGCAGTATAGTAACCATTGTTAATTTCCTATCATCTTGTTTTGAAATTCTGCATCTTATTTGTTTATTTGTTCTCTTAAAAATAAAAAATTACAGGTCAGTATGTTTTTTCCATGTCTTTTACATTTTTTTTTCTGAATAAAGTCAGAGGATTTTAGCGCTACATTATCGGATGATACAGTTTAAAGCTGAAGAGGTATAGCTCTGTAGCTACTCTTTTCCAGGTTGTCTTAGAAGCTGTGAGTTCTAGTTAGGCATCATGTCACAGGCCTGCATCCCAGCACTCAGGAGGCTGAGGCAGGAAGATTGCCATGAGTTTGAGGGCAGCCTGAGTTACATAGTGAGAACCTGTCTCAAACAAAACAAAACAAAACAACAAAAAAAAAGAAGGGGGCCAGGGAGATGGCTCAGTGGAATAAGCATTTCCCTGATAAGCACAAGGGCCTGAGTTCAATCTCCGGTTCCTCAAAAAAAAAAAAAAAGAGAAGAGGAGGAGGAGGAGGAGGAGGAGGAGAAGAAGAAAAGAGTACTCCAGTTTCTAAGTACTTTGACTGAGTGGAAAAGGGAAGGGGAACAGGAGCTCAACAGCCTCAGCAGATTTACTGCTCAACCTAAGAGGGCTGGCTGTGCCAGCAGTACAGAGAAGGTGTCTAACTTACAGGTTGAAGCTTTTTTATAGCGTTTTTTGGTGGGGTCTTGTCATGGTGGACCACAGAAGCCATGAGCTGACGTGTTCTCTCTGTCTCCTGTGAAATTTTCATTTCTCTGTGACGGCAGAGGAGCTCATTCGAGCTGGCGATATCCCTGCCTGGCCAGCTCTGTTCTACTGTACCTGCTATTCTTTTTTAAATTTACTTAATTGGCTTCAATTTTACCAAGTTCTATTTCCTGAAGAACTTCCTGCAATAGCAAGTACATTATTGAATCACAACTTGAGATAATCATTCCATGTATAAAGCAGTAAGACTTCTGGTTACTCTGGAGTGCAGGCAGCATTCCTTTCATTTGTTCTCTCAAATAGAATTAGCTTTGTGTGCTGGTTAATAAATTGAGTATCTTGCTCTCATCTCCATTTTATTAAGTGAAATGTCTTTTAAGAATAATGCAAAAACCCGTCATGACATTGGGTGAGGCTAGGAGGCCTAGAAGAGCAGGAAAAGAAGAAAAAGAAACACAAAACAAAAACAAGAACAAGCCCTCTTTTTCTTTCTTTTTGTCCTTTACCTCCAAAGAGACAGAGAAGCCGTGAACGCTGACTTCTGTCTCTCACTGCCTCACTCTGCAAGTGGCAACCATTCAGAAGTACTGTCTCTGCCCTTCCCCTTCTGCTTAGAGCCCAAGGAAACTATGCATAGGGGCAGGTCATGGTGGTAGATCTGGGGCTCTGTGCCCCTCCCCCACCCCAATGGAAGAGTGAATTGGAACACAGGAAGATGATGGATTAGGAAGGAACATGGTTTCCATCATAATTGAGGACTGGAATTCAGGCATACAGGACCTACCTGCCCATCCAGGACCACAAGAACCAAGAGAACCATCATCCCTTGGAAAGCAGATGTAACGGTGACATCACAATGAACATTGGTCAGGAGCACTGACATCCTGATCTAAGTCCATTTGGTCAAGCCCCAAATGGCCAGATACCTGGAGGTTACCTGGTTTCTAGCCTCTCTTATCACCTCAATATTGAGTTTACTTGTGCTAAGATGTGGCCATGTGTGCTATGTTTTATAGGACACAGAGCAGGGCTGAATAGGCTGTAGGGCTATGAGGCTTTGAAGGGCTGGGCATGCAGCTCAGTGGCACATGCCTGGCAGACACAAGGTCCTAAGTTAGATCCCCAGCAGTGGAAAGAGAAAAGGTGCATAATGTGCAGAAAAGAAACCCCAATTCTTCAAATAATGACATAAACTTATCTAAAAATGGGTGTTTGGGAGATCAGGGATTCTCTCTCATAGAGGTTTTGTGGGCTGTAAGTGCTACTATGGGATCTGTTGTTCACATAACAAGACTGTCTGATTCTCGGGGAAAACAATTTTTTTTTTTTGAAGAGGACAGACTAAATAGTGGAATGCAGTCTTCTTGAACATTTATTTTTTTGAAACAAGGTCTCACTATGTAATGCAGGTTGGCCTTGAACTTGCTTGTGCAGCCCAGGCTGGCCTGGAACTGATAGTATTCCTCCTGTCTCAGCCCCTCAGATTGCTGGAATTACAGGCATGTGACACCATGCCTGGGGCCTCGGAGAGTTCTTAAACAGAGTGTATGTACATTGTTGAGTGATGAGGGTTTCCATTAGTTCTCAAAGAAAAGGGAAACTATTTTTTATCCCAGGGTCTCACACATGCAAGACAAGTGCTCTACCACTGAGCTGTATCCCCAGCCCAAGAGAAGACTTTTTATTAGCTCAAATAAAAATGGGGGATAATGTTGACCAACTCTTAAACCAAAGCTGAATCCTTTCAACATGCTCATCTTAGATCTGCTTTATTTTTGTCTTGCAGTCACTGACAGGACTTCAGAAAGCCAGGTTGGTGAAGGTACCTGAATTTAAAGAGTAAGCTTTCCTAGGGTGATGTCCCTGTTGTTCACTAGCAGAAATGTTATTCAAACCAAGAAGTAATTTGGAGTCTGTGGTTGAACCACATTTATTGATCAGGTTAAAAGGTAATATGTGCTTCTCTTACTGATTTTCTATTGTGAAGATGCAACCTTTAGCAACAGCTAAATCTTGTGGGCATGGAACATAGAGTCTGAAGTAGGGTTTATCTGAGTGGTAAAAGCCACAGGCTAGGCTGTCTGGGCCAGAGAGACTCCAAAAGATAAGAACCCTTCTTGTTTTGCCTTTTCATCTTTCCTCTTTCTCTTCCTCATAGAGTGTAGGGGAATGAACCCAGACCCTGAGCTACACTCCCAGGCCATTTTTTTTTTTTTTTTTTTAGGGCGAAGTTTCTCTAAATCACTATGATACCCAGCTGAGCTTGACTTTGTACTCTTCTGCCTCACTCTCCAAGAGTGCTGGGATTAGAGGCATGCACCACTAGGCCTGGGCCCATTCTATTTCATGAGCATCTATGAAGCACATGATGAATACATCATTTCTACCACTGTTACATTCCAGTGTGCTATGTACTTTACATGTATTCTCTAATTCTCAACAGTCCCTTCCTTTGATCATGTTTCCAGGCCTATAATCCTCCCTCCCTCTCTTTGTGAATCTATGATAGAGTAGCACTAGGATTGACATAGGTTTGAGAACTATGTTTTGTGTAAGAGGAGTGATCTAGGAAATTATCACTCTCCATTGTAGGCCTCTATTAGGGGTACACTGTATCTTCAGGATCCTAGTAGTAGAATATGGGAGAAACTCATTTCGACCAAATCACCTCAAGCACCTAATTCTTCCTTTGGGTGGGAAAGAATTTGGATTGTTCAGGATGAAACCTACGGACAGAGTAGAATAAAAAGTTGTCCACTTCTTACTCTCTGTTCTGATTTTTGTGTCCCTCTCCTTTGCTTATATTCTCAAAATCTACCAAAGCTTTTAATCTGGAAAAGAATCAACAGCGGCATCAATTCATAGTAAGGTATCAGTGACTGCATGCATCACTAAGCATGTCAACTTTTCAAAATAAAAAGACACAGAGTAAACAACCAGTAAGTCACACGTAGTGACACACATTTGGAACCCCAGATACTGAGGCGGGAAGATTGCAAGTTCAAGCTCAGCCTGGGAAATTTAGCAACTTAACATAACCCTTTCTTAAAATAAAAACTGAAAAAAGGGCTGAGAATGTAGCCCAGTCTAAGGGCCCTCAATTCAATTTACAGTACTGAAAAAAGAAGAAGGAGGAGGAGGAGGAAGAGGAGGTGGAAGAGATGGAGGAGGAAAGAAAAAGCAAGCAAACAGTACCAGCACATCTTGCCAAAGATTCTTTGCTGAACCAAATTTTAGTCAGGCTCTTGAACTTTCGTGTAGGTCCCCCTGCACATTCCATTGCTGTCTTACTCTTTTTTTCTGATGCTATCACAAAATGCCTGAGACTAGGAAGTTTATAAAGAATATAGAGTTTTTTGACTTTCAGTTCCAGATCTGGCAAGTTCACAAGCATGTGAGCAGCACCTGACAAGGGCCTGCTTGCTTCATCATGGCTGGTAGAGGGCATTGCATGGTATCCCAGAGCATGGTGCTAAGTTGGGCTTCTCATCTTCATCATATAAGGCCAGTAGTGCTATCGCAGATGCTACTTCATGATTACATCTAATTCTAATGTGATCACATATAGTCCTGCCCAAGGCTCCATCTTCCAATACCACTGACTTATGAATTTAGGGATTAGGTTTCTAACATATGAATTTGGGAGAACACATTCAAACCACAGTGCTTATACAACCCAGCCCTAGTGAGAACTCTGCTTCATCAATTTGACAATAATTTCCCATCTTTCACATCTGATCACCCTTAAAATCTGAGTGGGTTCATTCTCCTCTACCATCCTTCAGGTGATGTCTGATCCCCCTAGGCAGGCCTGTTAAGTTAGTTTAGTTTTGCTTTTGTTTTTCTGTGGTTCTGGGAATCAAACTCAGAACCTTGTGCTTGCCAGGCAGGGGCTTATGTCACTGAGCTATTTCCCTGGCCCTAAGTTAGTTAGTTTCCCCCCAGACTCATCACTGATATCTTCTCTGTCAACATTCACTCCTCAACACCTACTCAATACCTATTCTACTCCTTGGCTATAAATTCCCATTTGCCTGTGATGACATATAAATTGAGCCAGTATTTTACTGGGGTTTCTTTCCCCCTGTTGTCCTGAACAACATAGTCCTGCATAAACATCTTTTTTTTTTTTCCAATTTACTTTTAAATTTGACTTTCCTTGACAATCTTTCTCCATTCAATGGTCACCAGGACCAAATGTTTTAATGTACCAGGTGCTGTGACCAAGCCTGGAAAACGAGGGGGAGCAAAACTTGCTTCCTGTCTTTGATGAGTTTGCATTCCAACTCCAGGACTTGACGAGTCAATGCTGTCACAGTCATCATGCGAGGATGTCACTTGAGCTCCACGCATTGCCCTTTGAGAACACAGGGGTTGTGTGGAGCATGGCCAGGTGTGTTACAGGAAAGGGACCTTTCCTGTGTCTGCCTGGTTGAATTGTACAAAGCTCACATTTGAACTGAGATTGAGGCTCAAAGCTCTTTTGTAGCTTTCAGCTATGTTGGGCAATTTCAAGTAGGTTGGTGAATCAGGATTTCCATGTGCTCTTGATGGTGTTCTATCTTTAGGGGCAGGACAGAGGATGAGGTGGGGCAGTCTAAATGTCAAAAGAGTCATCAGTACCATAGTGGAGGTCTGTAGATGTTTCTCCCACTCTCGGAGTATGGATGAGAGGGTAGTGATCTTGAAAGAACCTTCCCAGGAACTAGGTTTGTGAGTGGGGTGAACCTGCCTGCTGGCTTCTATGGCTCTGTATGGAATCTAGGTGAAGCAGAGATGGCTTTTGTCAAGTCACTAACTCTTGTTGGGAGGCACTCATTTCTTGCAGCTCAAGTGACCCATCTGTTTTGAAAATGTTTTAATTATTTTGATTGAGTTTCTTTTGATTATTAAATGATTTGTAATTTACTTGCATGTCATGATGTGTCATATACATGTGTCAACTTCCTCATGAGGCATGTTATCCTTATGTGTTACAAATATGCACCAATAACATCTTTTTTAAAAGTGTATAATTCCTAGTGTAATGCAGAGATCCTAAGAATTCTGGACTCTATTCAAATGTAAGATATTTTAGTGCTCACTCCACCCCAAACATGTTCTTGCTATCCAAGAGTCATTCTTTGAATCAGTGTCTCCTCTTCTCAGCCCCATATAGGCATTACTTGTAAATACCTGTTTGTGTCACTTGGCCATAATAGTAGTCCAGTAACACTCCTAGCTAAATAATGTAGCATTATTATTTTAAAAATCAAAGTTGAAAAGTCAGATAGAGTTTGTAATGAAGGCAAAACTGAGAGAAAGAACTCTATCAATGGCTTTTGATTGCTCTGACTGGTTCTTAATAAAAAATAAAACCCAAAAATCTCCAGGAGAAAATAAGGGACAAACTTTGCTATTTATGGATTTGCATAGGGCTTCCAAGGCTCATATCTTTCAAGGCTTTTATGGCAGATAATTTTATTTGTCTACTTAGGAAGATATTAAAATTATAGTAAGTAGACTGCAATTGATTAATAATGTAGCCAGAAACTCAGTGGTTTTTGGTATCATATGCAGTTTTAATACTCTTTTAATATTAAAAGGAAACATAAGAAAATATTATGAACAGTATACTTGAATTTTTTAAAATATGGAGAGCAATTTTTCTTACAGAAAAAATACTTTAAATATATTTTAAAATACTTGATATATAGTAAATTTCTAATGCAAAAAACGGTTTCTGACTTTCTATGTTTAGGGCACTCAAAAACTTACCACTCACATAACTTACAGCAGTGACTCCCACAATTGGCTGACAATCAGAACACTTCAAAGTACTTATTCTAGATCCTATATAGCATCTAGAAGCAAGGGCCCAGGAATTTGCTTTTTTTTTGAGATACTGTAGATCACCTAGGACCTTTGCACCAAGTTACTCTCCAGTCTGTTCATTTTCTGAGATAGGGTCTAAGTTGCTGAATTGCTCAGGCTGGGCTTGAACTTGAGATCCTCCCACTTCAGGCTTCTAAGGTATTGGGATGGCAGGCATTGACAATGACACTGGTCAGAACATACATTTTTTAAAAAGCTGTTGAGGAGTTATAGATATTGTGGTAGAACTGCATTCTGCTGCCATGAAACAAACAGGGACTTCCAAAATCCCGGCCTTATCCCAGCCTTTCCTTTAGTGTGTTCCTATAACGGGGTTGGGTAGTAATGACCTTGTTGTGAGCTATGACCTGGCTAGGAGACTCTGTAGAATCCTTCTCTTCAGGCTCACGATAAGGACCCAACTAAACACCACCTGAAGTTCACATGTGCAAAGTTTTCCTCTGCAAGAAATGGTGCACTCCCCTGAAGGCATTCGAGGAACAAAAAAAAAAAAACAAAAAACAAAAAAAAACCTTATTCCATTTAGGGGGCCTGCCCCTTAGCTCAGTTCTTTAAGTGGCTGCTTCAACAAAGCAGTCAGGCTCAGGTTGCTGTGGTTCGATCCCCACAACACAAGACAGCCCAGTCATGCCTTGAAGGCATTCAGAGAAAAAAAAAAAAAAAAAAAAAAAAAACCACTTCTAAAAAAAAAAAAAAAAGAAAAAAAGAAATGGTGCACTCTCCAATTCATCTCTCAAATGCCAAAGTTACTCCAAAAGAGAGCAAATAAACAGGAGGTTCAAAGTGTGTGTCTCTGCTGGAATAAACAGCAACAAAGAAGGGGCAGGGGAGAAGTTTTCTTGGTGGCTCTTGCTGAAGTGTTCTATTTGTTTAGCATTGAACTGCACCAAGTAACAACAACTGCCTTACTCTCAGTGTCTCTACAAATTACCTTGTTTCCTTTACTGGGCTGTAAGCAATTGGTAGGGGTGGAGGCTTCTCCCTGGACAGCTGTTTGCTTCCAAGCTGCCTGGGTTTCAACCTCTGGGGCTGCAACTACAGGCTTTCCACCCACCCCTTTCCGGTCAGGTAAAGAGAATGTTCATACTTCAAGTTTTGTTACCAAGCAACACACAGTTCCATTTGCCAATTGCCACCATTTCCTTCTCATAGTATTACAGGCCTTATTATTAACATTTAGTTCAGAGAAATTGCTGTCATTATGTGAAGTAACTTCCTTTAGAGGTTATTCATTAACCTTAGGTATTTTACTGTGTAATTGTAATTGCCAAGTGCCGCAGGCTTGGAAAACCTTTGAACTCCTCAAGGTATTAGGGGATGGCAGAAAGGATATTATCTGATTTTTCTTCCTTTTCCAGCTAAGGTTTAGTTTTGAAGGTGCCCCTTGTCCCTTCTAGAGGAGTCTGGCTGCCTAAAGGATAAACTCTCCCAGCCCCTTCTTCCAGATTGCTAACTGTAGTCTTGGCACCTGTGAGCGTCCGAGATCCCCGGTAGAGTGAAACTCGTTTCCCTTTGTCTTAAAAGCTTCTGTGCAACCGAGCCCAGGAGGTTGGTCAATGATTGGCAGGCGTACTTGTGCCTCCCTGGAGCTCTAGAGGACTGTGCACAATGCCCGGAATTGTATATTGTGCACAACCTTGTTTTGACACAACGGAAGACCTTCATCCTATTGCTCACTCCATGGTTCTGTAAAAGCAATTTTTAACTTGCAGGTTGTGCGGGGCCAGGTGTGCGGTCCATAATGCGCCTATTATGCAGCCATTCTCAGCGACCACGCTTATACAATGACCCTTCTGATTTGCCCCACATGGTGTAGTTGCCAAGACTTTGGTCCTCACCTGATACAACTTCAGGTATGCATTTCACGTTTACCTGTGTGTGTGTGGAGGGGAGGCACCTTCCTGCTCTCCCAAGACAGACAATAGTACCTGGCATCCCCGCCCCGCCCCGCCCCCAACTGCATGTGCCTGCAGCACCGGCGCCCAAAAAAGGAAACCTGTTTTCCTCCTCCCGGGTTTCTGGTTTCTCTACTCCGTCTCCCCACAGTCCTTCGCTCCCTGCACCCAGTCTTTCCGGCCTCCACCCAGACTCAGAGAAGTGGCCCCACATTCCTGGTAACCCGACTCCCCAGACGGGCGGGGTGGCGAGAACGGTGGCCACCAGACAACGCCCCGCGAACCGGGTGTAGAAAACTGGGGGTCAGGTGAGCCCAGGCCACAGAACCCACGCATGAAAAAGGTGCTCGCTTCTGCATCCGACACCCAGCGCTTTGATCCTCACAAATGAAAAGGCACGGTTGGCCGCGGGGTTTTACGGCACGGCACGCACTGGGCCGCAAGACAAAGGCGGTGCGATCTGGGGCGCAGCGCGCAAGTCTGAACGAGGCTTCCCGGAGGGCGCACCCCGCCGAGCTGCCCGCAGGCGGGGCTGCGGGACACCAGCCCTTCCTCCGTCCGTGCTCGGGTCCCTTTCCTGCTCCTGACAGCCTACTCTGATCTATGAGATGGGGAAAATGAGGCACACTTCGATATACCTTAAAGGGCGCGGGGATTTCCTGTGCTCTTCCCCAAGTAAGGCCTGGTACAGATTTCTTTCAGAGCAGGAAGGAACATGCTATCACATGTAATCTAATGAGCTCAGCCTCCTCTTCCAGTGCCCATTAATCAATCACCAAGCAGTTGTAAAGCATCTACATGCGTTCTGTGTGCAGCGGGCAAGGGAAGGAGGGCATGGTCTCTGCTCCTAAGGTATTTACTGTCTAGCTGGGCAGCTGATGGAATGAATACTTGAGTTTGAACCGTGTGAACCACGATAATAGTTAACATTTACGGAGTTCTTCCCCTGTGCCAGGCTCCCGGTGGTACTTTGCTTTCAGACCTCATAACACCTCATCAAGTAGGCCCTGTATTATCATCTCCATTTTACAGGCATTTTAGAGAGATCGCGCGTCCGGATCACACGGTGCTGCAACTGTCAGTGTGGCTGCAGGTCGCCAGACTTCAGGGAAGCGACATCTGCCTTGGGGCACATCTGCCTTGGGGCTGGGCCTCTTCGTTCTCATCCTGTTGCTCTTGCTTTCTCTGCCTAGCGGGGACATTGCCTGGGGTCATACTGGAGAACTTTCTTTAACCATCATTGTCCCAGACACTACAGAAGGCCTGCTTCTTTTCCTTCCTTTATCCTTCCACATTTAACAATCACGGCACAGTTAATTCTCCTTGGGCAACCTTAATCTCCTCAGCCCTGGACTAGTCACACCGAGTCCCATCTCTGTGAACCTTAATCTTGTGGGTATATTTTGTCCTGTCCTCTGTGGTTTTATTTTTGAAGTAGAGAGAAGAGATTTTGTTCAAAAAATTTAAGTCTAAAAAGCAGAGCTTTGCCTGTATGATCTCTTAATCCTCTTCCTTCCACTAGCGTTGAGGTGGTACCTTCTCTCTCTGCCCTACCCAGGGCAGCTGCTTGCCAGAAGTACAAACATGTGGCATCAGGTTGTCACCAGTAGTACAGACACCTTCAGTCCAACTTGCCACACATCATCACTAAAGCCCCTCAGGATGATTAAAGAACCTAACAGATTGTGGTTTTCCCACGTAAGCCAACATTGTGATATTTTTCAATAGTGTGGAACACCAGCCAATAGGATTTTATGAGTATCTAGGGGAAGACACATCCTTTGACCTGGTGTATCATCTCAGTTCTCTGGATGCCGGGCTAATTCCAGCTGCTCCCTTGGGCATGGATGTGAATGGGAAGTGTTTTAGTATTTGGAACATTCCAGACTGAAAGGCATTATCTTGGGCCACTGCTCTTTATGCTGTATTCCTAGTCAACCTAGTTTGTGGGGGTTGGCAAGTCCTGGAAATCCTTGCTTAGTAAATGTCCCTCTTCTCTTAACTAGAAATGTGTGTATCTGAAGATTTTCTACTTACTTTGCTTTCATTGAACATCTATTTGCATGACTCATTGGTAAGAATAATAGGAATAATGGAAGGAACAGAGTAGGTGCTGGAAAGCCTGGACTTTAGCTTTCAGCCTACTGGACTCTAACCAGTGCTAATCACCCTGGACCAGTCCCACTGAGTCCCACCTCTGTGAACTTCATTTTCCTCATCTTTAAGGTAATAAAAATACAAATCTGGACCAGGCTGATGGTTTACAAGTCAAAGTTCTTTTGCTTTTTTTCATTTACATACTGAGTTTTGTGCATGAGACGTTTAAAAATCAGAAAAGGGAATTCACTGACACTTATAGTTCAGATCTTAAATATCCCTCAAAAGTCTCATGTGTTCAAAAGTGGGGCTTTTTGGAAGGGTTATTGGGTTGTAGAGGTGCTATGCTGTTAGGAGAGGGGCCTGATGGGAAAAGGTGTCACTGGCAGTGTGTCTTAGGGGGTTCTGTCTCCTTCTGCAGCTCCTCTTTTCTCTCTCTGCTTCTTGGCTGCCATGAAATGAGCAGCTTTCTCTACTGTGCTCCTGTGCTAGGATGTTTTTGCCTTGGAGTGGGCTGACCATGGACTGAATCCACTGAAATGTGAGCCAAATTAAACCTCTCCTCCTTCAAGTTGCGTGTATGCAAATATTTTGCCCTAGTGGTGGAAAAGCTGAGTTGTATTTGACAAAACTGTGCAAAGTCCCCTGCTCTAGGCTTCCCAAAGTCCCTTTCATCATCAACTCATGATCCATAATCTCTTAGACAGAGATTAGGTTAGTGGTGGCCATACTTTTAGGGGAAATCACAGCTATTTGATTGGGCTGTAGTATAAATTGAAGGCAAACAATGAAAGAAAAGGATAAAACATGACAGGAAATGAAGGTAAAGGCTAGATTTGGCATTGTCATGAGTATTATTGGGGTATGGAGTCCAGACCTTGATTTGTCAGAATTTGGGGGCCACCAATGATGTTTTTAGAATAGAATTTTATCAGTTTTAATTTATGTGCAGCCGTGAATAACATGGAAAAGCTATTTCCTTAGTTAGGACTCTGGAATGGATACTTAAGAAAAGGTATGCGCTCCATAGAGTTAGCAGGCAGCCCAGCTTCTTTCATTTTTTTTCTTTTCTGTTCCAGCAAAGCAGGCTTTTATTTTCACTGTTACTTACAGTCTGTGATGGCTGCAGACTCCATCTTCCGAGCTTGCACTGCAGGCTGGCAGAGGGAAGAGGAAGAGGAGCTGGCAAGAGGGGCCTGTCTCTCAGCTCAGACAGCTTTCTAAGCTGTCCCTCTCAAGTCAGACTTTTATATACCATTAGCCAGAGTTTAGGATGATGGAGCCTTTATTCTGGGCAGCTGCATGACTGCCCAAAAGTCAGAGTTCTGTTACTAAGAGAAAAGGGGAAATAGATATTGAGAGGCAGCTGGAATTTCTGCTTCAGGTGGGAAATTAGAGTTTTGAATTGGCTTCATTTATTCACTGGCAGTGAGTGGGAAACTACAGGCTAATTGGAGTAAATGGGGAGCTGAACTGGAGTTACTGTGGGGAGATGGGAGGGAACTCTTCAGGTTTAACAGAATTTCAGCAGGTTCTTTCCCACCACCAGGCTTATGGATCTTGAGAGTTATGATCAAGGTGGTGTTCCAGGAAAATGCATGATTTTAAAAATATTTTCCCTCCAGAATTCCTTTGGTTTCCCTCCTGGTGAGCTGAAATAGGGAAAAAGCCTTGAATTCTTTGGTTCTAGTCTAGAAGCATTTCTTTTTTTAATTTTTTTCAGGGAAGTGCCAGGAATTGAACTCAGGACCATACACCTGCCAGGTAGGCACTGTGCCACTGAGCATTTCTTAATAGCAGATTCCCTTATTTCCTGTTTGATCCAGGCCTCAGTTAGCCTCCTTGATCTTTACTGTCTTGGGCTCATTGTTTGAGTGGAACAAGACTAAGTAGGAGCTGACCAAGTATTCAGGAGGAATGTAAATCAAGAGTCATGTGAATAATCACTAGCTTCAGAAGGATGCTTCTAATAAAACTATGGAAGTAAGGACCCAAATCAGGTGGGAGATGGGGACAGATAGCAAGGTTAATAGTAAAGATGGCCAAGAGGTTAGAAATTAGGACAATGGTTTTGGAGCCCAAGCTGCAGAATTTCAACCAGTGAGTATGGGTGCTGTGGAGAAGCCCTCTACGGCACCTTGCCTAGGGGGAAAGCATTCCTTGAAGGTGACAGTCTGTGTCAGGTCATCCCAAGTGGAAGACCTCAGAAAAGACTCATTCAGTGAGAAGTGGGAGTGCTACCCCGGCCCTGTGCATGACTTGTAATATTCACATTGGTCTGCCTGCACAGTAAGGCTAGGTGGCATAGTCTTTTCCTTCAGAACTGTGAAGCATTGTTCTGTCTTATAGATGCAGGCACTGCTGGTGGGGAGGCTGACAGCAATTCTGATTATTGGTTCTTTATTTGTGGCTTTTTGTTCTTTTAATTTTTAGGATCCTCTCAATTTGATAATGGAGTGTCTTGCTGGAAATCTTTTATCTTATTCATCATGGCACTGGCTTGGTGGGCTCCCCCTCAGATCCTTCAGGCATGGGGAATTTTCTCATGTTCTTTTCTTTTCTCTATAGTATTAGGGATTGAACTTAGCACCTTTGCACTGGTATACATGCTCAGCCCTTTTAAACTTTTTTGAGACAAGTGTGTTGCTAAATCACTAATTTGTCCAGGTTGGCCTTGAACTTACGATCTTTCTGCCTCAGTCCACTAAAGTGCTGGGATTACAGGCGTGTGCCATTACCTCCTCTTTTCATATTATTTCTTTAATGATTCTGGGTATATTCTCTGTTTTCTTTTTCTGGAACTCTTACTACTACATGTTAGGTATCTGAGACATTATTCTCCAAACTTTCATCCCTTTTATTTTTATCCTGTGGCTCTTCCTATTGCTTTCCCCTGAGGCAAGAAAGAATATTTAACAGTTGCCTTATAAGCACTGTTTATTTTTCTGTTTCCATCAGAAGTGGTCAGCGTCCGGTTGGGTCTAGGAATGGTAAGGCTTTTGGGTGCTGAAGGTTTGTCTAGTCAGGAATTGTTCTGAAGTTTCCTCCCACTTAGCATTGCCGACATGGCCCTCGTCTTCCACACAATTTGACAGAAGTAAAGCTCAGTGCTTGCTTTGGTTTCTACATGGAAGTAGGGGCCTTTGTGACCACAGCCCTACTAGCTTTTGGGCCTTGGAGATGTAAAACCTGTGTTCATGCTGTGGGTCAGCACTGTGAGACTTTGAAGGAGTGGACAGTTATAAATAAATAATAGATTGTTAGCAGTGTACATAGGGTGACTTCTGGCTCTGTGTAGATCCTGATGATTCATTTGGTTGAGTCTAGTAGCCAACTCCTCATATTGCTTGAACAATGTTACTTTTTAAAGTTTGGATTAATCTGAGTTGAGAATACTTTCACTTGAACATAATATCAGCATAAGACTTAAAAATGCTTGATTGCATATTGTATTTAATAGCAGACCAGGATATTTTACTCTTCTTTAAAAATATATATTTAGTACAAGGTCTATAGGGTCTGACTGCACAGATCGGACTCAGTGATCCTCCTGTTTCCAGCCTCCCAAGTGCTGGGATTACAGTTGCATGCCACCACACCCAATCTCAAGTGCCTTCTCAGTGCACCCTGGGGGTGGGGCCAGGCACGGCACACTGGGGAACGAACCCCAGTCCCTGAGTCTGCCTATGCAGCCACTTTAATCCACTGAGCTATCTAGCTGGCCCCCCTGCTTCTACTCTTTACTGAACCTGCCTGTGTCTTCCAGTGAGTCAAGGGCTTGTCAGGATCCCTACTTGTCAGTGGATTCTAACCCATCTCAGCCCCTTAGCAAAAATGTTTTTCCAGGGCTGGTGAGATGGCTCAGTGGTCTAAAGCACCTACTTAGAACAAGCTTAGCAAAGCACAGAGACCGCGGTTCAATCCCCCAGCACCACATGCCAGCCAGCCCCCCCCCCGCACGCCCTCCCCCATGGGCCACACACACACACACAAAATAAATAAAAAATTTTAAAAAAAAATTAAAAAAAAATTGTTTTTCCATTCTCTTCAGAATTGAGCCTTCCATTTCCCTGGGTGTCTCCTGCTTGTCTTCCATGACTTTCTACTTCACCTTTCCCAATTCTTCTTCCTCTCACTTTGCAATTTTGGGTTTTGCAGGCCTGAGTGAGTCTGCTAGATCAGAACTTTGAGTGAAGTTGGTGGCCAAGGGGTGTTCCTGCTGTTGATCTGACCTTCTGGAGGAGTCTCTCGCTCTCCCGAAGCCAGGATGCCCTGCTACCCTTCCTTATGGGCACCAGGCTCAGTTTCCAGTGCTGCTTTCCCTGCTTTGCCCAGCTGCCTTCCAGTGATTCTTTCCAGCTCTGGTCTCTTATCCCGCTCCAATCTGTTTGCAACCATTCCCCAGGGAATCCTGGGTGCCAGGAGTGACCGCTCACACTTGCCACCTACTGGAACAACATCCTTAGGAGTGAGGGTTTGTTGTTCTTTGTTATATGACTTCTAGAACTACTGGGAGGAAGGAAGGGGAAACAAATGGTAAACTCTGTGCCAGAGTTCTTGCATTAACAATCAAAGGAGAAACCTCTGGGAACATCTTTAGACTATGACAGGGCTGACCAAGAGTGCCCTAAATGAGACGACCCAATAGCATTTTTTAAAAATTGTGTGGTGCTCATTGACTGTTGATTATTGCAGAACTAGGTCAGTTGGAGGTCAGGGAGGCAGGGAAGGGGGAAAGCTGAAGGTTTGAGGTAGAATGAGCAATTCTCCCCAGCCACATGAAATCTCTAGAGAGAAGGCAGGGCTTTAAAAGGTACGCTCTGGAAATTTTCTTTATAAAATTATTAGGAGAGTAGCTCATTACCCTGTTCACACTTTGGGTATGAAACTATCCAAATGTTATAGGAGAAGAATCCAGTATGAGAAAGCATTTGAAGTGATTGCACATGGAGAGATTTGGGTCACTGCTGGCCAGGCTTGGCTGGGAGTTGAATCTGTTTTAAAACTTGAGAAAGGAATGTTCGATCTGACAGAAAAAGGATGCTGAATGTGCCCAGCTCTTCTCTCCTTCTCCACTCCCCTCCCCTTTCCAGGCTCACCACCGGTGGATCCCCGGGGATCTGTCCCTTCCTCCCAGGAGCTCCCAGTTGCAGCTGGGGGAGAGGCTTGTTTCTCCAGCTGTCTAACCTTTAGTTTTATCTGTCTCTTGTTGACCTCTTAGTTTTATAATGAGTCAGTGTATTTGCTTGTGCAAATTGAGTTTTCTTAGAGAGAAATATAACAGAGCTAGAAAGAGGCCAATGTTTTGTTTCCTCTTCAGAAGGAAACAGTTATGGGGCTGGGCACTGCTGGGGCTGTTCATTCGATGACAGTCCCTGTTGTTGGTTTATTTTAAGCCCTTGTAGTGAGGTCTGGTGGGCAGAGAAATACCATCTTCCTTGTCAGAGGCAGAAATATCTGCAGAGTTTACAAGCTAATTACTTCTCCATTCCTCAGAGTTCTAAGAATTTGCTTAGCAACTGGCCCGACCAGCCCCTTCCCGCTCTGCCCCTCAACCTGACTATGCTTACTGGTGGGGGACATGGAGTCATTTTCACGCTAAACAAGCATTTTGTGAAAATGGTGCCAGTCATTTCCTCGATGGGACCTGATCCTGTAACCCGGTCCAACAAAACGAGGGAGAACAAGCCAAAGAAAACCTCTTTAAGAAACAACACAGGCAGTAGGAAATCATACTGGTCAGGGCTTGTTTTCCTGGCCCAGGGCCTCATTCCAACCTGTTGCAATCAGCTCTGGAGTGTCTATAGGGACACCCTGGTGCAGGGGCCCTGCGGAGGAAAGGCACTTTTACATTTCTGTTTGACTGGGCTCCTTGCCAAAGGCTAAGTTCAAAGTGCAGTTTCCAGTAATTTGCTGGGACTCCTCTTTGGGTTTGATAGGCCAGGACAGAAGCCTGCAAGTCCAAGTAATATTTCCTGATTTCTGTCATTTCTTAAGATGAGAAGGAAGGTCACTGAGTGATTTGGGGCTAGATGATTTTGTTGGCTCTGAGTTTCGGCCTCCCTGACTTCTGTTGTCCTCAGCCCTTTCTTTTTGATCCTATTAAGGGCCATGGGTCATCTGGCCCCAGGGCGAACCCATGTGTGTCTCTTCTCAGGGCAAACGTGAGGTGCCCCTTGCATGAGACAGGTGAGGCCGCCTTTGATTTCCTGTGGGTTGGCATTATTCGAAGCTATAAAGTTGTCGAGTAATGTCGGTGTGCTCTTGCTTTCTCATATCTGTAAGATGAAAGTGAACACCTTTATAATCCTTCTCTCCTCATCACATTGAGTTCCCTGGTGTTACACATGTGGGCTTGATTAAAGGGGAAAAAGAGCTACCAGGAGAAGTTAGATTTTACATTCCTGTCTCTGGCTCCTCGTTCCCTCAACCACTCCTTCCCAGAACAAGGAGGACAGGGTCATCTTCCTGCCATTTTATCTTGGTATCCCCCTCTTTTTCTCAGGGTCATCAGAGGACTTGATACATGATAATCGCGGAGGAATTTGAATCGTGTGTCAAGGAAGTGTTTGGTGGAAGTGCGGTGTAGTTTCTGTCAGGTGGGAGACTGACAAGCTGGTGGTTTGTGGATTTGATTACAACTCATCCGCCACAAGAAGGAATTGTGTTCCCAAAACGTTTCCTGGATGGGTTGCTCCTGACGTGGGAAACAACCAGTGTGAAGAGGCATTCAGCCCAGAGGAAAAAATAGAAGTCGCAGGTGTCACATTGGAGCCTGCTAGGGTCCTTTAGGCCTGTCATCAAGTTGCAATCACCTTTTACAGCAGTCACCTCTACCTCAAATATCCTGACACCCAGGGAAACAACCCCAGGGACACATAAAAGGTGAAAGGGCATGGAACCCGCCTGTGGGAGTTGTTCTTCCTTCCCCACAAAGTTCCTTTGCCTGCTTCCTAGTTCTCCTAAACATGTATCTTTTCATTTGCTAATTTGTTTCTAAAAGACCAGCTCTGTGTACTACTTTACCTCTATTCTGGAAACAGAATTATGGCAATTTAACATTACAATATAATGCTGCCACAATAAAGCAATTCAGGGCTCCTGTTGGTGATGGTTTGCGTGTAGGTGGGAGTGGGGGGCAGAAAATCTGCTATCTGGGGATTTTTCTGCATTTGTTTAGGAAAAGCTAGCATAAAGCTATGCTAGAATGAAATTGTATTTAAATATTTTTTTACTTTAGGATTGGTGCCATTTGAAACTATATATATATATATATATATATATATATATATCTGTATGATGGCAAATAAACTTGGACTTATATTACACAAATAATAGTTTGTGTACTTTTTCTCTTCTTTATTTACATGGTTTTTTTTTAAAGCTTACATATATGAATTGGTCATTTTTTAAAATTTATTTTTGTATTTTTATTTTTAATTTTTTGATACAGGATCTCATCACGCAGTTTGGGCTCATAGTGATCTTCTTGTCTCAGCCTCCCCAGTGCTGGCATTACAGGCTTGTACCACCACGCCCAGTTTAGGTGGCTGGCACAGCATGCCAGGGGTTCTGGGGCTGGCTGGGATGGAACTTGGGTCCTTGCACTTGCCAGGCAGGTGCTTAGACCACTGAGCTATCTCCTCAGCCCTAGTCATTTATCTTTGTATTGTGGTATTGAAGAAGTCTTACACATCTCAGTTGTACACACACAGCTTGGGCAGATTGTCTGTGAGACCATGTACCGAGCTAACTCAGTAGGCAAGTCTCAAAGAAATGGAGAGCAAAGAAAGAAGAATTGTAGCATTTTAGTTGTCCAGTGACAGTCCACACTATGGTGAATGAATTAAGTCATTTAGATTTGTGAATGTAGTTAGTTTTCGGGTCATCAGAGAGCTCCCTTAAAGCAGACCACAAATTTCCCAGTACATCCGATTATTTCTTATGTTTCTATTCAAAAGAAGACATCTGCAAAAATGGTGATATTAATATTGTCTTAAAGCAGGTATTACTGCCTGCTGATTCCTCTGTGTGCTTGTGATCGGGAGATATGCTTATCTGCCTCCTGGCTCCTGTATGTATGCTAGGCCTTTGGCATTTAGAGGAGTAACACCGGCACTTCCACCTGCTTCGGAGCATCCCAAAGGTCTGTGATGTGTATGAGCTGTAATCTCCTCGAGACTCAAAGCTTTGAACTAACTTTCTTCCATCTTTCCTTCTTCCCTCTCTCCCTCCTTCCTCTCCTTCCTTTTTTTCCCCTTCTTCTCTTATTTATTTGCTTTCTTGGTACTGCACATGGAACTAAGGGCCTTTGCATGAAGCTACATCCCTAACCCTTTAAAATTTTTTAAATTATTTGAGACAGGGTCTCTTAAAGTTGCTGAATTGCTTAGGCTGGACTTGAACTTGTTGTCCTCTTGCCTCAGTCTCTCAGGGTTCTGGGATTACGGGCATTCACTGAAGTTCCATAGTTAGTCAAAGATTCATTTTAAGTGTGGGAGCTGCCTCATGTGCAGGGAATAAATTGCCCAGCATTGACGCTTCAGCATGAGCTGCTGTTCCTTACAGATCCTGACGGGTGGGGCCGTAACTCTTGTCAAGTGAGCAACATTTGGCTTTTCTGTGAAAAATGGACTTCTAACCAAGCCCATGTGAGCAGCTGATGAAAATGACAAGTGTAGGCCCAAGAAAATGGAAGTTCTGAGTGAGCAAAACTTTCATTCAATTTTTAACCCTGTAGTTTTAATTTCATGATTAAGAGGCCTGAAGGGTCACTTGGACTTTTCAAATGTGCTTTCATACATATTATGGAAATACTAAAAGCCATATATATGTTGAGTCTGTTTATGTAATTATAATTTATTGTGTGAGGCTGGGGTGGAGCCCAAGGCTTTGAACTTGCTAGACAAGTGTTCTACCATGAGCTACATCCCCAGCCCCACCCAGGAGCTTATTTTTAAATGAACTTCTTTGATTTGTGCATTTTTTTCTTGTTAGGATATCTTGGAAAATATTTCTTAGACTATTATACTGTAAGAACTTATAAATATTTCTGAACTATTTTGGGATAAGGACTATCACAGATTTATAGTATTGAAATGAATCTTATTGAGGTGGGTGACAGTGCTATTTACAGTATCATGAATCTGCAACTGATGTTTACTTAAGGAAATCTATATTCCTTGATTAGAAAAGCTCAGAAGTGGGAAGTCTTAGGAGGAACGAGAGAGTTGCTCAGTGGTAGAGCACATCCTTATTAGCATGTAGGAGATCCAGGGTTTAGCTCCGAGCACTGGATCAAACAAAAAAGGACTAAGTGGCAATATTACCACTACGAAGCATTCCTCCCTGTAGGAAAGGGCTGTCTCCATCACACATTCTTTTTTAGGTCTTGTTTGGTTCTTCCTCTCCTTCCCTTTCTTCCTCTCCTTTTCTCTTCTTCTTTTTTTCCTTCCTCCCTCCCTTCTTCCTTCCTTTCTCCCTTCCTCACCTTCCCTCTCTCCTGTACCTTTCTGCTTCCTTATCTTCTTTTTCTTCTTCCTTCCAGTGCTGGGGTTTGAACCCAAGGTTTACTAAGCAACATCTCAAGCCCTTTTACATTTTTATCTTGAGACATGGTTTTGCTGAATTGTACAGGCAGGACTGGCACTTGCACTGTTCCTCCTCAGCGAGTGCTGGAGTTCTAGGCATGTGCCACCACTCCAGTGTCCTTCCTTCTATAACTGAGCTTCTTCTGCCCATCAGTACTGATGCTTCCTGAGCAGTTGTCGCTCTTTACCCTACTCTCCCCTCTTCTTTTTCATTTGCAATTTTCCCAATTTAAGGATCACAAAGTCAACAGGACAACTAGGTAGGAAGGAGTAACTAAAAGATAATAAATACCTTCTTTGTTTCTCATATCTCATCTCATTGAATCCTCACAGTGTTCTTTGAGATGAAATCCTCAAAATACCTTATTTTGCAAAAGAGGCTTGGAAATATTAAGAAGCTTACTGTAAATCTTACAGCAAGATGGTAGAAGGATCATATCCATATTTATGTAGCTCTGAGGACAAAATGCTTGCTATTCTCCGTCAGTTTGTGGTTTGGTGAGACCATTCTGTTATCTTCTTCCTGTCAAGTTCTGACCACATCACTTAAGTTCTAATGAGCTTTCCTTATACACTGAGAAGTACAACGGAATTATGGAATGAGCCGATTGCATCACGTGGGACATCCCTGATTGCTTTTTCCTTTCTGTGCGTTCTATCGTTGAAGGCTCATACACGCTGTAGATGCATTTCTAGCAAAAGCGCTCTTTTAATGCATCACTTTATACTTTATTTTGAAAATACCTCTTGGACATCTTAGCTAAAAGGTTACACAACTTGGTTATAATTTTAAAATTATCACTGTGTTATCTTTTTGAAAACTTTTAGCTCAGTATTTTTTCTTCCACTCTCCCTCCAATATGTGTAAGACCACCGTTACTTCCTAACTGTGGATTGAAATAGCAAGCTATTAGAATGTCTGCATTAATATCCAAAACATACTCGTTCTCTTCCAGGGTTCCCACATCTATTATTGTGAAAACATATAACTTTTAAAACTCAAATGGTTTTCCCTAGCCAATTCTCTAATCACGGACATAAATTTCACTCCATTAAGGAGAGGAAACCAGGCAGTATGACTAAAGTTAGGAATATGATCAAATTTCAAGGGAGGAAAAAAAAAGATTAGGCAAGGAATTCTTTCCATTGCTTTTGCTTGTGAAATACAGTTAAAATAAAAGCCCTGCTTCCCTGCACCCATATCATGTGCAGCCCTTGCCGCTGGGAGCTCAGGCTTGGATGGGGAGCTGTCATTCCCCCATGACTTGGCAGTGCCTTCTGCGGAGAGGGTGCCTCGAGACTGTCCCACTTGTCCTTAGAATGGCCATGGGGTGGGGGTGGTGGGACTGGTGAAAGCCAGCAGACGCCTGCCTCCTCTCTGTAGCTTCGGCTGAGTGGGAATTATTCAGTTGCATTTTCTCCCGTGAGATGCTTGTTGCATATTTATGAGTCTTCGAGATAATGGCAGTTACCAAGAACTGCGCCCGTGCTGCACAGGCAGGGCTACGAGCAGGGAAAGGGCGTGCCCGAGTCCTGGGGCCACGCGGTCGGCTTGGTGGTATTCTTTTGATGACCACTCCTGAGAAGACCTCGGGTTCTCAAGGGTTGTTTTTCATTGTTTATCAAGATTTTTCTTCACTGGCTCCTCTTTCACCCTGTTATACTTTCTTCCTTGCTGGATTTTTTTTTTTGCATATGTATATGTTCATATTAAATTATATAAAATGATATAAAGTAATTTTATGTGTACCTTATAACTGATTTACATTTATGTTGAATTTAGCTGAAAAGGAAGAATCTTTTTTTAGGCTTTCCTAGTAAGAAAAGAAAGATAAATGTTTATTTTAAAAAAATCTATTTTTGCATTTTTGGCTGAAATTGAGAATTACTAGAAATACGTCTTTTGAAAGCAAAGTAATAAGTATTAAAATTAAAACACACATAATGTAACAGCTGAGCAGTCTCACATGTGGGAATCTGTACCACGTAAAAACTCTCCCAAGTTGTGCGTAGTGGCTGTCTACCACATTAGCCTATTTTAGTTCTCTTCCTTAACTAGTCTCTCTTGGCTTTTGTTCCTCGTCTGTCGATGTGCTCACTGATCCACTCAGCCATCTACTGTCTTCTCCCACCAGACTGCGTGAACTCTGAGAAGATGAGGACCTTGGCTGTCTCCTTTGCCACCCGAATGCCGGCTTCTAGAATAGCCCCTGGCGCTGAGTTGGCGCACATATTTGTTGAATTAGAAAAATAAAAACACCCATAGACTAGGATGTCTATCCAAGGACACTCACTACAGTATTGCTGCAGCGGCAGAGGATTGGATTCACAGAGAAGGACCACGACGGAGAATTGGCTGGCAGCTCCTCCCCTCCCTTGTGAAGCTGTGGGGGTTAATGGCAGGGATTCAATATCACCTGCCTGGGCTTTGGGCCCTATATTTATCTTGACTATGTGATGAACAGCTTTGGGAAATATGTTTAGCCTCTGAACCTTAGTTTTTCTTAGCCATAAAGGAAGACAATAGTGAAACCAATACCATAAGTTTTTTGTGAATAATAATTCAGGCAACATATCTGGGAATAATGCCGGTCGCATAAAAGGTAATCAATAAATATTAGTTGTTGCTATTTCACAAGATAGTAAAGAGAATGGTTTAAGGGAACTTGGAAGCGTTTCCATGATGAATAATTTACTGAGCAAAATATGATGCAGACAAATGCATTAATGGGTACTATTTTTGTAAATCAAACAATAATAATAAACTCTAATATATGTTTATGCTTAATATGTTTGTGACAACATACAATTACAAATGATGTACATGAAGCATGTAAAGGTAAGTGTGAGAAAGGAAGATTGAAGGATTGAAAAGAAGAAGGGAAAGTTGAGAGAGCATAATGACTACTACATTCATATTACCAGGGGACTTGCTGCTTAGCTCAATTGTTTAAGCGCCTGCGGGGCAAACCCAGTCAGCAGCAGGGGACCACAGTTCGATCCCCAGCTCCCCATGCCTCACCAGCCCTGCCCTTTAAGGCAGCCTGAGCCAGCCAAAAAAAAAAAATTCTTCACATTACTAAAGTATTGCTGTGGATACACATAAAATGTGTATGTACCTATATAGTGATGTCTCTAAAGTATTGATGGTGGCTGTATCACTGGTGTTGGATTCCATGTATAGTTATTTCCTTATACTTTAGTGTATTAGAATTTCTGTTGATAAATTTCCTGATTTATATAATCAGGAAAACCAATAAAGTATTTTTACTATAGGGGAAAAGAGAAAAGCAATACTCTATTCCTGTAACTCTCTCTTAAAGGAAAAAAGGTTGGATGTGTCTTTCTTTTGGAAACTTTATGCCTTTGAAGTCAGAAATAGTTTGTAAAGTGTACTTGGCCACATGGTCTGAGTACAAGATGAATTTATTTTACAGCAAATCACATGCCTGCTATCTCAATCTTCTCCTGTTTTGAAAGGTGAACTCAAATCCAAGGGATGATATGAACCAGAGGTACTGTAAACACAAGAGAATGGACCACATAATTCTTGAAAATGTGCAGGAAGAGACTATCCACAGATAATTCAGCCACATGGAGACTGTACTAGGAATTTTCATAGGGTACCAGTGATGCCAAAGCTTTGTTCAAAGACCTCTGTTCCCTTCGCATTCTTTATAGGACAAGGATTGGGATGTAACTCAGTGCTAGTGTTTACCCAAAGTGTACAAGGCCCCGGGATAAATCCCCTACACCACTGCAACTTGAAGATAAAGCTGGGTACTTTGGGTTGATCTTCAAGATCTTATATCCCTTGCTTAGTTTGTCCCATACTGTTTGTATACACTTTTTTCTCAGCTGCTGTCAGTGTAGGCATCCCAGCGTCCACTGGAGCACTCTCTTTGCCTTTGTTCTTGCCTTTCCCCCTTTTCTTCTTTACCTGTCCCTTAAGCCTGTGAGGATTTGTGAAATGTCCTAGACCTCAGGGACTTCTCACTGCTTACCTGATTCTTCTACCAAGCTTGTCACTCGGTCTGCCTCACAACCTGGTGCTTACCTGGTACTTAACTACATGTTCTGCTAAGTAGTCATCCATCTTCAGACACTAATTTGTCTCATTTTCTCTATTAGAAAATTGAATTTCTTCAGTTTGGTTAATTTGAGGATAGAGTTGGTGCCTTTCCCTCCTTGCATTTCTACAGTTCCTAATAAGTTGCCTTGGATATGGTTGGCATGCAGTAAATATTTTCTGATTGGTAGATATTTATAGGTATTTTCTTGAAAAACCAAAAGTATGTAGTAATCCCATAATTAGTGTGTGAGTTGGAACTCTTACGTAGAAAACAGTTTATTTGCATATAAGCTAATCTCTCTAGATAAGAATGCCCGGGGTACATACAGAAAAGGTCAGGAGCCTTTCAGCTTCTCAAAAATGTGTGTGCATTCAGTGCGGAATGAATGAAAGACGAAACTAAGTAAGAGACAGGCATTTAAATTTCTGAGAAGTAGAAATATTAACAAGGTCACTAATTCGCTAATTCTTATGTTTTTTTTTAATTATGAACTAGTTTATCTCAGTACTGCCCATATTTTTACTTCTTAAAACAACTTGATGGGATAGACACGCTTATTATTGGCCCTATTTTATAGAGGGTGAACCATACCTGAGCTAGCTCCTACCTGTACTTCTGAATTTCTCTATCAGTCCCTTGCCTGTGGTAGGGACAAAATATCCAGCATTCACAGCTTCAAGGAGGGGAGGTTTACTTCCGCTCATGGTCTCCTGGGTTCGGGGGCTTCTTCTCCTGGGCTTGGCTGGCTCCAAAGCAGAAATGGCTGGCCAAAGGTCAGGGAGAAGAAAGCTGCTCAACGCATGGCCTCCAGGGACAGAGAAAGAGGAGGGGCTGGAGGGAGAAACGCAGCTGCCAGCTCATGCCCCGCCCACCCCCCCAGCCATCCACCTTTTCTAAGGGGGTTCCACTTCTGAGCTCATGAGACTTGAGGGACTTTTAGGATCTGAACCATAACAATTTCTTTAAGCTCTTTAATTGAAATGTGTATCTTCCTATGGTTTTTGACTTTTAATTTACCTATCTGGTGATGTCCGTACAAAGGACAAAACTTAGGTATTCAAGTGCTTTGAGAATTAAAAGACTATGATTCTGCTCAAGGTGACATTTAAAAGAACTGATTGTAAGTTAAAGAAAAATTAGTGGAAATACTCAAAAAATGGTTTTAGAGGGGATATCTTTTTAAAGAAGCTATTTACTTTTAATCTGAAAACTTTGTCACTGCCTTTCTGTGAGAATGTTTTTAAAAGTCAGTGTATGCTTCCTAAAAGAAATTCAATCTCTTTTATTAATAGCTACATCTGGTTTTAAACCAAAGACAGCTTTATTATCTATCTCATTCAAATGATCTTGGCTGTGTGTATCATTTTACTCTGAAAGGCTGAAGATTTACTATTAACAAATGGAGCTCAAAATAATTTTCTAATGTCTCTAAAGGGACAGAATTTCCAAAAATGTCAACATTATGTTACTTAAATTCTGAAAAGATCAAGCGATCATCCAAGGTCATAAAGCTATTCCTTAGAGAGGCAGGATGAGAATACTGGGCCTTGAATCCCAGCCCATTGCGCCTGTTGTTCAAGTTCCCTGGCACAGGAGGTGGTGGTGGTTGTGGGGGTGCTTCACAGCTGCCTGCTCAAAGTGATCTTGAGAAAGGAGAGCTGTCTTTTGGGAGGTGGAGATGAAGATGTGGCTGGAAGTCTTTCCTTTTGAGGGAACAGCAGATAAAGTATCAAAATGTTGAGAATTAGAAGATTGGGCAATGTATGTAGACTGCTTAGCTGTGATGGGTAGGTGATGGCAGTTGTTGGATTTATGGTTTTTTTTTTCTTTTTTTCTTTTGGTATAAGAAGAGGGGAAAACTATTACTCATGAGCCAATTTTATGCATTTGACTGCCCAACTCTGTCAGAGCTTCAAGCACTTCCTTGTACCTTGAACCTTGTACTGTCTAACATGGGTTTATCATATGTTAGGAATTAATCTGGTTATAACTTCCTTGATCTTACACATATAACTCCATTACATCCTCATCACAAATGATTTGTAGTGACTGTATTATTTTTTATTTTATAGATGGGCAAACTGAGTTAGCAAGAGTATACAACGTACTCTAATTTGGTGAAGTGAAGTTGTTCCTAAGAAACTAAACTGGCATTCAAACCTAGGCAGTTTGTCTTCAAACTCTAATCAATTATTAATTCTAGCCAATTTGTCTCTGTCTCTCTCTGTTTCTGTCTCTATATCTGTCTCTGTCTCTCTGTCTCTGTCTCTGTCTCTGTCTGTCTCTCTCTGTCTCTCTCTGTCTCTCTCTCTCTCTCTCTCTCTCTCTCTCACACACACACAGGCGAATAGTGAAATTGACAATGAACTCCATTTATCTATTTCTCACCAAACACAAGGATTACTCATGACCAGTTCTGTTCTCTATCTCTACCTGCTTTCCAATATTCCCAGTCCCATGTCTGGATCATTTTCAAGAAAACATGAACATCTTATCATATCCACAACTATTTCAGAAAATATTACTGGGTAAACGTTTTTTAAAATTCAGTGTTCTTCAAAGATGGATATAGTGTCTGTTTTCTCCTTCTCATCCCTCTTGCTTTTTTTCAACATTATCAGCTTTAATGATCATTGTCTAGCTCTGTGATAGTCTAATTCTGTCATATTATCTTCATTTATTTGTTGGCATACTTTACAGCAACTGTTTGATTATCCTGATATCCAGTGTCCATAAGGAAGGCCAGGTAGATGTGGATCTATGACTTTTTTTTTCTAGTTTCCATGAATTGGTTTCTTAACATCCACCAAAGTCAATCACTAAGTTCCTAAATGTTGGTGGTAAGATCAAACCAAATTGGCTTTAAAATGAACTGCCACTCCCTTGTTGCTTTTAGGGTCTTCCACTGCCATGAACTATTAATTGTACCTCTGCCGTCTGTCATCCTGCCTTGGTGCCAGTTGATCATGGAATGAAACCTCTGCAAACTGTGAGCTAAATAAACCTTTTCCTTTAAAAAAAAAAAAAAAATGAACTGTCACATGGTTCCCGGCCCTTTCCTCTCTGTCTGTCTTCCTCTGTGTTTTGTTTCCTGGCCACCATGAAGTGAGAAGCTGTCCTCAGTCATGCCTGTGTGCCATCACATTCTTATCATTGGAGCCAACTGACTTGACCATAGGCTCAAACTTCTGAAACTGTGAACTAGAATTAGATCTTTCCTATTTTGTGGGTATTGTGTATTTTGTTCCAGCAATAGGAAAACTGACCAATGCATTGTCCCAAAAGAGAAGATTTCTTTCTTTATGACCAAATAATATAGTATTGCATATATGCACCATTTTCTCTAGTCATTCATCTATTGGTGGATATTTAGGTGGCTCCTACATCTTGCCTACTGTCCATAGCACCATAATAAATGTGGGAGTGTCGATATTTCTTTTTTTGATACAGTGTCTCACTATGCAGTTCAGACTCATAGTGATCCTCTTGTCTCAGCCTCCCCAGTGCTGTGATTACAGGCATGCACCACCATGCCTGGTTTCGGTGGCTGGCACAACACAGCATGCTGCTATCTCTCAGCCCTGGATATTTCTTTAATCCCATATCCTTTGTATAGGCACCCAATATTGGAATGGCTGGATCATGTGTTTTTGATTTCTAATTTTTTCAAGCACCCTTCTACTAATTTACATTCCCACTTATCATACATAGGGTTGCCTTTTCTCCACATCTTTGCCAGCACATACTGTCTTTCACCTTTTTGTTAATAGCTTTAATTTTGTTTTAAAACAAAACAAGCTACATTCAGAATAAAAGACAATATGTTTTCCCTTCTCTCATGTGTAATCATTTTATTGTATGTAGCTCACATACATATTTGTTGCTATTTTTTAAATTATACAATTTTTTTTCAGTGTTCACTCTTGGGTTTTTGTTATTATTCTGTCTTTTTTTGACAGAGTCTCGAGGCCAGGGAGATAGTTCAGTAGAATAAGCGCTTCTTCCCTGGCAAGCGCAAGGGCTTGAGTTCAATCCCAGGTTCTGAAAGAGAGAGACAGAGAGAGAGAGAGAGAGAGAGAGAGAGAGAGAGAGAGAGAGAGAAAGACTGACTCACTACGTAGTTCAGGCAGGCCTTGAACTCACTTTGTAGCCCAGGCTGGTCTCAAACTTGTAGTGATTCTCCTGCCCCAACTTCCAAGTGCACCACCATGTCCAGCTCTCAGTGGTCACTCTAGAGGAGTACAAGTAGCTGCTGACTTTTAGAAGATGCTTATATGACATGGACATGACCTATATACTAGTGTTGGCCCCCAGTGTTGTGTCTTCACCTATTTCTTTATATTTTTTAAAGAAGGAACCTACATTTGGTATTAAAATATCACTTTTTAGGATTTCAAAATGCTCATCCTCAGCTCAGGTGTCTGTCATAATCACTTTTAACCCCACTGTCTCAAACTCAATGCATCATTTTCTACATCCTGTGTTCAATGTGAAAATATCTGCCTTATGGTCTCTTTATACTTCCTATGATATAATCGTTCTTCCATGTATAAAGTCACTGATACCCTGTTTCCAATTGTTTATTTAGCTCAGGACTGTCTAATTTGACAAAGTCTTCCAAAGTAGATGTTGATTTACCTGGGGTCATGCAAAAACTTGACATACCAAATATATACACCCCCAAAATAGTCTATGATATGAGCAATTTATCTGTGGGACCTTCCCATTGACTAGGCTGCAGATATTGAAGACATACTGGCCAAAGTTGACTATTTGAAAGAAATGTCCATGTGTGGAAGAATGCAGACAAAAATGATTTGAAATCTGCTATAATTGCATTTGACTTAAGCTGAAGCTGATTTGATAGCAGATGTGTTCTCAGCAGAGAGCTGAGCTGTGAGTGGTGCTGAAACCACAACCTGGCAGCCACTCCAAAGGGCTGGTTGTGAGACCCCAAAGCAGAGAGGTCTGTTTGCCCTCAGTTGCCTGTCTGGGGATGTAGGAAGCTGAAGCAGGACCAGTGGCGATAGAGAGCTCATCCAGGGTTCTGCAGGGAAGCAGTGCCACTCTGAGTGTGAGCTGAGGAATTTATTGCATGAATTAAACCTTGCCTAATTATGGGAGGATCAGGGGGAATGGAAAGCTTGGAGAGAGGTGGAGGATTGGAGAAGGAGTCATACACTGCAGACATGACTGAAGCTTTGGCCTCATTGGGCAAGTCAGAGCTTGCAGAGAAATCCCTGAAGATGAAGCAGTTCAGCTGCTGCCATGAGCCTGGGAAGGGGGAGGCTGTGGAGCAACCAGAAGGTGTAGTGAGTTATGCTGGGTCCCACACCAGGCAGGGGTTTCCTGGAGTTGAGCAGGACAGAGGAATGGGAAGAGCTAGCTGTAGAAAAGAGAGGCCTCAATCCAGCCCTACCAGGCACTGTTTTTTTCCATCACTATGTCTGACAATGACATTTTTCCTCCCTGTCTCAGACCCACTCTAGGTGCTGTATTGGGCAGCTCTAGTCACAACCTATTGGGAAAGAAAGTCTGAAAAATGCAGATGCCAGAATGACCAAGTTAACTGCTCTGCCTCATAATTACTGCAAAAATTGTTGGGAATTTGTGTTCTGGAAAAGGAAGGAAAAAAGGGATGATTGCTAATCTGTTTAGGTGTGAGCTGCTCCTAGGAACTGGGAGAGAATGAGCTGGTGGACAAAGTATAGAAGAAGTCAAGTACTAAGACTTAGCTTTGTCTGAAGTAAAGAAAAAGCTCCCACGTGCTGCAACCCCCTTATCTTCCCACACTGTGTACAGGTGCAAATCCACTCTCCCACCTCTTGCACTTACCCCTAGCCTTCACCCTCCCTCATGAACTGGCAGTTAGGATTAGAGACTTGAACTTCAGGCTAGAAAAGATTATCATTTTTTTTTGGAAGAGTAATTCATAAGATATGCCTAATATCAGTTGTGTGCTTGTAATTCTTTTTTCTTCTTGTTTTTCTTTCCTTTTTTCTTTTTACTATTGTTTAACTGATTTTATTTTTAATTTTATGAAGAATTTTAAAAATTAAAAAAATTTAAAACTCCAATAAAAATGTTGTAGAATTTCAAACCAAGATGTTAGGAAATTAGCAATAGTTGTTATAACAGTTGTTGTGACTTGGAAGCAAGTTGTCACCTATGTGAAGACTTCTCCCTCCAGCTTCAAAAAAGAAGCCACTTTAAATATCACTCACATACCTGGAGAAATACCGCATGTCTGCTGCACACAGTGCCTTACAAGGAAGTTGAGACAAAGCAAAGGAGCCAACATCTATGGAGTACATGGTACCTGTACTCCATACTGTTATTTTCAAAGTGGTTGTTTGATCAATTTTGTATGTCTTCTTGTAATGTTAATGGCTATTTAATGAATCTTTCTTCACTTGGGAAAAGGCAGATATCTTACCCTCTTTGTGTTTCCTTTTGTAAGAATAGCAACCAAAGCTTTATAATTCTAGCTAGAATGAATGGGTGTGGCCTGGAGAAAAAAGCTATGGCAACATGTCCAAATGAACTTGTAAGTCCACACGTACACATACAACCACCTGCCTGTCCTCATAAAGAAAAAAAAAATTTCTATAATTATCGTGCTATTATAGAAAAAGGTCAAGGTAGCATTATTCAGAATCACTGGGTGACAGTCCAAAGAGAAAAGGTAAGAAGAATAGCAGCATCTGCTGTGGGCATGGGAGTTGTACACACTCACATCCCAAGACTAAGCGTCAGGTCTTATAGGCTTCTTTTGCAGTGTGTTTCATGCCATTTCTCTGGAAAGTAAAACAAAATCCCTCCATTTATACTTCCCAGCTAGGTGGTAATGGGCCACAGAAGTGGGGAGTCAGGGGAACAGTGTGCCCTTTGAATTAAAGGATCAGGCATTTGCTTTCATTGACCCTGGTGCCAGCCCAGCCCAGCGACCTAGGTGAAGTGTCTTTGATGCTTTCACTTTATGGAAGTCCATAAATACAATTTGGTGTGTTTATGGAAGTCCATAAATACAAAAGGATCAAACTAGTTTGGGAGCTAACTCACCTGGAATGTCTTGATGGAGATTTTCTTCAACAGAGATGGAACACACTCCTCTGCTCAGGTAGAAGACCCGGTGTTATACTGCTTCACACTGTTTATACTTGGAATGTGTTTTCATTGTGTTAATAAGTTAAAAGTTCTTTTTTCCCTCATTGCTTCCTATAACTTCAGAATTGTCTACTGAAAGAAGGCTGGAGTTTCTGGTTTATATATTCTGTGACACAAATTTTCTCTATGTGGTTAGGATTGACATGTACCTAAGCTACGGGTTCGGAAGAAACCTGGAGACATTTTCCAGGGAAACACTGAAATCATCCTGCAAGGGAAACAGTCCTGCCTAAAGGTATCTTAACATACTAGAAGTGTTTAGAATTGTTCATTTTATGACTTTGATCCACATGAAATCACTATTTTTATTTATTAAAAGGGCTAAATATTGGCTTTTTCCACATGATTCAACCTCTACCATGCAAAGAGGTTCAATAGGTGTCCATGATGTGAGGGATCTAAGGCCTCCAGAGTGTGAAGTTAAGGAAGAATGAAGTCAAGTAAAATTATTACAAAGTATACTAGTCCATCTTCCATTGCTGGAACAAAATACCTGAGTGTGAGTATAAAGAAAAGAGATTTCTTCAGCTCACAATTCTAAAGTTTCAAGACCACAGTGCTGGATTTTTCTTGGCTCTGGTGAAGTCTTTGGCAGATGACACCATAGTGATGGGAACACGTATGAGGGGAGACAACACTTGATGACCTAAGAAGCCATAGCAGGGGCGCTGCCAGCCTTGCAGTGTTTAACTCACTCTTACAGGAACTCATTGGAGTCTGGTGGGAGATGCCTCATCCTTTTATGTCACCATGCACCCAGTCACCTCCACTTTGTGTAGCTTCTACCACCTCTGAATATTGCTACACAGGGGACCACATTACACAGGCCATGAGTATTTGGAGGCTGCACCCAAATCAAACCTGAACTGTAGCAGAAAGCATTGAGTAAATGCTCTCTACTCATGAAGAAAATTAGAAAATCCTGACTTAGAGCTCATCCCTACAAAGCTCTGATTTCTGTTACAGAGTTTTCAAAGTATTTCCTCAAGATTCTTGACTTTTGCATGGGTGTATCAGATGGTAAATTCCTCAAAGGTAAGAGTTGTATCTCAAGGAGGCAGGGTATGCATAGGCCAAAGTGTGGCTTTGGGGTAGAGATGCGGGAGATTAAATTGTAACTAATTTGACCTCAATCTGTGTACGTGACCTGAGAGAGCTGCTTCATTGCTCCAGCTTTATTTGTTAATCTATCTGGAAAAGTAGAAATAATAGTAACTCACTCAAGGGATCTGAGGGCACTGAATGTCGTAGATAGGAAAGCACTTTGGGCTCGACACCCAGTACCATGTACTCCATAGCGGTTGGCTCCTTTGCTTTGTCTCAACTTCCTTGTAAGGCATTGTGTGTAGCAGACATGCGGTATTTCTCCAGGTATGTGAGTGATATTTAAAGTGGCTTCTTTTTTGAAGCTGGAGGGAGAAGTCTTCACATAGGTGACAACTTGCTTCCAAGTCACAGAGAGAGAGAGAGAG
>NW_004524832.1:925378-956947 GCF_000260255.1 Octodon degus | reverse complement strand
GGGGAGGGGAGGGGAGGGGAGGGGAGGAGAGGAGAGGAGAGGAGAGGAGAGACAGACAGAGACAGAGACGGACACAGAGACAGAAAGATGGAAAGAAAGAAAGAGACAGAGAGAGAGAGTGGGGGAAATAAAGCTCATTTATTTTCTAAAAAGGGCAGTGCTTGTTACATGGTCATGGTTGCTAAGTTTTATGGACATAAAGAGTGCAGCAGTTCCTCCTGACGGGTCCTTTGCCTCCACGGTAGTCCATGGCTAATTCCACCCATCTTGTGTGGATTTGGGTTCATTAAGCTCAGAGGGCAGCCCTTTCCTGTGGAGCCTCTACTTGAGGGTTACTTTTATGGACTTGTAGTACTTTGTGCACTGAGTTCTCCAGTCAGTGCTAGCATAGTTTTAAATGTTTGGAGCCAATGAAAGCTTTTAGAAATAAAACTGTCTTAGGTAGTATATGGCAACTTCTTTCTGAGTAATAGATGGTTTAAAATTTGACCTTTTGCTTTTTCTTGCCTATAGATTCTCCACTCATGTTGAATAATACCAAGGGGTTTCAGTTTTTTAAAACAACTTTTGTGAAGTTAAACTATGACCACCACCACCACCACCAAGATAGTATGTCTCTGCAATTTCTTTACCAAGGTTTTTGAAAAAAATACCAACAAAACAAAAATAACTAAGTAGTCTCCTTGGCAAACGTCTGGAAAATGCAACTTTTGGATAGATTTTTGGGAGACCTGTTTTGCATTAAAATACCAAATAAAACAAAATGATGGATAGTTTTGGCACCACTTCAATGGTGCTTATGTGATGAGAACTGTACATAAAAGATAGCCAGTTATTGTCATAGTTGACAGATTTTTGGGTACTATCTACTTGTTCACTATAGTAAAATCTCAGGGGTGAGGAGCTTTTCTAAAATTCTTATGCCAGGAAGATGTGAGTTTTTGCTATAGAAGTGACTGATATTATCCTTCTACAACTATCTATAAGTTATGCTCTGCCCTGGCGTCTTGTGTTAGTTTCTGCTACTTTCAGTATAATGTATTATCATTATTGATGTGAGCTTTTTTTGTAAGTAAGTTTTAATTACCTTAAAGGATTGGTCAGATTTCAATAGGTGAGTAAGTGCACAGTTTTTTTGGTGGAGCAGGTAGCTCAGGTTAAGAGAAAATAAAGCAAAATCTATCCTAGGAAAAACAAGGTGCTAGATTTAATGGGGGTGTAGGATTTATGTAGAAGTTCTCTCAAAATGGATATTGAAAAAAGATTTGGGGGACCTATTTAGAAAGCTCCAAGTTCCAGAAAGATGGAAGTTTGAGTTCCGGAATAAGGCATTTAATTTTTGGCAAGTAAATCAATTTTAATTTGATGAAAACCAAGTTGGAGAAACTTGAAAGGAGTCTGGAGGGAAAGGGATAAGGTTTGAGTTGGGTGGAGGTGAAGGCAGGAAGCACTTGGGGACATGTTGCCTTCTTTCTGTCACATTATACTTTAGGAAAGATATCTATGCCACTAATAGATCCAATTTGTAAAACCTATCACTAGAAATAACAGAGACCTAATTAATAAGTCCAAGACTCCATGAGGCATAAATATTTTCAACACTCATTCATGTTTGATAGGTAACTGGGAGAAGCTGCCGCTGGCATTCCCATATCCTGATAAATTTAACTGAAAGATGATTGTGGAACCCATTCAAAGCCTAACAGTACTTTATTCCATATTTTAGTTTTTATAATTTATTGCCCTTTCAAACACATGCCCTTTAACTCATTTAATTTTTGTAAGAGCTCTATCAGGTATCTCCTGGTAGCTTCGGAAATATGGAAAGGTAAAGTGACTTGCTCAGAATATAATGGTGACAGAAGCCAGATGGTGAAATCATGTTAACCAGGTCACCTCTACTTCCTGCCATCTTCCCTGCTGTCTGTGCTCTACTTGTTGACTTATTAATTTGAAATTCAATGGAAACAATTTTCACCAATGTGGTCTGTTCATCATTTTCATAAAAGTGATGTGAAAACTCCCCTGGCCCTCTTTGCTTCCTAGTTGAGCTTCTGAGGACAGTGTGGGAACTGCCTCCTAAGCACTGCACACTGTTTCTGGCGCTGGCTTAAGCAGGAAATGTAGGCATGTTTGGATTAAACATATCGAATGAACTCCTATAGCACTTCCAGAGAATGACAGATCTGAACCTTTACATGCTGAATATATGTTAGCTGAAGAATGTTCCCCGGAATAAAAAAGATGCTTTGGAATTTACCTAAAATGGAAAATTAGATGACCCCCCAGTGGCTGTACTCTAAGTGCCTCACTTAGGGCAAAGCTCAGAAGAAAATTTAGTTTCTTGAGTTTTATTGTTTATACTACATGGTATGTTATTTGAGATAAATTGAAATATTCTATTTTCTCAAATGTTTCTTCCTAGTATCACCCCTCTTTGCACATACTTTTCAACTTAAATTATAGTTCAATTCCTGAGTTTGAACTGAGCTTACAGAAACAGGATTTAAAGTTTATCAGTCAGTTGCCTGTAGGAAACATCTGACAGAGCACTGATTTTTTTTAAATGAATCTCTCTCTCTCTCTCTCTCTCTCTCTCTCTCTCTCTCTCTCTCTCTCTCTCTCTCTCTCTCTCTCTCTTTTTTTCCAGAACCAGGGATTGAACTCAAGCCCTTGTGCTTGCCAGGCAAGTGCTTATTCTACTGAGCCATCTCCCCGGCCCCAGAGCCCTGATTTTAATGATTAGATTGAAACTTCTTGCCTGAGTCTAAGCCAGTGGCTGATGCTACCATGGAGGTGGTTGGAGTAGGAGTTTAGGAATGAGTATCTGTTTCATTTGGGGTAAATGTTGGCAAATTATGACCAGTGAGAGAACTGGCAGTTTTAAAACATAGTTGCAAACGTATAGAGAAGAGCAGTCTTGTCCTCTTTCCTTGCATCTGGGAGGGCTTATGATTGCTCAAAAAAGCTGAAAGAAATGAGGATGTGTGACTTTCAGGACCATGTGATATAGAATGAGGTGGCTTTGGTTTTGTTCATTGCAACATTTGCCCGGGGCCCTGTGCTGCCATGGAAAAGGTGACCACTATGTAAGAGGTGTCACCTTGGGTCTCAAATAAATATTCAGGTTGACAGTTCCTGCTGAGGTCAGCTTTCCAGTCATTCATATGAAGGTTTGGCAGTGAATTTGGATGTGAAGCTGCAGGGGGTCCTTCAGAAAAGCCCACTTGAGGGTTGAGTACCAATGAATTCCCTGCTCTGAAGGCCACATAACAGGAGAATTGGACCTGAGTCCTGCCTATGGGAAGGACCCACAGAATTATGAGTGTGGTGACAGGGTTGTTGCTCTAAGCCACAAAATGTGGAGGTAGTCTGGCATACAAACTGAGCATGGGTAAGTAAAGCAGAATTTTATATCAGAGAGCTGTTGATAACATTATGTTGGAAGAAAACTGTTCTCAGCATTCTCCACCATTACCATTGCTTTTCTTAGGGTCACAGCTGCTGAAGACCAAAGGGGAGTTCCTCCTTGTTCTATGGTTATAGATACTGTTGCATATAGTTCCATTCTCACGACCTGCCACATAGCTATCATTATCCTCATTGCATGCATGAGGAAACTGAGGCTTAGACTTCAAGAAATGTGTCCAAGGTCACCCAGCCGATGAGTGCTAGTGACAAAAGTGGAAGCTAGGCCTCATTGTTTCCAAAGCTTTGACACAATCAACTGCAAGGATTCAAGTCTGATTTATTTGGATGGTGACTCCTGAAGATACAAGAAAGAAAGTGGGTCAGGGAAATAAGGAAGGACAGGAGCAGTACGGGTTGCATTCTGCAGTGAGGTGTCATTCTGGGCAACTATAGCAGAATCCCCACATATATTGGGACATCATTTAAAACATACAAGGGCTGGCCTGATAGCTCAGTGGACTAAAATGCTTGTTTCAGTAGAGCACAGCAGCTGGGGTTCGATCCCTGTTGTGACATGCCAGCCCCACTCCCAGGGTGTGCTGAGACAGCGCTTGAGACCGGGCGTGGTGGCACACACCTGTAATACCAGTGCTTGGGAGGCTGAAAACAGGAGGATCACTAGGAGTACAATCTACGTGGTGACACCCTGTAGACCCTGTATTCCCTGTACTAAATGAATAAAAAAAATAAGACATGCATATTAAGGTTATCTAGAGAAGGGTGGAGCTGGGGTGTCTGCATATATAGCCCCAGGTAGAAGGCAACTTCTTTGTGTATATGTGGAGCTAGTTACACCCTGCTGTTTCTTGGCAGTTGTACCGGTATACAAGGTGGGCTCAGGTGGTCAGAACTCATAGAGAAGCACAGGTGCTAGCTCTTAGACGTTCGGCTAGGATTGGGGTGACAGAGTTTGGCTTGATCATCCCCAGTATTTGCTGCACTGCTTTTGGTTGTCTCTTGTGGGAAGATTCCTCAGAAAGGTATTTTCCTTTTAATTTTTATTTATTATATTAAATAGAATTACAGATTTAAATGAAATATGCACTAAGTCTTTATTCTTAGGGATACTGGCATATTGTTTAGAGACTGAAAGATAAATATGAATAGGGGAAAAAGATCACATCAAATCATTTTACCTTAACAAGTAACAAATTTCATTTTACTGTGTTTTCCCACAATGCTGGGAAACATAACTAAATGTATCTTTACCACTTTCTACAAGTACCTCCTCTAGAAGGCAGTTTTGTTTGGTTATAAGACACCTCACATGTGGATGCGCAATGCAGTTAACAAGTCCTCTGCTGCACATTTAGGGGCTGAGAAACATCTTAGGTTGCATAAGTATAGAAACAGATACTTTTTTTTCAGAATGTGAATGTGATTCAGTTGATGTCATTGGTGGTGGAGATACTTCCACAGGCTTTATTCCATTCAAGAGACATGTGCTGAGGGGCTGCTACATGCCCAGCTCTGGGCAGATACAGTAAGACACAGATGCAGTCTTTGTTCTCTAGCAGGTGAGGGGACTGTGAGGCAATGGGTGAGATTCTGAACAGTAAATCAGAAGTTAAACTCTACTAGAAGAAGTGTGCTGTGCTAATGGGTGGTAAACCAGGACCGTGTTTTGGTGAACGTACAAGGGTGGGAAATACAAAACGTTCTTAAATTTATGCTATATCTTATTATCCTCTAGCTCCTAAGGAGAAAATTCATAGTGATGCTAATGAAACTTATGAATGGAAAAGATCTTGGGCAGATATATTGAGAACAAGTGGGGAAGGTGCGACGTCCACGGATGGTGCGGTAATGCAGTTTGCTATTGTAACAAAAAACCTGAGACAGACTCACTTATACAGAGAAAAGTTTTATTTTGGCTCACAGTGTTAGAGGTTCTGGTCCCATGATCATTTGACTCTGTTCTTTTGGGATCTGTGAGGAGGCAGCACATCATGACAGAAGCATGTACAAGAGCAAGAAACCACTCATTGCAAGGCTGGGGTGTGAATGGAAGAGGGAAGAAGGGGTGGGGACCCACTTCCATGCCCAATAACATTCCATTAGGCTCCACCTCATAAAAGTTCTGTCACCTCCCAATAGGTTGATGGGTTGAACACCAAGCTTTTCATACATAGATCTTTGGGGAGCATCAAACTAAACTATAGTACTAAAGCCTCTAGACTTTCCCACACATTTGCCTTGATATAGAGCTGAGGTTTGAGCCCTAACCCCAGAGCCATGGTGGCTCTTATTTTATTCTAAGAAATAGAATGGTAAACATGCTCTTACTATATAATATCCTTTGCTGCTCTAGAACCAGTTTTAGCTGATGTGGGTAAGGAAGAAGCAGTAAAAAGATAGTAGTGGTGGCGTGGTGGCACACACTTATAATCCCAGCGCTTGGAAGGTTGAGGCAGGAGGATTGCTGTGAGTTCAAGACCAGCCTGGACTACAAAGTGAATTCAACCCTAGCTTGAATGGCATCATGAGATCCTGTCTCACACACACATACAAAAAAAAAAAAAAAAAAAGAAAGAAACAAAGAAGGAAAGAAAGGAAAGGAAAGAAAGAAAAAAAGACAGACAGATACAGGAAGGGTCAAAAATTTTCTAAAAGATTCTGGCCTCATCAATCATATATCCTGGAACAGTGCCCCAAATGTCACTGCCAAATAGACATGTGAAGGCACTATTGTGCTGCTGATCACATGTTCTATCACTTGATATGAATGACAGGAAACCTTTGAAAGACTAGCATATGTTTTTTTTTCCATGATTTTATTGAGAAATAAATAACAATGAGAATGTTTCAAACCAAACTGGTAGGACAGTTTCAATAATTAACACATTGCATACATTCTTCCTAGTGGTTAATTGCTGTACAAGATGCAGACATGCTATCCTATTTACAAACACTATTAGAACAAATTCCTCTATTCATTAAGAGAATGTAACTATATATCTATCCTAGCCATTTTGAATACACAGATACAAAATGGACATTCATTTGTATCCCCTTTTCTTGTTTAGTTCTGTTTTTGAATATTATAGATGTATTGACTCAGCAAAATATTCTAAAAGAGTCCAGTAGCCCATAATAGTATTGGGTCTTCCACTTGACTGGCAATGTCAGAAATTGTTGACCTGAGTACCCTATAGCTCAACATAACACCATGGCTTTACTTCTTATACTTTGTTTTTATACTTTTCTGCTGGATGGTTAAGACCAAGGTAAAGCAGGACCTATGCAACAAGAGTTGTAGCTTTTGGGTCTGAGAAGGTCAGTGAAATCCCCTCAGGATTTATCCTGATATCCTGTACCTCAGATTGTAGAACCTTTGTCAGTGTCAGCCATGTGGATGAGTCATGGCCATTGCTTGGCCAGTGTGCTCTCTGTGAAAGCCTGAGAGAATGTTTTCTCTCCATGTGACTCTCCTTAGGCACACTCTACGTCATCGATCACTTTGCTCTTTGGGCCATAATTTCCTTGATCAGAAAATTTGGGACACTACCGAGTTACATGACATTACAGTACAAGTTCTCATATATCCTGAGTCTTAATTGACCTTGGAAGGCTAGGGCCAAAATGTTGGCTTTCCTTGCAGCCCTCCTTTTTCTCTAATTTTGTTCTGCAAACTTAGGTTGTTAACCCTCCAGAAGAGAAGCTTATTGTTATTACCATACAACCTAGGCTGTTAAGCTTAACCTCACTATCTGTCTGAATATCAAACATCTTAGGCATAACATGGAACAGGTATTTTTCATCAAGTATTGATATGTTGAACTTTAAGTCCCTACAGAATATGATGCAAAAACATTCAAAAATTAGAATATATTTTAAAAATAGGCATAAAGAATTATATAATTCTTATGTTTGCACATAAATCCAAAAATCTAACCATATACAATCTTGAAACAACACAGTCCCACAACATTCCTCTTCCTGTCTCTTGCCTTCATTCAGCACCCCTTCTTTTTGAACAGTCATCTACCCAAGAGACAGCACAGCAACAACTGGCATGTCATAAGAAGCAGATCATATTCAGAAGAACAGAATGACAGGCACTCCAAGCATGAACCTACTATTACAGATTACCATCTTTATAGCATATGCTTTTTGTTTTGTAACAATGCTTATTTTCTATTCTGGTTTTCATTCATAGAAAAAAAAATGTATATATTTAAATATATATGTTTCACTTTTTTTTTCTAGTGCCCTGGACCTCTGCTTTGGCTCCTCTAGACTGAGTTCCAACCTCCCACGTCTCACAGGCAGGCTGTGAGGCTCTGCTTTCTCCTGACTCCACACTGGATGACATGTCCTGGTCTGGGCCTGTGCTTCCCATCCACAGACCCTAGTCCTATGTCCCTCTAATTGCTGGGATGACTCAGAAAGCAAGTATCAGGTACTTTTATTTTCTGTAATGGACAAGTGTTTCAGGGTCTGGGAGACCAAAGAATGACAAATTCCTGTATTTATTGGTTCCTTTATACTATTCCCTCTTTCGTTAAGCAAAATGTGCCCACCCGTGAAGATTCTTTAGTATCTCACTTCCCCTGTACAGTTCCCTTGGAGTCCCCTTATTTTTGGTTTCTCCTCTGAACATTTCCTAAGTTCAGAATGAAATGTCAGAACATATTTGTATGTTGGCCTCAGATCATTAGACTTGAACCTCATTGTCAATGAATTTTTATAATTAATGTAATGGTGCTGTTTTCAAATAGGAGGGAAATAGCTCACAAACAGTCTGAGAGAATAGCTTAAACCATTCCCTGGTTCTGTCTTTGGTCTTTATCTAGTAGTCAACCCTGAGTTTTGTTGTTTTTTATATTTCATATTATTTTCTTGTCTCTTTAAATGGAAGAAGTATCCAGCGAAGGTAAAAATAATATTGAATGCTTATTCTGTGTTGTCCATCATATAGACAGTACATGCTTATTGATTAGATGAGAAAAATCCAACATTTTATGGCACATTTGGGCCCTCTGATCCAAGCAGATATTCACTCAATGTCATATTATGTCAGTTGTAGAAACAGTAATAAAACATCTTCTTTAAATCTTCCCTTCTATAGAGATTGACAACACAACACTCTATTATGGTACTGAAGATCCTCTTAGGAATGTTAGGTTCAAGCTCCCGTGTAGTAAACCATCCCTTAAATGTGTCTACAAACAAAAGTTGACTGCATAATCCTTTAATATGCTTTTCACAGACTGAACTCAGGGCAGTCGGCAGCAGATTTCCACTGCTGAGCAGCTTACCTGGTGGAGATACACACCCATCCTCATAATTGATATGTATGATAGAAATCACTTGAAAGACCAGTATTGTACATGATTAATGCACGTAAAAAAGCATGTAATTCTTATTTTTTATTATGGTTTTCTTTCAAAAGAAAGTTTAATGATAAATCATTTTTTTTCAGTGATATGGGCAATGCATATATCCCCTAGATCAAATCTCTCTATGTAATGTATTTAAGTGACATCCAAATCTCTATGTTATGTGCCCATGGCAGTATATTTGATATATAGTCATTTATTTGAAGATACAAAGTTATTAATTCACATCATTTATAGATATAAGCCTCAAAAGCCCTTTTCAAATGAACCATTTCTTATTTTCTTTCATTTAGCAGTGTTTCTTAGATAGATTGGAAAAAAAAATTGCAATTCACATATTTGGTAAAGGGCATAGTGGGGGGGCTTGAAACCAATAACAAGAAAACAATCCCCCAAATGAATGAAATATTTAATATGCAATTGGCCAATAATGCAGAATTGGCAGAGAAGTGCACTAAAATATAGATAAAATCATTTATTTTCTAGGGAGTGCAAATTAGAACCACAATGACATACTAATACACACTGAGAATGGCTGAAATAAAAAGAAACTGAAAATATCAAATATTGGTCAAGTTGTGGAGAAACTGAGGTGTACACAAAGTTGGTGAGAGGGACCAGGGAGATGGCTCAGTAGAATGAGCACTTGCCTGGCAAGCACAAGGGCCTGAGTTCAATCCCCAGTTCCACAAAAAAAAAAAAAACAAAAAAAAAAAGGTGGTGAGAATGAGAAAGGAAATAGCCTCTCTGGCAGTTTGTTTCTAATCAACTTAGACACGTACTTGCCATGTGAAGTAACAGCTATAAATGAAATATAAACTTCTGTTCATTTTTTAAAGAAACTTGAATGCTAGTGTTTCTAGCTGCTTTAGGGCTGACCACAGTCATTATACAGAAGCTCCATTGTGACTCCACACTAGAAGCAATACAAATTTCTCTTGACTGGAGATCAGGCAAAGGAGCTGTGTGGCCCATCTCTAAAAGCAATGAATGCTCCTCAGGTCATACAAAGGAACGGGTGCCTGCTGCAGTGATGGCAGTGATGGGTCTCCAACACATTGGGTTAAGTGAAAGAAGCACTACTCCAAAGACAGAAAACTGCGTGATATCGTCTATATAATATGCAGAACTCTATAGGAACATAGAACTGGTTTTCTGGGCTGAGTTTGAAGACCTCAGAAATAGGGGCTTATAGTTTAGCTCAGTTGTTTAAGCCCTGCTCGGGCAAACCCAGTCAGGCACAGGGGACTACAGTTCAATTCCAAGCTCCATATGCCTTACCAGACCCACCCTTAAGGCAGCCTGAGCCAGCAAAAAAAAAAAAGGAATCAGGGTACACTCTGAAAGGATGGGATTATGGAGGTGTCAGCTAAATGATTATGCATTTGTCAAAGCTCACAGAACTGTATGTTAGAAAGGGAGAACTTGACTTGTAAGCTATACTTTAAAAACTATTAAGTTCATCATAGGACTGAGGTTATTACTAAGCATTGAGAATATAGACATCAGCATAAAAGGTCTATGTAGACGAGAAAGTAAATATGCAGGGACATAGCTGAATGCACAAATGAGACCATAATTTATAACATAGGCCCGGCAAGGTGCTAGGGTAGCATAAAAAAGTTTGCAATACACGCGAACATGTGCAACTTATATCGTTGGGGTGTGGGAGCCAAGGAGGACCTCATCAGGAAGTGCATTCCAGGGGTGAATAAAAAGGCCCCGATAAGTTAATAAGGGTGAGGGATAGGGGACAGGTACATCTAAATCACAGTGACTGATGTGGACAGAGTGAATGAGGAGCTATCCAAAAGAAATAGGAAAAAGGGAAGTATGAGTTTTTAAATATAGGAAAACAGAAGTATGAGTTTTTAAATAAAGAAACCTATTAAAATGTGTTTATCCAAAGAGGCAGCAACACAAACATTATCAGACACACCAAGGTGTGTTTTTTGTTGGAACTGCTGCTGTTCACCATGGGGCTTCCTGGCAGGGAGCAGGGTATCTGTCCTAGGACTAGAAGGGCACGCCCTGCATGAGCCCCAAGGCAAAGAGATAATAATAGTCTGCTCGCCTGGCAGCCTGCACTCTGGGAGGGTTTATGAAGAGGAAGTCCGCAATTACATATTTCTGGGCAAACATTAACCAAGATTGAAACCCAGATTTGAAGAAAAATAACAGGCTGGAATCGTGAGACGTCCAGTGTGGCGGTTGTGTGGATTGAAAACAGTGGTTAGAATCTCCACTGACTCTAAAAGCTAAGGAAAAGTACTGTGAAAAGTACCGAGGAGCCAGCACCTTCATAAAACGGTGGGGAGGGTTTCTCACACCTGCCCCGGGACGCGTCCTCTAACACTCGGAGCACTGTACATGTGCACACGGTGAGAAGCTATGTGTATTCGGAACAGCGTAGTGGAAGCCACAACATAGGGTCTATTGTTCCCTTCAGCCTCATGACCCAATCTATTTATCCCTGCGGTTCAGGAGCTCGCCGCCACTGGGAGAGGCCTGTTCTTGGCAACGTCACCAAGAGCGTCTCAATCACTGTTACTACAATCGGAACAATTTTGGTTCCACGTTGTGGTTTTGTAATTTCCATTTTTAAAACTTCTTAGACTGAACCCTGATGTGCCCAGTCTAGGTTGGGCATACTTAAAATGAAACTGCTGAGCTAAAATTAGCTTGACATCGAGATGGAGCGTGTTCGTTTTCCTTCTATTTAGGGCTGACCACAGTCATTATACAGAAGGCATCTAGTCTTTACCGAGCACTCCGGGGAGCAGGAGGGGCCGGGCACCAGCAGAAGCTCGTGGACCTCTGCAGCCGCAGATGCGGTGTCTGGGCTGAGCAGTCCGTGTTTCCTGGCCAGCCAGAGGGAAGGCTCTGCAACTAGCAGCTGTTTACTCTTCAGGGTTTCTGCAGTTAATCTAGGGTGATGGGACCTTTTCTCAGAGTTTGGCTTGGGGACCAAGAACCCAACTTACATCACCACAGAGGAAGTGTATTTAGCAAAGCTTCCTCTTCGTGTTTCTTTACTAAGTATCTTATCTAAGGACATGTCCAGCGGCTGAAGATAAACAGACTCCTTATCCTTGATGTAGAGAAAAGAATTTCAGGCAAGAGTCAAAAGAACTGAGTTACTGTCATTTAGTTTTGGTTAGTTTGTTGTGTGCTAGGGACTCAGTTTTGTTGACTAAATTCAGAGGGTTGAGCTCAGATGCTTTGACATGCAAGTTCTGATATTTCTCAGTTCTCACTGATGCCTACTAGAGCAATTAGGAAAGAAATAAAAAGAAGAAGAAAACCTTTTATTCACCCCATGTAATTAATATTTTGAGGTTTTTCTTGTGTTCTGACAGTTGAATCCAGGGCCTTCCCAATGAGCTACATCCACAGATTTCTTCTAATTTTTTTTAATTTTGGGAGAGGATCTTAGTCACTAAGTTGCCCAGGTTGGGCTTAATTTTGGAATCATCCTGCCTCAGAGTGCTGGGATTATAGGCATGGGCTACCAAGCATGGTTTTAATTTTTTTTTTAATTCCATAATATCACGCGGAGGTCAGGTGCAACGGCACAGGCCTGTAATCCTAGCCCTCAAGAAGCTGAGGCAGGAGGATCACCATGAGCTCAAGACCATCCCAGGCTACATAACTCAAGGCTAGCCTGAACTCATATTGAAAGCCTATCTCAGAGCAACGAAAACAAAATAAAACAGAGCATCATACAGAAAATCGCCATACTTCAAGAATATTTCTTGTGAGAAGATGTACATTATTCTTTATTTTATAGAACATTTTACTTTGAACTTGTAAGTGAAGTATTTTTGGCTGTTTCATGTTACTCCAGTTTTGCTATGATTCATTTAGCTAGACGGGTTAAGGGAAAGATGCAAGACTTTTCTGCCGGGCTGTATATGTCATTGCTCTTTTTGACTTTGTCAGTTCAATTTTCAAGCTGACTATCTATAAGTGAGTCATGGAGGGAGGCTTGATAAGTTATTAGATTGTATTTCCATTGCTTTTCCCTGAATATTTATTCTATTATGTCTACTAAGAAAGACTATCTGGGAAGCAGGTGCCCCAGTTATTTTGAGAATAATCCCAGCTATGGTAGAGGAGGCAGGAAAAAGATCCGGACCTCAGATGGGGGGAAGGGCAGTTCAAAACGAGAAATACTAGGGCACATTGGATTATGCTGTGGCTTTTTATGCATGCAAACTCTCTGTGATGATTGCCACTTATGTAGTGATTCCTGTAGTTTCCAACATTTCCTATAAAAGGCAAGGTTTGTGGACCATGTGGTTTTCCTTCTGACTATTCATCTCTGCTTTTGTAGCGCAAATACAGATCTAAACACTGTGTAAATGAATGGGGATGGTTTTTTCAATAAATTTTGTTTTCAAGGGCACTGGATTTGACCTGTTGGGTTACAATTTGCCACACCTTGATACAGATTTATTGCAGCGTCATGGTCAGCATCAGTAACAGACATTGCACCCCTATTATTTAATCATTGGTATACTTGGGATGTGGGTCAAAAAAGAGGAAGATGGGGACTTGAGCAGCTATGGCCCCATAAATCAGCCTCAGATTTACCTGTCAGAAAAAGACCAGTTTTTAAAAGAGAAAACTGTGAAGGGTAAGGGCACAGTGTTTCTTGAGGCCTTAGGTGGTATGCTCTTCAATTATAACCCAGGTTTTTGCATCTAGAGAATAGGTTTCTTTTTAAACTATCAGCTACCTTTTTTTTTTCTTTGTACTACTGTATCAGCTTTCTCATCATTGGGACAAAATACTTGACACCCACAATATGAGGGAGGAGAGGCTGGATTTGGCTCATAATTTTAGAAATTCAGGACACAGTCAGCTGAGTCCAAGGCCAGAACATTATGGTGGAAGGGTGTGGTGGGACAAAGCTGCTCAGGTCATGGTGGGCAGGAAGCAGCGGAGAGGACATCTGGTGAGGAGGGGACTTCATATGGTAGGTCACATCTCCATGATCCACCCAGGTACACCCAGGAGCATGCTTCACTAATAACTTACTAGGTGGGTCTTAATCTTTTAAAGTTGACAAATCAAGATTAACACTGAAAACTACTTTATGCTGAAAAAAATTGAAATTAAAATCAAACTCCTAAGGATTTCTGAATTGAATTTTGCTTTTGACAACATCTGAACATCCAAGCTGTCTTTTGGGAGCATCTGCGGCACGTTGTAGAAATTCCAGTATGCTGACCAAGAAACATGTTTTCTAAGCAAAGCCATGATGCTTTCTTATGGTGCTGTATTTTTGAGAAAATGTTTGTGAAAATGAGAGAATGGACACTGACCTCTTTCCTTAGCATCACAAGGTTGGCTCCAACTAAGTTGAGGTCATGACCAGTTCTATCAGATCCAGTTTCTCTGTTTCTACTTTCAAGACCAGTGTTCCCAGCATCCCCTTGAGATCACTGATGAGATAATATCTTAGAAAATTTAGGAGATGGGTAGAGCTCTAATCTTCTCTTGGTACTCATTTTTATTTTTATTTTTGTTTTTGACTCAATGAGCCTTCCTAGGGGGGTCTAGGTAGAAGTATAACTGATGAATTTGGTTACTCAATGTTCTAGCTTCTAGTGGTGTTTTCTTAATTTTTGGAGTCTTAGGTAGAACTGTAAGCACAGGCTGGAACCTGGGGCGATGGAAGCTGCTATTGTGCAATGTCATCTTTTCTTCTCTGATGTTGGGTAACCTTTCTTCTTTGGCTTAGGGCCCATTAAGATACACATATTTTATGTGGTGAAGAAGAATTCTCAGCCATAAGCTTCCCATTACAAATTTGCATATATCATAGTGAGTAGAGACAAAGCCCTATTATCCTGAGGGAGGAATGAAGTGCTAAAGATGAAACTTTTAAAAAGATGAAAAGAATATATATTCCAATATATATATATATCCAAAGCTTATATGAATTTTTTTGACCTTGTGACATAGTGTAGTTAAACAAAAAGCAATTTTTATGGCAAGAAATCATGTCAGTAATTCCCATGCTTGATTTATAGGTGTTTCCCTCATATCTGCTTCTCTCCATTAAGGAAACTGGTTCTGCACCTGAGAGGTGGATGTTGCAATGGCCGCTGCAGGGATGTGTAGATGGATCTGTCCTGGAGGGAGGACTCTCTGCGAAGAGTGTTTTCCAGGCCACTTCAGCTTTCCTTGAAAGTCAGAAGTGTGTACCTTGGCTAACATGAGAGGTGAGAGGGGCTGTTCTTCAACCCTAAGGGTCTCAGGAATTTGCCCATCTGAGTCCTATATGAAGGGTTCTGGATAAGAAGAAATCTATGAGCTAATCCATAATTTGTAAGGAGCATTAAAAAAATTGGAAAATTTTTTTAAAATAGGATGATTTGTGTGAAGTTCTCAAAGGAAGGGATGTGGTGAAGTAAAAGTTAAAAAACCTGCTGATGTCCCATAGCTACTGGGGAGTGCAGGTGTGGTAAGCAGTTTCACAGAAACTGTCTTGGGGTGTATGGCCCCACCAGAATGGGTACCTGGGTGAAGTAGAAGGTCTGCCATAAGTGCGTGAGGAGGAAGTAATTAAGCAGACAGTAAATTGGCTTAGTTCTGGTTGAAGTACAAACTTGTAGAGAACTCCTTGTTGTCCAATCCTCAGTTTCTTGATCTGTAAGGAAGATGATTGATGCCTTGCCTGCTTACCCTAAGAGCTCTTGGAAGAATGCAATGAGAGGGAGTCTAGGGAAGCATGCTGAGAGCCACGGAGTGTCAAGGAGGAAAACCTTTCTTCTACCCTTTTATATTCAAGGCAGGGAGAACTGAGAATGAAAGGAACAGGACAAACAACACCCTGCTGTTTATGACCGAACTCCTTGGGCCCTTTGCAGGCTAACGCTTGGGCCATCCCAGCCCTTGGTATATCATCTGTATATGTAATGGTGCCCCGTCACCGAAGGAATTGTAGTCACTTCTGTTACTGAAAAGCAGCCATCATCACCAGTTAGTTCCAACCTGTAGCACAGGAGATGCACTCGGGCATGAACACAAAATCTGTAGGGACTGGAAAATTTGCAGAATTGGAGACTGCAGATTCCTAGCCCTTAGTCCACATGGAGGTAGAATCAGTAGTCCTGCTGTCTGATCCCCATTTCAAGGCCAGATGGAGGCACCTGCAAAACCCCTGGATGCAGAGGACCTTATCGAGACAGGTCCAGACAAGTCTCTGCACCATGAAGTGGAGATCATGTCCATAGACCCTGTCACACCTGGGCAGGAGAAGTCATCCCAGGAATTGGAGGGTGCCCCCAGGGGCAGCTGCAGCAGTGTGTGCAGTTGTGTGGTCATGGTCATCTAGAGGTCCATCCCTCCTGTGCTAGAAGGACTTGCTGAGCTGCAAATGCAAGCAGAAGGGAAAGCAGCATCTGAATGGGTTTGGTGAGGCCAGCAATAACAACAAGCAAAGCAGAACAACCACCACCTTATTCTAACAACAGGTTGACTATTGTCTAACTAATAAGAATCAACAAAGCCCACCATCACCACCATCTATACCTGGACCTTTCCCCCAAGCAACTATCTATTTATCTAAGTCTAAGGATGCCCAGTTTCTGCAACAGAATTTAGCAAAAGTTACAGCTATGCATGTGATGTTGGACAGCAAGATGACCAGTTCCCAACCTTTTATTTTAATGGGCTCAAATGTTCAGGAGATACAGGATTGGAAACCTCTTTCTGGATGCACTATTGTCTCCCAGTAGATGGCCTAATGAGATACGCTACAGTCCAACAGCCAGTTTCTGTCACTGCAGACAAGAAATTCCAGAAACATACTAGAGTCCCCAGAATGCCAGTCTTCCAATGAGTGAGTATGATGGCCCCAGACCACAAAGCCTGGTCTTTCTATTGCTTTCCCAGTAGAAGATGTAGCTAATAGAGGTTCAGGATCTGGTGATAAGCATACTCTTTTTGGAAGTTATGGTATTGCTGGAGAGATTACTGTGACCAGTTCCTGTGTGCCCAGAACTGAATCTTAACTCTAGTAGGTATGTTTTCCTACCATACTACAGCCACCTTCATGTACTTGAGTTCTCAGCATTTTGATGTGTCAACCTGGAGACTGAGCTATTTTATAAAACTAAATAGATGTAATACATGAGTCAGGGTATACTTAATTTGATTGGTTACATTCAGTGGTCTACTAGCTACCACAAAAGATGCAATATGTAAACCAAGAAAAAAGAAGAAAAGAAAAAGAAAGGACAGAAGACCAAGAAACAGGAGATTTTACTAGTATGTACATACATGAGTGTTCACAGAAATGAAACTGTTAGTTTTGGGGGTTTAGATAGCCTTTTAACATAGAAAGGTGGTTTGAGATTCAAAGGATAATTCTGCCAAATAACTAGGAAATACTTGGGGGACTAACAGGAGATAAGAATTATTTCATGCACACTTGTTTTGGCGTTGACTCCTCAGCCCCAGGGATGGGAGCCACTCCTCCTTTCCTGCTGAGGAAAGAGGTGGTCCTTGAGGTGCACCGCAGCCACAACCACCAACAGCTGAGCAAGGAGTTCTCTACTTTCTCGCAGATGAGTGGAGGGCAGAGACCTTTGCCTGCATCTGCCTATTTCTGTTGCCTTTAGAACAAAATAATCCTTACCACACAGTGACAGTTTTGGGGCCAGAATGTCCTGATTCCCTTCAAACATGTTTTACAAATATAGGGATCGATTCTGGTGTTTTATGTCAACTTCTTTTTTCAAATTGAAATCCTAGTTTCTAATAAATACTCAGAAAAAAATAAATAAATACTCAGCAAAATTGACCCAGTTGAAAAAATGGAAAGGAAATTACAAAAACTGTAACATCCTTTTGAAACATCCTTAGCGTCCTTATAAAAATGTACCTAGTCTTTTACTAACAATGAAAGTTAAGGGAGATGGGAATGGAACTAATTATCTGCAAAGATCCCTTGACTCCTCACTTTCCACTGGAGTTCAGTTCTCAAGGAAGAGACCCTGATGGGTTCCTGCCTTCAGGCATAATTATCTCAAGGCTGACTGACATCTGAAACATGCGACACTTTCCTAGCTCTAATTAGAGTAAACTGGTAGAATGTGTTTACTAGGAGTTTGGGGAATGTTTGGAGGCATAAGCATAGACCTAGCATTATCATTTCCTGTTGATGTTAAAATTTAGCCCCCATTAAAGGGTTCTATATTTAGAATAAAATCACTTACCAAATGGAGCTCAATGATTGTTATATTCATGGAGTAATCAGCCCAGTCAAAGAGATGGGGTCTCAGGAGAAAAAAAATACTACTCACAAAAGCGGAAACCCAAAATCTTTAGAAGTTTATCTAAATAGTCTTAAAGTTTTTCTTAATTTAACAACCTTAAAATTCTTTTGCTATAACTTTTTTGAAGTTAATAAGATGACCATGAAAAAGTCAATATATATAGAAGTGTTTTTCAAAAGTAATAAAAACATTCATCCAAATATCTTCTGAATATTTTAAGTTCCTGCATATTTACCTACCTCTCTTTTATTATTTCATTCATATATTTTTTTCTGATTTTTAAAAGAAAATATTTATTTATGCATTTGGTACAGGGTCTCACTACGCAGCATGGACTCCTAGTGATCCTCCAGTTTTCAGCCTCTCCAGCACTGGGATTAGAGGTGTGCACTACCACCTCCAGTTTCGGTGGCTGCCATAGCACACCCGGGCTACTGGGGCCTGCACAGCATGCGGTACCAGGGCACGAACCTGGGTCCTTGTGCTTGCCAGGCAAGTGATTAGACTGTTGAGCTATCTCTCCAGCCCCACTATTCATGTTCCTTATTTCCAGTTTAATGCCCTTCATATTATAGTTAATGATGTGCCTTGTACTAATTTGAGATTTTTAACTTATTGTCAAAATTTCATAATGTGCCATAAATTCTTATAAAATAAGTGTAGCAAATATTGCATATCTATTGCCTGTGTTCATCAAATATATAACTCATGCTCAACATTCTTAATTATATTTTGTTTAATGATTTTTCATGGACTAAAATTGTGATTTAAATCTTTTTCTATTTAGTCTTCCTTTCCTTGCATTTTCAATAGTTGATACATTATGAATTTTAGTTCAGCCTTTTATGCACCCATACAGTTATAATCTCATTATGGCTTGCAGGGCCGGGGAGGTAGCTCAGTAGAATAAGAGCTTGCCTGGCAAGTGCAAGGGCTTGTTCAATTCCTGGTTCCACCAAAAACACAAACAAAAGAAACAAACCAAAAAATATTCCGTGGGGCTAGGAACTGGCCTAGTAGAATAAGTGCTTGCCTAGCAAGCGCAAGTGCCTAAGTTCAATCCCCAGTTCCACCAAAAAAAAAAAGAAAAGAAAAGAAAGAAAATCATTATGGCTTGCATTGTTTCTTTTCTCTTTGGGGGGTGGTGCACTGCAGCTGGACTCCGTGGCTTCTAGTATTCCAGCAAATGCTCTACCACTAAGCACATCTTCAGCCTATATTAACTTAATTTTTTATGTTTTGAGACAAGATCTTATTACATTGCCATGACCTCAAATTTGCAGTCTTACCTGAGCCTCCTGAGTAAGTGGGGATTTTGGCCGTGCACCATAGTGCCAAGCTAGCATTATATTCTTTATCATAATGTTTATTTGTTGCTTTACACTTTTGTTTAAATTTAACCTTGTAGAATATTGCTAGCATGGTCAACAAATTACTTATTAGAGGGACAATGTAACTTTTATATTTTTCACATCTGAGCTCGTCACCTCCATAAGATTTTACTTAGATAGGAAGAAAACACATTTGCCAGTTAATTGCATCCTAGTCTCTTTTGGGTTAGTTACGTTTTTGGGGTCCATGCTCAGGTGTTTCAGATTTCCTCTCCTCTCCCAGCATCCGTTCAGGATGGCACTCTGATATATGAGACTGGCTTCCACAGCGCGGTAGGATCTGTCACTGCTCTCGACCTTCGTGGTCTCTGTGACCGCATGTCTGCTCTCAGGGCTTTGGGGTGGTTGGAAGTGGTTAAGAATTATTCATATTCTCTGGCCTCTGTTTTTCTGACTGTAGGTCTCTGTTTATTCTGCTCTTTGGGGCCTCCAGGCCATGCATGCCTTCCGGGTCCCCTGCTTGTACACAGCCACTGAGGGGCGGCCTGCTCCCCAGACTGCCATGCCTGGTGTCATATAGCATGACGCTAAACTGAGGTGATGGTTTTCTCTAGAGGTTTGTAGCTTTTGGGGTCCAGGAGCGGAAGGGCCAAAACTGATATTTTCTGATTCTCTTCATGTTGCTTGCAAACTTTTTCTGGCTCCATCTCTTTTTATGTTCAGTTTAGAACTGTTAATTTTTGTGAGTCATTTTGGGCCCAGAGATAAACCTAAAGCACTGTATTAAAAGTGAGTGATGTCATCTGAACATCTTCTCCTTTAATAAATGTATTTACTTCAATTACCTATATTGTTGATCCACCAGAGTATCCTGCTGATGTTATCTTCAAAAACCTATCCCAACTCCATCTCCTTTTTGTCTCTACCACTCCCATCCTACTATAAGCTATTTCTCATTTTATTTTGGTTGGATTATTGCAAAAGCCTCCAAATTTATCTCCTTGATTCCAATCTACATAGCTGGCAGGGTGATTATTTAAAAATATAAATGAGATCATGTAAGTTTGCAAGACCTAACAAAGGTATCCCTTCACACATGAAACAACATTCAAATTCTCTCCTGGATTCTGCTATTCTGTATTCTCCAGCCAATGCCTAACCCCTGCCCCCAGCATCCTCTTGCATCCCTTTCTTCCTTTCTGACTACACTTTTGCCAAACCACACTGACATTCTTTCTGTTCTGGAACAAGACAACTTCTTCCTGCCTTAAGGCTTTTGGGCTAATTTTCTCTGTGTGAGGAAAGCTCTCTCTCTATGACTTTTTTTTTTTCTTTGTCTTTTTGAGACAGGGTCTCACTATTCAGTTCAGGCTGGCTTTGCACTCACTTTGTAGGCTTTGTAGCCCAAGCTGGTCTTGAACTTGCAAAGATTTTCCTGCCTCAGCCTCTTGAGTGCTGGGATTGCAGGGGTGCACCACCACGTCTGGGTCTCTATTAATGTATCAAGGCTAGTCTTCAGTTGTCATATTGTTAGAGAAACCTCATCAGACAATATAAAGTAGTCTCCCAGTTACATTTTATCACATTAACTTTTTCAGTGTTTATCCTAGGGCATATTATTACCAGATTAATCACATTTTGTTTATTTTCCTCAAGCAATGACATGTAAGCGGTGTGAGAGTTGAAGCATGCTCCGTAGTTACCGTCATCATCATATCTGTAAACTAATTTCCCACAAGCTCTGGTTCCTGTGGCCCTGTTCTGTGCCTTTCTATGCATTACCATCATTTAATCTTCATTGCAATTTTATGAGGTTGGAACAATTATTGTCCTCATTTTATTGTTGGAAGAACGGAGGCATAAAGAATCCTATGATTAATCCAAGGTCACACAGCTATTAAATGGTAATGCTGGTATTGAGACCCAGGTAAAATGACAGTGAAGGTCTGTGTCCTAGTTAAACAGTTACAGGTCTGCATAAATCAGAGATACTCCTCTTAAACACTCAATGGCAGGAGTCGGGAGGTAGGGAAACAAGAGAGAAGTCTAAATGGAACTTGATAAATTGTATATCATAGGCATCAAAGCTCATTTTTTCTTTTTTCTTTCTTTTGTTTTTGGTTTTTTGAGACAGAGTCTTGCTATGTATTCCAGGCTAGCCTCTAACTCTTGGCAACCCTCCTGCTTCAGCCTTCCAAGTGCTGGGATTATGCATGTGTACCACCATGCCCAGCTCACAGGCATTAAAAGAAAGATAGGAGAGTATATAGGTGGATATGATATTTGCATTATAAAACATTTGGTATTAAAATATATCAGGAGATCCTGAAATATCTTCATTAATATATTTCTTTGGTCTTGTGTATTTGCTTATATAAGTATCCGATTATTAGTGCATAAAACAAAGAGCTAAAAGGCGAAACTTTTTCAGTATAAAATGTACTGTAAAATGGAAACCATGACTCAAGTCTTTTTCTGGAATTATTCTACATTAGTTTCATATTCTTTTGCACCATTTGAGAAATACAGTATTGAACTCATGATAGGCGCTGTGGAGGGATTGGAAGCAGGTGAAACCCAAACTATCAGGGGAAAATCAGCATTTGCCTTCTTTAAAGAAATGATTTGGAAATCATCAGGCATAACTAATGTTTGTGCTTGGGATCATGTGAGAGTTCGCTAAGAGGCTCGTCCAATTGTGATGGCCAGAAGTAGCAGTCTGATCACAGGTATGCTATGTAGCCATCCCATGTCTCCCCCAGATTTGGTGGTTAATAAAATGAACTGCACGCAGCAGATAATAAGACTACCATTAACAACAGTAATGGCCAGACTCCCTATTTAGTGCCCAAAGCTAGTCTAAGGATCTTGTAGGAATGAGTCCAGTTCATCTTTACCAGGAACTGTTATGTTTTACTGTTTATTCATTTTACTGTTGAAATTGTGAACTAGGAAGGTTAAATGATTTGCCCAGTATCGCACAGTTACAAAATGATAAAGCTTGCATTTAAACTCAATCCTAAGGTTGTGTAAGTAAAGCAAACAACTAATTACCTTTATTAAGTGGCTACTGTTTGCCTGGTCTGTGGCTGGGTACTTCAATGTGGTGTCTTGTTTAATCCTCATGAAAAGAGTGTGAAACCCACATCATATGTGAAGGAAGGAATCCAAGACTCAGAATTAGAGAATATTCCCAAGGTTATGCAAACTAGGCATGTTGGGATCCAAAGTTTGTACAAGCTAGTAACTCATTAAACTTTTTAAACTAGCAAGTGGGATACTATTTTTGCTTCTCCATAATTAATTTTACCACTCAGAGTTCTTTCCCTTAGGTACTTTCTCATTATCCTTTTTTGTTTCATTGTTCTGTTTTTTTGAGGCAAGGGCTCACTGTGTAGTTCAGGCTGGCCTTGACCTCACTGTGCAGCCCAGGCTGGCCTTGAACTCATGGTGATCCTCCTGCCTCAGCTTCCTGAGCATGGGGACTCCAGTTATGTGCCACCATGCCTGGCTGTCTCCTCATTCTTTGTGTTTTTATGAGATGCAGCTCAATAAGACATATGTTATAAACCCTCTAAGATTCTCAGAGCTCAGATAATGTGCTGAGCCTTGTGCTGAGTCGTTCTCTGTCAGTTGCTTCATTTAATCCTGGTGTTACCTTTCTATGCAGGAGGCAACTGGAATTGGGAGAGCTGCTCTTGCAGCGGTTGGAGGAATTGGCTCACGATACAATTTTTTGGAGAGAAAACGGAGCATTTTAAGCCCTCATTGTCTTCCCCTGCACTGAAAGCAAAAGCCGGATTCAGAATTCTTTCAATTTTTGAATATTAAAAAAATATGCAATCCTATTTTACAATGGTTTTCTTTTGGGAAGCACAGCGGTTTGCAGTTATATTCTTTGCAGTGCATTTCTTGAAAAGATCCACTGGGCTAATCTGGTTAATTCTGGACACTTCCTCTTCCCCGTTTTTTCTATGGGGGCTCTCTTGTGTTCTCAAGATAGCCACCATTAGCCCGTCTGCTGCAGGAATGGGGGGGGGGAGGGATGGTGAGTCTCTGGGCAAGTCATTTGCATACCTCTTGTTAAGAACGCGACCACATCCTGGCTGGGACAATGTGCTGTCTGATAAACAGACTGCATCCCCCAGTGTCTGCCTGGAGCAGGGCCAGTGTGCGGCCTCTTTTGTCACAAGGTGCTGTTTATTCTGCCTGGAAGTCCAAGCCAGCTAAATGAATCTTTTATTTCTCCTATTCTCTAGCAGAAATTCCTTGAGTCAAAAACATTTATTAATATTAGATTAAGGGGGAGCATCAGCATTCTCCATAGAATCTTTCCTACCCTGTGGAAAACCTACAAACTGTTTTTATCTTTCTCTCCAGCTATAAATTCTTTGGGGTTAGACAAACTAGAAAACTTGGAAAGTATAGTGCGAGGACCATAAAGATCGATGTTTGCCAAGGTTTTGTGTTGATAAATATTTATTTCCACATCTGTTTTCTATGTGTTTTCTCTCTCTTTCCCCCATCTCAGCCCAACACATGCAGACAAAAGGAAATAGAAGCTCACACAATTAACAGTGACTGCAGGACATCTTGTTGACCAATCTGAATAATTGAGTCCTAATTTCTCCATTTGCCTTACAATTTGGCAAATGAGAGGAGAGGATAGAGAACAAGAGAGAGGGATAGAGGCAGAGAGAGCAGAAAGAGTGGGAGAGAGAATTGATTCTGAGACTCAGTCTCAGAGAAGATTGAGGTAAAAAAATCTATTTCTTCTTTCATTTTACTGCTTTTCCTTTTTAACTCCCCACAACACAGCTCACCATTTCCTGCTCTGCTTAAAGGATTTTCAATTCTAAATATGCAACATACTTTTTTTTTTTTTTTTTGCGGAACCAAGGATTGTACTCAGATCCTTGCGCTTGCCAGGGAAGCACGTATTCTACTGAGCCATCTCCCTGGCCCACAACATACTTTTAAGACATATTTTAACCACACATTTTATTGGTAACTGTATCCACTGAAAGGAAGTTAGTCTGTGACACAGAAATTGTTTTAATACTTTTCATCAATAATTCATATCTTTTTGCTTTTATGTTGACCCCTGAAATCCCTTCTGCCCTTATTGTGTCTAACCCCACAGGAGCAGGGGGCCTTCTGGGGAGGCATTCACTGGATTCCTCCTGGAGATGTCGTAGATGAACTGCCATAGAAATGATATCACTGAGCAGTTTAGAAAAAGATTCTAGTTGGCATTTGGAAGGATAGTTGATATTGGTGATGAAGCTTCTGAAAGGGTATCTAGCTGCTGAAGAAAAAGAATATGCTAGACATAGATTATTGGAGGTTTAGAAGTTAAACACTTGCCCGTGGAGAATACTGAGGTCTATTGTGAGAATGAAAATTAGAGCTATATAGAAAACCTTGGGCAGGTTGGCCTATGCCAAGCAAGCTTAGTCATTTTACAAGGCTGCTTGGTTTACAACTTCCCAGAGTGAGTTCACTGTCGAGGACCAAGTTCGTCTGAACCAAAGTAAGTGTCAGATCACCATCCATGGTAGAGTCCAGTGCTGCTGAGTCTGAATCTTGAGGCCTGGCACAATGTGAAAAAGTAATCCGCAAAGCATTCATTGAAGTGTGGTGCTCTTTTCTAATTTAGAAATGCTGGCATTGCCTGGCAGGGAATAGCCCTTTGGAGATGGGTAGTGCATGAATAAAGGAGATGTCATCCTCCTGTACTGCATCTATCTAAGCCACGGTCTGTGCTAGGACTTTATTTACTTGACTATTTGTTATGATATGAGTCAAGTAACAATCTTCTTCATGTTCTTTAGAAAAAGAGATCTGAGAAGGCCTTCTACCCTCAGATTGTTTCATTGGCTTCCATAGCTTTCCACCTTTCCATATCCCCAGGGTGTTTTGGTGAAAGATGTCACATCATGGCTATTTTATGATCTGATATTTAGAAGGACTGTAAACATCCAAAAGCGTGGATTTTAATGACTTCAAATATCTGATTCTGTAGCATAACTTCCTTCCTTCCTTCCCTTCAACTATGCTGGGGATTGAACCAGGGTCTTGTGCATGCAAGGCAAGAGCTCTACCACTGAGCCACATCCCCAACCCTGGAGTTGCATGTGTCTCTTGATCATATAAGAGACATAAACTTGGAGATATGGAGGCTTTAATGCTTCTGGGAATCACCATCCTAGAGTGGGGAGGGGAAACAAAAACCAGCCAAACTCAACCCAGTGCCTTTGGTACTTAGTTATAGTTCTGGGAAATGACTGGCTTAGAGGAGAAGGAAGTGGAAGCTGGAGGGCTTCTGTGGCCAGCTGGTTCGTTTCCCAAAGGTTTTACTGGCCAGTGCATCTGAAGACAGGAAGTAGCTGGGGTGTGGTGGCAGACCTGGGGTTAGTCTCTCCCATCAGAAAAGATAAGATGAAATCTATAGGTCACCTGAAAATAGAAAGTGGTTGGTCAGATCTACACATATGGTTATTTCTGGAACACTGTGTACATAGGGGCTGTGTGCTGACCACGTGGCTCTGCAAGGTAGATAGTGGCATGATGGGTAGTTGTGGCTGCTTTTATCCCAAGCGCTTTGACATTCAGGGCCTGGACAAAAGCACATAGTTTTGGTTTGGCATTCTATGACTATCCAGCTGGGTTATTTTTTCCTTCCTCTTCTTTTATAGGGCAGTTTAAGGTTTAGATTTTCTTTTTACCATGGAGTCTAATTTAATTGTGGTTTATTTTATTTTATTTTTTTGTATATGTGCCCAGAGCTTTTTGGGCTATTGGTAAACTTTAAAAAATACCACAGCACATGTAAACATATATAATTTAAGAGTCTGTGATGACAGAGGCCTATGATAGCCTTTGGAAAATTCTATCTTGGAAGCAATTCTAATTAACAAGGTACTTTCTGGATCCTTTCTTGCATGCTTTATTAATAATAATTCTGTTAGTCAGATAGATTCTTTTTTCATCCTATGATTTAATTTTTCCCTATTCTGTTTCTCAACAACCAATTCTACTGCAGTTACCTTTAATGAAAGTGTGGTTAACTTAAGATAACAAACAACGAACATTAGAGATAAGAATAGTTGGACTCTTAAAAGTCAACGTTTTCCAGATTTTTTAAAACAATAAATCATGTGAGAATGGACTACAAAGAAACCTTATTAAACTACAATTGATTTATTCAAAAGAATCTCAGAATTTAAAGAATGTATTCTTCCCCCAGTTAACTGGACCCTTTCTTTTCAGAATAAAGCTATTGGATGACTTGTTCAGAACCACTTTTTCCTATCCTTTAAATTTCAAGTGGAGTCAGCTTAATTCTTTAAGCAGAGGGGACTAGTGTCTGAGTGGAACCTCGATAGAATTTACTGTACATTTCTGACACCACTCACCCACAGCGAACAAGAGTAGCCAGGCTGTGCGACTTTGAAGGTGGTGACCTGACTATTCCTGACCATGCCAAGAATCAGGATGGAACAGTGGCTTGCTCAGGAAGAGATGAGATCTCAGCTCCACTCCAGTGTGTGCTGTGCATTTGAGAAGGGCCCCAGGGGTGCACGTACCGTAATTCTTTGTTGACTTGTTCTGCTTTTGGCAGGGGGGTTTATTTAAGAAGAAAAAATTCTTTAGGTAGAGTATTTCTTTGCCAAATTATTCACCTCTCCTTGGCAATTGATGGTTCAAATATACTTTAAGCTACTAGTATGTCTTGTAAGTATTTTATGTGATAGCCTCAAAATTAATACTTTTTAAAAAATACATTTATGACTGGGCTAATTAGGTCTCACTAGCCACATTAAAATTGTATGTAACTTTATTTCCTTCTTTGTTGTTTGTTTTGTAGTGCTGAGATCAAACCCAGGGTTTCATGCTTGGTAGGCAAGCCCTGTATGATTCTTCCTACACGACAGCTGTTAGATTCCTTTCTTGTCTATTCCAAAGGTTAATGTGCAATTCAGGCCCTTAAAACTCATCCCTTGAATGGATCACTGGTCTTTGTTACTGTGGTTCACACTGAAAGGTATGACTAAATGAATATATCTTATTCACCATTTGATTTCAGTCATTCAGTGCTCCCATTGCTTATGGAGAAGTTAATACTCTGAAAGATGCCATGTAAAGACTTACCTGGAGTGTCCCCAGTCTACTTTCTCAGAATTACCTGCCACTACTCTCCTGCCTGCATCTGGATCCCGTGTTGTCACTGGCCTTCCCACATGGCCGCCTGTGAGTGAGGCAGGTTCTCGGGCTTGCTTGCTGCTCCACTCTTGACCACTTCAGAGCCAGTTCAGATCTTAGTCCTACTCTGAAAGCTATTCCTATAAGCTCTGAGATGGAGAGACATTTCTCACTAAGGCCACTCAACCATTATTTGGCCATAGCAAAGTGTTGCAAGACGTCATGACAAGAGAACAGATGCGATCATTTGACTTGCAATTGGCATGACCTGAGGCAGGTCACTTTACAAGGACAGTCAGTCTCTGTGCACATAAAGTGGATGTGCTGTGTAACGCTCCCCATTTGATTTGCCATGACTAAGTTTCTTTTTTTCTTCATGGCTCAGTTCTTTCTGTTACAAAATAGATAAAATAAGTAACTCGTGTTATAGGTTCGGAATAAGAATTAACTTTGTGTTAGGATAGGCTGAGTTGTGCTGCAATCTTAGTGCATAGAAGCTGCATAGTTTTACTTCCTCTAATATTATATGTTCATCTGGGTCCAGCAGGAGCTCTAAACTGCAGTGGCCATATGGAGGGGCCTTTTGTGTCAGAACCTTTGCTATCTGGAATTTAGCAGCTTGCTGATGCAGGAGGAAGGAGATGTAATGAATCATGCTAAACCTTTTACTTAAAAACGGAGTGTACCACTGTACCTCTAATTTTAGCAGCCAAAGAAGATGACATGACCTAAAAGGGCGGAGCCATCATACTATGCAACCAGAATGAGGAGAGTCAGAATCACCATGGGGTGGCACTGAGGGTCACTATCCCATGCCTGTATCATTTGGCAATTTTCATATGTGCCAAGTTTTACCTTTTTTTTTCTAGCACGGCCCTTTGCGAGTCAGGCAGAGGGCAGTTTTTGGTGCCTTTTCTGCTCCATAATGACCAGCACAGGTGCTCACTTGGTGAATGTTTTAGTAGCAGACTAGAAGCCTTTCCCCTGATGCAATGATCAACTTAGGTTTCCAGGCCCAGGATTTGTTTCTTACTCAGGGAAGTTCGAGGCAGAACATATGAAACACAGCATAATTAAGGCAAGGTGTCAGAGAGGCCCTTCCTGTCTCCTGTTCTCTCCTGCTTCAGCATACAGGAAGCTGGAGACCATGGCCTTGGGGACTGATAGAGCTGACCCTTAAAATACTTTATCCTTCCTTTTCCACAAGACCAGAACCAAAAATTGGGATTGATTTCTGATCACTCTTGAGTAACACTGTATGAAACCACTCAGAAAGAAGTGAAGACATGTTTCACAACTCGGGCCTCTTCAACCTCAGGAATAGGCTTGAAATAAATTTAACTAGACTTGCAGGAAGTGCTGGAAAAGGCTTTGGGGGTTAAGGGATTTTCAGTTGAAAACCACCTCCTGGATAGTCTGAAGTCATAGTATCAACATCTTATTTGTTTTTTCTTTTTTAATTATGTAACATGTTTGTATTGTTTTAATATAAAAGTTAGCAAATATAGATGGGCAACAAGAAAGAGAAAAGACCTTAAAAGGAAGAATTACCCAGGAGAAAAACATCTTATTTCCCATCTTGGGTTAATATCTTTTAAACAAAATACCATATACTCTTTCATTGTGCTAGTGAATGCTTCTTACAGCACTGATCAATTAACAGACTGTGTTATAGTTTCTGTCACTACGCTGTAAATTTACAGACAGTAAATTTACATCATAAGCTTGGCCTGATGTTTTCAAAGAAATTCCTTTTTATTAAACAAATTTTAAACAATACATAACAACTGTCTTTCTCCGACTTAGAATTACAAATCCCAGATGCAAGCATGGCTTTTTAAAAGTCACGAAAACAATCTTTAAGTAAACAACATGAAGTAGGCCACAAGTAAGCGGTTCCAAGAGGCCATGACTTGGTGCACAAAAGAGATGAGACAGGCGCTGCTGAAAAATCAAGATACCCAGCAAGAACAGGGCAAAGGGGAGTCTTTTCTGTACAGTTGGGCATTTGACAGAGGGCCAAGGGTGGAAACCGAGGAACTTTTGTAGTTGCTGGAGCCATTCCAAGAGCCTGAGAAGCTAGCATTCAACTACCTACCAGGTATCACCAACTATCTTTCCTGTGTTCAATCAGACACATTAAACAGGAAGTGCAGAGCTGGCGGCCATGAGCAGAATATGGGGCATTCCCGTCAGCTTCCCAGGGACTTACTTCCTCTTGCTCTAAGTCTAGTGCTGCTCTTCCTCTTGGCTTCCTTAGGGTGAGAAGTTCTGGGCTAAATGGTGTGGCCTGGGTTGCAGGCTGACTCAATCTGGGAATGGCCATATTCTCTCAGGGAATATGGCCATTTTCTGCTCCTATTGCACAGTGGAGGAGAACTAACAGGTACCAACTTCTCTGTTGAAGTTGTAGAAAAGGACATGGCTGTGAGCTGTGTTGCTATTAGAGCTGAAGTTGTAAAGTCTAACAGAGTACATTTGGTGGATCCATATCAAAATTCCATATGAAATGAAATTAAGATATAAATTGAGGGAGCTGGGCAAGATGGCAGCTCACGTTTATTTAATGCATCATGAAGTAGTTAAGGTCCTCCTTACTGTTGTTATTGTCTTCATTTTTTATAGAAGAAGAAATTTATGGAAGAGAATCATGAGTCATGGCCCAAAACACATGAAAACAATCTCCAAGTTTCATGTAACTCAACATTCTATGTTGTACCTTCCATATTTTTTCCTATAAATGCATATAGTAATATTTCTTATCTTGCCATCCCCATTTTAGCCCTGCAGACCTTGTTTTTGCTTCTAAACTCTTTGTCTCTCTATTGTTCTCTGAATTATTTGGGGTATTCTTCTCTGGGCCTCTTTGGCTGACTCCTTAGTTTCACCCTTTTCTGTATGGTTGCATCCCACCTCTTTCTTGGACAGTCTCAGTTTCATTTCTCATGAGGCCTTCTTGATTGGTCCTACCCATAGCTAGCTCCATGAAAGCTCGGAGAGGCTGTCACCTGAAAAGCTCCTCTTTCATCTGTTAGTTGTGGTTTCACTGAGTGCCTCGTGATGGTAGCTGACTTTGTATAAATTTATGTTAATCACCATTCTAGATTGCAAGTTGCTACCAGGCAGATCAGCCTTGCATTGAACACTGGTGCTTTCTCTCTCACTCTATGATGGACCTTTCCTTGTTCATAAACTCATGAAGAACATTCTGCACAGTATAACTCCTAAAAAGCATGGCTGTTTGACTAACATCACTGTCCAGATTGACACAGGGCATGCAGGGAGCAATTAGAGATGCTAAAGGAGGTTTGTAAACTTGGGAAATAACTATCCTAGCCACCCTTCAACCTCAGGATTGGGAATTGATCCCAGGACCTTAATGTTGAACTGTATCCTCAGTCTTCTCTAATTGTTTCCTTTTCATTTTGTGATAGGGTCTTACTAATTTGTTAAGTTGCCTGAGCTAGACTCAAACTTGAAATCCTCCTGCCTCAGCCTCCCAGAATGCTATGATTATAAGTATGTGCCAACACATACATCATCCATAGCCCAATTTTATTTAGTATTCCTTCAATAACTGTAGAAGACTTACAGTTAATGGTATATACCAAACTTAGTAACTCTTATCCCCCATTTCTTTTGGTAGCCTATACTTAAGCACTGCTAAAAAGAAATTTCAGACCAGAAAAGCAATTAAAACATACTACTCCAGCTCTTGTAGGTCAGGCTTCTTTCCTGGAGCTGAACTTCTATTAAATGTTAGCTTTATGTTTGTGTTTAACAAAGATCTTTTTCAAGAGTTAAAATAAAGATTCTTATAAAAGCCAGCCATGATTTCACTGACCTTCTCGGACCAAAAAGCTACAACTCTTGTTGCATAGGTCCTGCTTTACCTTGGTCTTAACCATCCAGTAGAAAAGTATGAAG
>NW_004524832.1:920502-921709 GCF_000260255.1 Octodon degus | reverse complement strand
GGGTCGATTCAGATAATCCTGGATGGTTGGCCCTGAAGACTGGATTGGACCTCTTGATCTGGCCATTGCTATTGGATTCATGTAGGCCACCCGATTGTCCCGCTTCCCCATGGTGCCGCACAGAGCGCCCAATTAAGAGTGCGAAAGCTAGACCAGGCGACAGAAGCAGCCGAAACAGACGCGCCGCGGATCCTTCTGTACTCCAGTCTTGCTGGGGGAGATCTATAAACAAACATATGTATTTGTTTCCAACAGTAATTTTCATGCTCATTTTTCCTTTGCCGTGCCTAATAATTATTTACTTAGCATTTTCAAAACCTTCTTATGGGGGCCGGGAAGATGGCTCAGTAGGATAAGTGCTTCCCTGGCAGGCGCAAGGGTCTGAGTTCAATCCCTGGTTCTGAAAAAAAAAAAAAAAAACAAAAAACAAAACCTTCTTGTAAGTGTTTCTTAGCATGTTGACTGTATTTTACCTCATCATTGAAATACCAGAAAATCATTAGTAGCTTTGAATGTCTTAATTAATAGACTATTTGCAATTCAGTGTCAACACATTAGCTCATTACTTGTAAATGATTCCACAAAGTTAAAAGAGAAAATTTGGTTTTTGTCCTTTCACTCACTATGATTCCTAAGCATTTTTTTCCACATAATTATCCATTTTAGAAACTGTTATGAAAATCTTCCAAGCACACACACAACAGTTCAACTACAATGGTCCCACCACTCACTTAGATTGAATAGTGGTCCAACAATTTGCCACACTTGGATGTCTCTCTTTCCTCTGTTGTTGGCAGAAGCATGTCAAAAACAAATCCCAGACACGGTGACATGTGGACATTTCACCTCTAAACACTTCAGCATGGATCTCTAAAAACGAGATAATTTTATCACATGACTGCTGTCACCTTTATCACAATTGACTAAAGTAACATTGAGCTCAGGCTGTAGTTTAGTTTCCCTAAGAGACTTAGAAGGTCTTTCTGGGTTTATTTATTTGCTTCAGCATGCAAACACACCCCAATACACACACAGTTCACCCATTGCATACAGTTTTGTGCCTCTTAAATCCCTTAAATCTAATGTGGTAGATACGCAAGGAATGTGATCATAGTGTACTGCAAAGACAGAAAACTTTCTATTCACAGTGATATCATTAGCAACACTATATAAGGAGAAACTATCCAATGATAAAAAACAACTTAAA
>NW_004524832.1:907648-920402 GCF_000260255.1 Octodon degus | reverse complement strand
TTGCTATCTGTTTGGCAATAAAACTTTGAAAAAAAAAAAGCCAGCCATGTACAACTTAATCCTGTTGATTTCAAAACCCTCAGCACAAAAGAAAAATAAGACCCAGTAACTTTAAGGCACACATATGCGTATGTTTTCACCAAACACATTGGGACCCAAGTCTGTGTTTGTGACTTTGGATATAGAGGATGTTTTGTGTTTCACACAGCGTCTGATATATAACAATTAATCTCTCAACATCTGTCTTGAAGAGAGCCAGATATGGTAAATAGAGATGATCAGACCAACTCGATGGAGAAGGACTGGAATTTTCCCTTAAGTGTTTTCCTTAAGTGGAGACCAGAATCTCCAGTTTGGCAACATACATTGACAAAAACAAATGACTGACTCCTAAATCTCCGTTTCCCTTCAGTCTGTGAAGACAGCCTTCTACTAGTTAATAACCAGCCAGCAGATGATGACAAGATGCAGGGAGGGTTTGGATTCCCTTGTGAAGGGCAATGAGCAGGAATAGGGTTTGAAGAGGCCGGACAGATAGAGGATTTTTTTCCCCCCTGAAGAATTTATAATTGATTCTGTTTTTGGCTTTCTTCCTTCACACATACCAGCTCATGGGATAATCATAATCACAGGCGTTTATATTTGCGTACTGCTTTACTGCTTGCGTCTACAGATTTTATTCCCACTTGATCAGAGTGTTCTGTTTTGTGCTGAGTACTTAATCTTCAAGTAAATCATTCACTATATGAGGATTTAAACAGGTCTTCTGGATAAAAAGCACATTATGTATTTATGAGCATTGAATTCAAGAATCACTTTGGAAGAATTATTCATGTTGCTGTATATCAGAGATCTGAACATAATCTCTTTTGATTCATCCCGGTTCTATGTTCCAGAGGTTCCAAATTATGTTGGCAAATCCCTACCACTACATTTCCAACCTGTGAAACGAGAAATGTCTAGGTACAAGTCAGAAGCTTTTGCACCTTTGTCAGCTGATCTTCTCAACTAGAAAAACCAATTTTCTAGGTTAAAATGGTGGGCCCCTTGTGCACGGCAGTGACGGTGTTGGTGCTGAGAGGGAGACTAAGGGGTTCTGATTCAGTACAGCAGGAGAGAGGAGATTACAGTCTACTAAAACAAAGTCCTTTGATGTCTTCTGTAGAGAGATTTCCCAGAAGTGGGTATTATTCATTTTTAAAATACATTATTGCTTCAGTGTCCCTGATTTACTTTTTTTATTTAGAGGTTGTTTATAATGGTTATTTCCTTTAAACCCTTGCTTCCTGCCTAATCAAACAAACTGGGAGAAAATAAAAGACAATTACATGAAACTGAAATTATTTTTCTGAGCTGCTGGGAAGAGAATGAAAGAATCAAATGAACACTGTTTACTACAGTAAACAGTTGCTACAGTTCAAATTCAATCAAGGATTTTACTTTTCTTGAATTAAAAACAAAATTTCTAGGGAATGGCATTTTCCCTTTCTTTAAAGGAGGGAGAGAAAGAAAGCCCAAGAGCAGAGGGAGCTTTGCAAGGCTGCTGGAGCCTGAGTGGAATTGCTAACTGGTTCCTCCTTCTCTCTGTGCTGGGCTGTCTGTATTCACTGTATCACAAGCTTGAAACCAGACCTCATTTGACTGAGCCAAAAAAATGGTCCTTTTGTTGCTGTTTTTTTCCCTTAGTGTCATCTCTCATGGTTGCCTGGGCAACCAGTGTGTATCCGCTCAGCATAGGTTACTGGGCCCCAGGAAGGAAGTGCTCCAGCACTGGCCTGCTATTTTTATAGAACCGTTACATAATACAATCTATTAAAGCTTCCTCTTGGTGTTTTATTGCACAAAGGGGAAATTAAGTTTGATGACTCCTATGTTGGATGGAGGAGGTCAGGTGACTCTGGCATTGTTTGGCTCGGGCCACGTAGCAACAATATTCCCATATGCAATTGAAGGAGAACCGATACGCAATCATGCCCTTGGCAGTGTTTGCCTGCCTGGGGATCATTAGAGGAAACCGAGCTCTCAGTGGCTCAAGGATGCAAGTTTTGTCTAACTATTCAGTGCTTCCTCTCTGGCAGGATGGTAAGGGACACTAAGATGCCGTTCAGTTAAGGGTGAAGGGAATTTTAAAGGTGCAGCACTTACGCTTTTCATAGGTGGGATGAGTACTGGCAAGAAGAACTGGATTGCAAGACAGAAGACCATGTGTTCCCCCACAGATGACCACTGAAGCACTGCATGCATGCTGTGGCCATTGCCTTTGCTGTGGGTAGCTCTGAAGTGGCTCTGTGGAGCAGGGGTGGGAAAGTGGGGGATAGTAGGTGGTAGGGAGATGGCTTTCAGACTCAAGGCCCTTGCAATGGGTCTAGGAATCCTTTACTGACCAGCAGAATCATAGGGCATGAAATCTTAGTTCCTTTGTTCCCCTCTAGTTATAGTTTGCTACCAGCCTGAAATAATGAAGGTATAAGAGCCGGGGAGATGGCTCAGTAGAATAAGTGCTTCCCTGGCAAGCACAAGGGCCTGAGTTCAATCCCTAGTTCCACAGACACAAAAAAAGGGGCAAGTAGATGTCTTATCAAAAGCTTATCTTGGAGCCTAAAGGAACCCTTTTATCCAGAAGCCCTGTGGCCTTGTCACAGTTTGGAGGAAGCCACATTTGTGATCCCAGGGATAAGTTATTGAAATTTCAGTAAGTAATTCCAATCTACCACTTCCAGTGCAATCCATGAAGAGAATGAAGACACTAAGGCATATCTGTAGTTATGGGGAGTCCAGGGGGATCCTAAGTCCATCTAGAAAGATGACTAATTAGAATAAAGGCTTTGACCTGGACTCAAACTTGGGTTTTCTTAATTCATCAAGAGGGGAGTGGCTCAGGGATGAGTAAGGAGGCTGAAAGGCAACTCTGCAGTATACAAAGAATGAGAAAGAGAGAGAGAGAGAGAGAGAGAGAGAGAGAGAGAGAGAGAGAGACAGAGACAGAGAGAGACAGAGAGAGAGAGAATGAGAGAGTAATCTACATATCATCGATTGAGTAAGTGTCTCGTATTTAGGGGTCAGTGCTTTATCTCTGGTGTATAATCTTCATGCTCTGAGGTGGCCTCTTTCTTGAAGCTCAATTCAGCTGAGAGCATGTAGCTTGGCCTCACTTATACACACTACTTGGAAGCTGTCGATGGGGCATCACTGTCCCATTGCATTGCTTTAAGCACTATATATAGGCATGTCCATTAGACCCATTTGCAATGCTTAAAGACAAATGAAGGGATAAAGTCAAGTCCTAGCCAGACCTGTAGTTATCAATAGATGGAAACAGGGCCAGGCTTAGTCAAAATGGAGACAACTGCTTTCTTTCATGTGGAGCTGTCCTGGTGGTCTTCCACACAGGGAGACTTAGGCCTCCAGTAACCTAAGTTCCCTGGACTAGAGAAGATGTGAATAACTCTCCTCATCTTTGTAACTGCTGTTTTGAGCACTGTCATAATTGCAGCTAAACTGCTAGCCCTCTGCCTCACAAATCCTTGTGTCTCTAGCTCATTTTTTTCCTCTAGTTATAACTGTCCTGTCTTCCCAACTCTTTGCTGGAAATCTTTTCTGAATGTGTCACTTTGACTCAAACTGAATAGATTTTGGTTAAAATTTTGTTTCTTCTCTCATACACTTAGTACTTCTGACACCAAAGTTTGCATGGAGAAAGAAATGTTGTCAATCAATTCTCCAATTCTCAATGGACATCCACAGTTTAGCTTTGGCTGGCCCAAGAAGGCTTCCAGCGTGACCACCATACAATCTCTAACTTCATGATAATGTCATCTACACGCTAAGTGACCAGTGCCGGGACAGTTGCTAGGTGTCATGATGGCAACTAGAAAGACCAGAAAGAATTATAAAATCACTGAAAAGGGCCAGGGAGATATTTCAGTAGTCTAAGTGCCTGCCTGTCGAGTGCAAGGACCCAGGGTTGATCCCTGGTACCACATGCTGAGCAGGGCCCAAAACCCTGGGTGTGTGGTGCCAGTGCAGAAACTAAGACAGGAGGATCACTATGAGTTTGATCTGTGTAGCAAAACCCTGTACCAAATAAATAAACAAATAAATAAAATAAAAGAATTTTAAAAAGAAAAAATTAAAAAGCAGCAGTGCCTGAATTCCCATATATATTGATTTACACATACATCTTTCTCCAAGTCCCTGCTGTTTCAGTGCCTGATCTTGTTATTGCTTCCACAATTTTGTGAGGTAAAAAGGATCCAATTTGTTGTCAACAATTATTTGTATTTATTTATTTATACCAAACCTAGACCATTTTAGTTTTTTACTTGGTTGATGCCTTCAGCTAGTCTTCTTTAAATCAACATTGAATTTTACCTTTGGACTAGTCTCACAACTTTATCATGTTGGTTTATTGGCAATACTTTTGACTGTTTATCATATATTAAAATCTAAACAACTCTCTATAATTTATATAGACTTTCTCCTCACCCTTCTCATTTTCCTGTCCAGATTTATCATCCATCTAAATCAGTGGTTCTGTGTTTGGAAAGGTTTATTTTATTTACCATTCTCTTTTCACTGATCAGAGATGCACTGCTTTGCTTTTCTTTCTTAATTGTAGTGCCTCAGACAGGAAATACTCTCAGTCCTTATTCCGTAGGACTCGCAGAAAGTCTGAAATGACGTAGAGCCAATGGACTAGTAATGAACATGTGGGGCAAATCTTAAGTTGCTCATTCAAAACATTTCATTGAGTATTTACATTATGCACAAGTGGTGACCAAGAAAGAATATGGCTCTTGCTGTCTCGAAGTTTATTAAGTGCAGAAGGGAAGCATTACATAAAAATTACATAGCTATTAAATATATGATTACACAAAGAACCAATTTACCACCAGAGTTTCAAGGGCTGTGAAACACAAGTTACAGTGCAAGAGAGCAAATACTGGCTCATAGAGTGGGAGTCAGAATAGACAGAGAACTTGGAGGAGTTTACAGAGTAAGGGGCATTTGCACTAAAACTAAAAGAATGATTGAGTTGGAGAAGCAAGAGGGAGCTGGTGAGAGAAGAGGAAGGTGGATCCAGGCAACAGGAACAGCCTAGTGAAAGTTCAGAGGAAGCAAGAATCTGGTTTTGTAGCAACTCAGGACAGGCAGGTAAAAGGAACACTGAGATTTCTGGGAAACGACAGAACAAGCATTCGGGATGTTTAAAAAATGCCCCAGACAGCACTGCATCTCTCCGCAAGCTCTGTGGTCTATAGTAAGTCAAGATCCTTTGCTTTTAGAGAAGCCCTTTATATTTTGTAAAATTCTTAGCCAGAGAAGTGCACAAACAATTGTGTGTCACCAATGGTGTGTGCTTTCTTTATTTTAGAGATATAATGAGTTAGGAGATTTGGATTTGACTTTTCCTCAAGCTATGGATTTTATAATTATAGTTAAATCTATTATAATACCTTACTCTAGTAACTGGACCTTAGTTTCCACATGGGAAGAATGTTTTATGTTTAGTTTTAAAATCTATTATTTTTTAAGTATAAGCTCAGTTTCAACAAAAAGCTGGCTCTGCCCAGAAAAACTTGTAATTGTTTAACATCTATGCATTTACACAGGAAGATGTGGCCTGTCAGATTACATGATTAAAGGCGGTTCAGTTTTCATAAATTCAGTTGAGGCAATAGAATGAAGTACACAATACACAGAGGGTAAAGGTTTAAAAATGGAAGATATAATTAAAAATTCTTTAAAAATAAACTTGAGCCTAAAAATCTACCTGATATAGAAGGGGAAAAATAACGGAGCAGGAAAGATGTATGAGACTGTTCTATTCCTGTCCACAGGAAGGACGCTGCCCATATTTTCTTTTTTCTTTCCTTTGGCAAATTCTCACTCCAGCTTCCTATGGGTGGACCCAGGCAATAAATAGAAGGGTGTCCGGCGGCTCCATCCTAGGCCTGTCGGTTACTCACAGTGGCAAGGACACCACTAGCTTCTTCATCTTATTTTTAGCTGCACCCCCTCCCTTTTCTTCTTTAGAGTAGAGGGCAAGGCAAGAGCCTGTCATTATCAGAGCATGAGGTGAACCACAGGGACTGGTTTCCCAAGAATCTGCATGCAGCTGCCAACCTGGTGGGTTGGAGTCATCCTCTGTTACCACGCGTGGTTTTCCTGTGAAAGTGAGACTTCCTTTCAATTAACACTCACACAGTCCAGGGACTGTGAGCATTTCCTTTCTTCATTAGAAAATAGACCTTTTGTCTTTCCTCTGTTCTGCAAGTAACTCCCTGTGAGTCCAGCCACAGCCAAGTGCTAAGTGACCTGTGAGAATGAGAAGTCTTTTTACTTTCTCTGATGTTTTATAGTGCGCCACCAAATGTTTTGCTGTGATTATTTTCAGCTTTTTACAGCTAAGAAACGATAATACTTAAAGACACTAAGAACATTTACAAGGTCGGCAAAAGGAGTTTCCTTTTTATTAATAAAACAGAAAGGTAATCTGTCATTTTAAAAGGCTTTGGAGTTCTTGAAGGAGAAAGCTGTTGCAACTTGGAGGCTTGGACTAGGCTAAGTTATTTGGGGAGGCTAAAAGAGTGAGAAAGAAGAATAATGGTAGTTCTCTCGCTGATGACGATTAGCAGTAATATGCATCAAATGCAATCAATATGTTGTAAGCTGATATAAAGAAGCATGAAAATTATGGTAGGATTAAAATTCTTTGTTTTATTGGAAGAAAAGAGAAATTTATCGTTGGTCTCATTTTTTTTTTTTTTTCATTTTGGGAAATACTTTCCTTAGGACAATCTAAATAAAATCTACTAATTTTTTTAAAAATTAAATGCAATGGTCTGGTGCAACCATCAACAAGGGATGGCCTTGGAGTCCATAAGCAAGATAACTAAGTGTGCACCAAAAAGCCTGGGTACTTGAGCTTGGCCTTTGCAGTCTTCTGCTGGACATCTATTGCTTCTTTATTATTTATTTATTTATGTTTATGTATTTGGTACAGAGTCTCACCATGTAGCTTGGACTCATAGTGATCCTCCTGTTTTCAGTCTCCCCAGTGCTGGGATTACAGGCATGTGCCACCAGACTCAGTCACCAGCTCAGCACACCTGGGGGCAGAGCTGGCACAGCACATGGTACTGCGGATTGAACCCTGGTCCTTATGCTTGCCTACGCAGGCACTTAGTCAGCTGAGCTATTTCACCAGCTCTTCTATTGTTTCTTTAAAAGAGTTATATTTCCTAACTTCTGTTTCAGTCTTAAATTTTTAAAAAAAATATATTTAGTATGAGGTCTACAGGGTCTCACTGCACAGATCAGACTCATAGTGATCCTCCTGTTTTCAGCTTCCCAAGCACTAGGATTACAGGCACGCACCACCATGCCCAGTCTCAATCACTGTGCCCTGGGGGCAGGGCTGGCATGGCATGCCAGAGATTGAACCCCAGTCCATGCTTCTGCCTAAGCAAGTGCTTTAGTTTACTGAGCTATCTGGCTGGTGCTTTTTACATGGTATTTGAATATCATTTGAAAAGTCACAGGAAATAGCTGTGATATATTAAATATTTGATGTTTTATGTAGTCCAGGGTGCAGAATATGTTTTCTTGTGCATGTGGGAATCTGATAATTTTATATTTAGGAGGCACGTTATCATGCCTCTGCCTTCTGGTTGGTGGGAGGATGTAGCTGAATGGGTGCTTGACATTGCTTTTTTTTTTTTTTTTTTCATTAGGTTTTAAAATCCTATGTGAGTCCCTTTTGTTTTGCATGCTTTTTCATAAGAGTTTGTATCTTCTTTCATAAGATACAAAGTTGTATCACTGAATTTATAGGACTGTTCTGGGATAGGGTAGTCATACATACTGTTAGACCCTATGCCCATTTTATTTGTGCATTTCTTACTGTTAAGGATATGATAAGAGTGATGTTATACAGTTGCTATCTGGCTACTTCTTTGTAGAATCTTTGTCGAGACAAAGGAGAAAGGGAATAGAAGGTTTTTTGTTTGTTTGTTTGTTTTTTTAAAATCAGACATTTGTTGCCTGAGATTAACAGCATACTCTTAGACTAGAAACCAACTCTAAAGTCTTTAACTTCTAGAGACACTCTTCCATTTTGCAGAATGGGATCGTTGGTCCTTTTGGCTGTTAGCCAACCAAGATGACGCAAACATTTTAACCATCTTTAATTCAGTTATTGGGATTAGAACTAAAGTCCCAGAAGTTCACACCTGGAAGGTAGCTTAAAGGTATTGTTCAATCTCTTATAATGTAAGTTGAGAAGCAGAAGTCACTAAGATGAAGCCACAGAGTTGTTCTGTGTCAGGGTGCAAGTGACCTGTCATGTTGGACTTACACACACAATGTGCATCTACTAGAAGCTTTTACCACACAGAAGCCTTGTACTTGGCCATGTGTTTAATGTACATTATGATTTTGAGCAAGCTTCACTTAAAATTCTTGCACTACCATTTCATAATATTGTGATCCTGTAAATGTTCTTAGCTTCTGTAAGTGCTATCTTTTCTTAGCTATAAAATGCTGAAAATAATCAGTGTTTCTTAGGATCAGGGTGGAGATTAAATCAGGCAATATGTGTAAAATGCAGCTTATAGTAAATGCTCTATAAATATCATTATTATTAGGCTCAGTTTCATTAATCATTTAAAATATTGAAAAACCCATTCTGTTATAAATTATGATTATAAAAACTAATGGCTTATTATAAACTCACATTCATCCAAAAAGGTTGTTAAATATCTTTTATGTGTAAGTCACTGTTTGCATCCTTTGTAAAACAGAAATATAAATATGTTGGTTGATATACTATTTTGTTCCATATCTTTTCTTCCAGGTAATGACATATCATTTCTCTGCCCTTTATGAGTTTTTCTCTCTCAACAACTTCACTAAATTTTGACAATGTGCAGGGTTGTATTAAGACTCTTCATCTTCTGGGACCAGTCCTACAGACGAGGCTCAGAAAGCCTACTAAGACCAGCAACTGTGCCCCCATGACCACCTAGCTTTTCCCACTCTGTATGTGTACATCAGAACATGACTACCTGGTAGATATTATCAATTATAAACATTTCTGAGAATGTAATTGCCTTAGTTGTCCTGATTCAATTTTATCCTCTTCAATGATAGTGCTCTTTAATGATGATTTAAAAAATAAATCTCTTAAAAACACATGTATTCTCTAGGAGGTGTTTAATATCAAATATCCTAATATGGAGTTGCTATGAAGAAAATCTTTTGGTAAAGGTGATTCTCAAACTTTAGTTTGCTGAAATGGTCCAACAAATCCAGTAAGGGATTTGAGCTGCGGTAATGTCTTTGAAGTCTAGTTGCCTGCCTTTAATTTTGCACTAAGCGCCTAATCTCATTAGATTTCATACACTCATTGTTTGCACTTGCACAAAAGCTGTCCAAACAAAGCCAAAATGTTGACACCACCATCCTCTGATGGCATTTAGAATGAATATATTAAACACACTTGCACTAGCATTGCATTAAGCTAAGAAATAAATTTTGAACTTTAAACTCAGCAGGATAAAAAGATTTACTTGATAGCTGAGCAATTGTGCTGTGGTACCATGGGGGGAATTCATTGTGCTGCTCAGAGAATCCAGACATGCATGCATTGTCTGCGTACAGTAGGTGCTGCACAAGTGAAGAATGCAAGCAAGGAACAGTCCTCAAGTCCCCTTGTTGGGGACATAAATGGAAAGTAAAGAGGACTGATGGATTTGCTTTGCAATGTATTGAATAAACTTTGATTAAACTTACTTCAGAGAAGAACTCTGAAAAAATATCTTCTAGCTAGTGTGCAAACTAGAGAAAACCTTTCTTCTATCTACTCTGCTAATTTATAAATTTAAGAATTTTCTCTAGAATCTGGACATTGTAATTTTATTAAAGGTTTGGAAGTGATGATTATAGAGAGTGCAAAAGATAAGATTTCTCTGATGTTATGTAATAAAGATAGCAACAAGGCTAGAATTTGGAATTAATTAAATCTAATGGTAGGGCTATTTATGGTTGCTAAGTAGATTGTATTAAAAGCAAAAAGGTTTCCCCATATGTTGTGTATAAATGTTTATAAATCTATGTATGTGGAACATGACCATTAATTAAGAAATACATACTAATGAGGAAAATACCAACCAGAAGAATCCTTGCGTTAAAGTTTGTGCACAACTTTAACTTACTTATTGAAAGTTTTGAAATCCCTTAGTTTAATTGCTTTTACTCTTACTTTAGATGTTATTTTCTTGGGCTTTGTTTTTGACTTGTATTAAGGGATTTCACATGAAACATTTTTTGAAACTTATTAATATCAGCTATTGTCAGGATAATATTGAAGATATTATTTTTGCTAATTTACATCAATGTTATTATGACTACCTGGAAAAAATTCTTTTAGGTCTTCATATCAAGAGTAATAATTTTTGTGAACAGCTGGATTGTTCTTTTTTCTGAGCTTTGTGATTGTGTAACTAAGTGACCACGTTGTCATCTTCACTTTGCCTTCCAGGAGTTTAGAGCTTTGTTTGCTTCCTAGTGCTAGCAATTAGAAAGGGCTATAGAGCACTTAGACTCTGTGTCACTTACCGTTAGCTGTATTATCTACTTTGATTTTTCTTTTGTTCAAATTCTCTCAGACATCATTACCTTTTTAATTGGATAATTTTAAAAGCTGTCACAAGTTCTTTGTAGAAAGGAAATAAATTCATTCTTAAATTCATACTTGTGGCATGAATTGCAATATGGTTTCTCTAACCACAGCAAATTACAAGACACATATTAGAAGGGGGATGGTTGTTACAGAACAGTGAAAATGTCAGTTGACATATCAACTGAGAAGCCCCCATGAAGACATCAAAAAAACTGTCATTAAAAATCAAGTGTGGGAAACCAAAAATCATAGATGCTCAACATTATGTAATACAGGGCTGAAAAATCTCACACATCTCTGTATCCAAAGGTCGGTCATATATAGCAAGCCAGGAACTCTTGTCATATGATGATCTCAGCAATAAGATTAGATTATATTCCCCATGCTTTGTCTAACGAGGTCATGTTCTGTGTTTTATCACTTAAAAACATGTGTCCAAAAAATCAGTTTTCTTTAAAAGGCCAGACTTCAGCTGGGCATGCCTGTAATCCCAGAATTCTGGGAAGCTGAGACAGGGGGTTTACAAATTTGAGCCTAACCTGGGCAGTTTTATGATTTAGTGCAACTCAGTCTCAAAATAAAAAACAAAGAAGGGCTGAGGATGTAGCTCAGTGCAATAACTCTGGGCTCAATTTCTAGTACCACAAAAAAAAAAAAAAGACGAAATCAAGTATCCAGGCTATTTAGCAGAAAAACAGAAGCCCACTGAGAGTGAGATAGGAGGAGGAATCATTCCTAAGAGACCCCATGGAGGAAGGTTAGGCTCAGAAAGAAGTGATAATATGCTATTATGTAATAGCAATTATACCAGCGAATGCTCCCTCGTTGGCTAAGTGATGTTTCCTTCCTATAAGATGACAGAAGGCCTGCAGGAGGAGGTGGACTGCATACTGCAGTAAGAGCCAGAGATACTCCATGCTCAGCTATAAAGAACAGTGACCACAGAGCTGTAGCTGAGCCAGAGCAGAACACATAGATTTAAATCTTGCCTCTACTACTAATTGTTTGATCTTAGACAAGTTAGCTTCCTTAGGCCTTAGTTTTTCTAGCTTCAAAATGGAGGTAATGATGTGCCACAAAAAGTTGTGTTAAATCGGTTACCATAAGTGAACTGCTTAAGTCAGTGTCTGGTTGAGTAAACATTACATGAATGTTGTTAATTTGTCTTTAAAGATTGTCACTGGAGTGAGAAGAAAGATGAAATCTATTTCATTTCTAAAGTAATGTAAACTGGTCTTTTATCTTGAAAATACATTAAATTTCTTTTTGCATTAAATGTGACTTGTAAATAACTTCGTGAGCATCCTTATTCTGGTCTATTCGTGTACCTTTGAAATGTTGTAAAAGGGGTGCAGAGCCCAGAAGAAATAGATTTGTGTCTTGGCAGTAAAAGTGTTGGGGCCCATTGATAATAATTCTAAGCCAGAGCATGGGGTGGTGTGGACCTACAGTCCCAGCTGCAGCCCGAGGAAAAGAGGAGTTCAGTGGAGCACACGAGTTTGAGGCCAGCCTGGGTGAAACAGAGAGATCGCATGTTTAGAAGAGAAAAAAAAGACAATTATGTATATCAAACCAGAGCTCTAATTTTTTGCACGTTTATTTTTAATGTCGCCTTTCCATCTTGGTAGTGGATACTGGGGATCTGAGGCCAGCACTTTTGCACTGAACTACATTTCCAACCCTCAAAGTTGTTTTTGTGTTTTAATTTTGAGACAGGGTCTTGTTAGGTCACTAAGTTTCCCAGGATGGGCTCAAGCTTGCAATCCTCCTGCCTCAGCCTTCCAGAGTGCTGGGAAGACATGCCTGTGCCACCAGGCCTGGTCTAAGCATAGGTTTAATTATTATTATTATTTTTTTTGTTTTTGTGGAACTTGGGATTGAACTCAGGCCCTTGCGCTTGCCAGGGAAGCACTTATTCCACTGAGCCATCTCCCCAGCCCTTTTTTTTTTAAGCATAGGTTTAATTTTAAAAATAGAATAACATTATAAAATAATTTATGGTTTTAACCATATAAACAAAGCAAAAATCAATATTTTGGAATAAACTATATACTATAATTGTACTCCAGT